>NW_025335268.1:6527777-6856503 GCF_004798865.1 Varanus komodoensis | reverse complement strand
TCCGTCTTGTCTGGATTGAGCTTCAGTTTATTGACCCTCATCCAGCCCATTACCTCGGCCAGGCACCGGTTCAGCACAGCCACTGCCTCACCTGGATTGGTGGAAAATGAGAGGTAGAGCTGGTGTCATCAGCGTACTGATGATTCCGCAGCCCACACCTCCTGATGACCTCTCCCAGCGGTTTCATGTAGATGTTAAACAGCAAAGGGGACAAAATGGACCCCTGCGGTACTCCATGGCAGAGCTGCCATGGCGCAGAGCCATAGTCCCCCAGCACCACCTTCTGGAAACGGTCATTGAGATAGGAGCGGAACCACTGCAAAGCAGTGCCTCCGACCCTCAATCCTGCTAGCCTATCCAGAAGGATACCACGGTCAATGGTATCGAAAGCCGCTGAGAGGTCCAGAAGAACCAACAGGGACGCACTCCCAATTATGTGTGTTCCCAGAAGAAAAACACAGCAAGATTTTCACCTTTAGAGTAGAACAGAAATAAACTTAAGTTATTGCTCAAGAGATAAGGGCGGATACTCATAAGCTAGTTACTAACTTCATTCCACTTGAGGCTCCAGCCAAGAGAGGAAGCTTGATAACAGCTGTAATTTCTTTAGTTCCATGAAAGTCTCACTACTACTTGAATTTACATAGAGCAGGTGTGATGCTTAATCCTCTGAGATAGTCAAAAGGGATCAATCACTTCATAATGTTCCACTTATCATATCAGAATTACACAGAGATTTGTGTTCATGAATCGTTCTACACAAGCAGCAAAATGGGCTTCTTTTCCTGCAATTATTTTCATTTCTTAAAGTGAGACTAAATAGTTGCCACTCTGTTACCATTTGTGGTGTGGAGTGTTAAAAGAAAAAGGGAAAAAAACCTAGAAAAGGAAAGGAGAGGAATACAAAAGGGCAGCAGAGAAGATGGATGTGGCTTTCAAAAATTGCATTTTCAAAAAATTCAAGGGAAGCAAGTCTACCAGTGACATCTATAGGGTATTTGTCCTGGCACAATGTAATCTATTGAGCATAACAACATAAGATAATGAGATTATCGTTAATGGATAGTCCTCCCTTATGGCCATCATTTGTTCCCACATTAAGTTTGTTGCTGAAATAATCAACAGGAATACAAGAAACTCCCTTAAAATGAGCCAGGACGTTAGTCCACCTGGCTCAGTATTGCCAACATTCATTGGTAGCTGCTCTCCAGGATTTCTCCAGCCCTATCTGGGTTTAATAGGGTTTTAAATGTTGTACTGTTAATCTTTATGTTTTAATACGTTTCAAGGTTTTTCAATTTTGTTTTTTAAAATACGCTGTTGGGAACTGCCCAGAGAGCTTCAGCTATTGAGCAGCATAATAAATAAATAAATAAATAAATAAATAAATAAATATTCCTTATCCTTTCTATTTAATCTTCTCAACAACCCTGCAAGATAGGGCAACCTGGGAATCTAAGATTGTCCAAAGTCAGCCAGTAGGCTTTATGGCCAAGTGGAGACCGGAACCTGAGTGTCCCAGGTCCCCAGTTCAACACTCTAATGACTCCAGAAAGATGACAAAACACATCTGTTACATGTTAACACCCTTAAACACCACAGAACAAATACTGCAGCTCCACTGTCCTTATCTTTAATATTTTGATTTAGGAATTCTACCAAAAGCAGTGATATATAGTTTAACTACTGAGGAACAGTTTTTAAAAATAAACAGAAAAGGATAGATGGTATTTGTCGCCAAGCCAATTAGCTAAGATGTTTCCAAATATGTCAAATAGATGTTGGAAATGTAAACATAAAGTGGGTACTTTCTATCACATGTGGTGGACTTGTGATAATGTGAAAAAGTATTGGATTAAAATACATAGATGGATGGAGGAAATATTACAGAAACCCTCTGCTTTTAAACCTGAAGTTTTCTTGTTAGGCATTATACCAGAAGACATCAACAGACAGGAAATGTACTTGATGTTGCACTTAATTACAGCAGTGAGGATTGCATTTGCTCAATATTGGAAAAATGAGGAGCTACCCACGGATGAACTGATTGTAAGAAAGCTCTTGGACTGTACAGAAATGGATAGATTGACTTTATCATTGAAGGAGAAAGGGGATACTAACTTCTATCGAACTTGGGACTCTTTCTATAATTGGCTGGAGAAACGGGACTTGGCGTAATCTGAATTTGATTTTAGAATATTTATATATATATGTATGTATGTATGTATGTAGTAGGGGGTCGACCCAGTGAATCCGATGTATGTGATATTTGATGTTTTTATTAGTGTTAGTTTAAAACACACACACACACACACACACACACACACACATATATATATATAAAAAAATAACAGAAAAGGGCAGACATTACTGCACTCAACCACTGGTTCCCTAATAGACTAAGCTTTATTCCAATCAAGTTACAATCAAGCTCTCCCCGCATCTAACAATAAACACTGCAAGATTCTGCTTCTATCATCAATGGAAGCGCCAAAACAGGAAACATCTACAAAAGGCTTTGCCTCCAGCATCAATCTTATTATTCTGTCTATACTAATACCGATATGAATTTCCAATCCCATCTTGTATGGATTATAAGCACTACTCTTACTTAACCTGTTAAAGACAAGATTTGTTTATATTGACTCACCCTTATTTAGATGTGTTCAGGGGGACTTGTTTCCAGCCTAAATCTCCATTCTCACAGTTTCTTTTCTATTCATGCTTCTCTACTATTATAAGTTACCAAGTTTCACAAGCTCAAACATCTTAGCAGCTAAGCTCCAGGTCTTATTTACCAAGATTTACTTATGCCACCGAGTCAACATGCTTGCCAAAGGTATTGCAAACTATGTTATTTAAGTCCTATAAGCTAACTTGGCATGTGATTAGGAAGCACAGAGAATCAATGCATCTTCATCTACTTCTTCAATGGCCATCTGAAGCTAGGCAGGCAGCTACAAGATAGAGGGCCTTCTCATTTGTGGCATCCCACCCATGGATCCCACTCCTCCTTAAGGAGTTTCACCTAGCACCCACATTGCTATCATTTTGGCACTAAGCAAAGATCTTTCTTTTCACCATGCATTCTGGTGACCTAGTTCCAGATATTTTATTGATAACATCCAGGCTATTTTGTTGATTCATTTGCTTTTCAGCATTTTGTTTTCTTTCCAATATTTGTATCCTTTTATATTTTAACTATTTAAAATCCAGTCAGTTTAATAGTCCCCTGATCCTAGTGCAGAGGCATGAATATCCAGATAGGCATCTGCTCCTCTATGCATTTTCCTTGCTGGATTGGGGCAACTATGTTCACCCTCTGTTGAAAAAAAATACCGTATTTTTTGCTCTATAAGACGCACCTGACCATAAGACGCACCTAGTTTTTAGAGGAAGGATCCATGGAAAGTTTCCTGATAATCACAGGCACATTCCACATCACTTCCCCATGGGCTTCATTAAAAGATGGGTTGCCACTTGAAAACACACACCAACCTGTGATTAACAACTCTCACCTGCGCCAGAGGAGGGGGGAGGAACAGCGCGTGCCGGCCAGGTGGTGCCACGTGGTGCAGGCAGACCGGCAGCGTCCCGGGCGTTGGGCACACACACATTTGCTCTATAAGACCCACAGACATTTCCCCTTACTTTTGAGGGGGGAAAAGTATGTCTCATAGAGCGAAAAATACAGTAACTAACTGGGCCCCTGTAAAGTAAAACTTTCGTAATAGTCTTTTCTCTGTATTTTTGAGATCCTTTGTAACTCTCCCCACCTACATCCAATATGTTCTTGCTTAATGTCTTATTTTTTCTGGGCTGCCACCACATACTCCCTATGCATGCTCCAAGCAAGAAGATGTAAATTAGGGATTACTTTTCTTAAGAGGAAGTAATAAAGGAGTTGTCTGGAGGAATCTGGAGGAATTAAGCATTAGCAATAACTGATCTACAGAAAGTTGAAAAATTGGAAAAATAAAGGCCACTCATTGCACAACTTTAAGCAAAGGGTAACAGATGGGATAACAGAAGAATTGGGGGAGGGACCAAGAAAGAAAAAATTATTCAACAGGAAAAAGCTAAAAAGCTCAGGAAATGTATACGCAAGAGAGCCATAGTTATCCCTAAGTATGGGCCAATTTCATTGCCTACTCCCTTACTATGCTGCTTTGTACCACTGGAATATATAAACTGTTCTTTCCTTTAGAGGAAACAGCATATTTGAATTTATTATTTCATACGTTCAATAAAACGTGGTGATAAGTAGTTCAATGCTCTGCTAATGAGCATGGCTAACTTGTCTAATAATACTTTCCCACCCTGTCAGTGTCCAGATATATTGGACTCTCCAGATATTCAGTTCCCATCATCCAAATCAAACATGTTTGGTCTACTGATTTGATTCCTCTACCGAGATATACAATCCACAACACTGCTCAGGTACAAATGTTACCCCTATTTTAAAAAAAGAACGGACACTCATGAGACACTGCATGGCCTGTCATTAAAACCTGAATGATAATACTCAAAATATCACATGGTACAGTCATTCCTGGACAGTACCACTTCAGATCAGATATGCAAGATCATTGAAATGCTCGCCATACTCATTCACGGGGCATGTTTGCATGACACAAGTCACAGTGGTTTTAACCACTGCTGTTCTGTCATGTCATCCGAACCTCATCATGGTATTTCAACATGATACATTTGATCGTCAGAAACCAAGAACAGAAACAACCTGGAAAGTACATTGCAGTATGAAAGCCAGAACCAGAGAGTTGCTTCTAACCAGAGAAGGCCTCTGACAAGTGCTGTTTGTGCAGCCATCAGAGGTGTCTCTGTTCTTGCCCTAAAGATCTTCTTTGGGACAGGAGTAGATGATCATTTGGGTGGCACTGAGAAAAGGAACAGTGCTGCACAGCTGATTCCCCCATGTGGAAGTGGGAGGAGCAAAAATCAGCAGTGCCAAGCTGGGAGCTGGATCATTCAGCTAATTTCCTTGCTCCCCCACCCCATTCTCATTCCCAATTGCAAGGGAGGCATCCCCAACCCAGCACTTGCAGGCCCACAGCAGCCTGGCCGCCTAGGCAATACGACAAGGCATGAGCCCTGTTTGCACAGGAGAGACTGCTTGACAATCACAGCAAACCAAACTCAGCTTGGATGATGGAGGAGAGAGGACCGTCATTCCTCCCCATGATGTCTCCTGGGAGACCACCTGGAGGAATGAGAGGGAAGGAGATGGATTGCTTGGATTGATGGATGGAATCCAACCACTCTCCCTTTCTGTCAACAAGTCAACAGCCTTTACAACAGGGTTGGTCATTTGTGACCCTTCAAATGTTTTGGTCTACAACTCCCATCAACCCAAGCCAGAGTAGTCAATGAGGAGGAACATTGGGAATTGTAGCCCAAAACATCTGGGGATCACATGTTGTCCATCTGTGGTCTATGGAACTAAATGAAGGACAAAGAAACCATATATATGCTTGGCTCACTGCTGTTGAACAGAGGGTAGCACTGAACAATTCACTCCAACTAGAAAACTGGACCCATGCTTTGCTAATCACCCTCTCCATTTCTCTAGCAGTTGTTTAAAGATAGGAGAAGGAGAAATTAAGTTGTGCTCACAGCAACAGGAAGAAGAAGAAGAACAAGGACCTGTGGCAGATAAGACAAAGCAAAACAGGGGGTATATAGCCCATTCCCCTTGCAATTATTTGCAGTGCAAAAGTAAACTTCACCAGAGAGTGCAAGGTATACGGGTTAGGAATGAAATAGGCATATTCTTAATGCATTTTCCAGGGCCAAGGTGGCATTGACCCTTCAGATAAGAACGGTGAGGCCTGGGAAATGAGGTCTGTGAACACAAAGATGGCACAGGAGAAAGACCTTCTCTAACGGCTGCCATCTCCAGGTCTTCAGGCAGACTCTCGGAACAGACAGGATTTGGAAGTGCTGGGAGGGGACATGGGGGAACAGCCAGAAGACCTGGCTTGATCCTTGACCCCCTGAAACAGAGTTGGAAGAGAAGGGCAAGCCTGTGTAGATCTAGAAGGCTTGCCCATCTCTTCAGGGCACATCCAGAGCAGTGGGACCCAAGGTTACTGAAGAGGCAGGTTCTCAGAAGTAGTCTCTAATTTGGGTTTAATGAACTGCTCTGTGCATGCTCAAAGATTCTTTTTGTTGTCTAATAGCTTGCTGGATGTACACTGGAAATAAAGAGCTTTTGCCTAAGAAATGCCTGTTGTCTGAAAGAGAGAAGAGGACCCAGCTCCTGAAAATATATTGTTGCATTGCCTAGTAAAGACAACTATGCAATCCAGTACAGAATTAGGTGTACTTAAGCCTAATGATTTCAATGGGTCTCAGTTGTGCAGAAATGAAGTCTCCTGTATCTTACCACTCAAGTCCCTGGTTTGAATCCTCTGGTATCTCCCAGTGGAGCATTCTCTCCGGGCATATCTGCCATGCAGCAACAATGTTGAGAGAGACCATAGCACAGTGGTGGAGCACAAACTTTTCAGGCAGAATATCCCATGGTCAAACTTCAGCATCCCTAGGTAGGATTGTGAAACAATCCTATCTGAAACCCTGGAGATTCACTGCCAAGCGACATGACAATGCTGATCTAGATGGACCAAAGAATTAGGATTCCTATGGTTCTAGCCTTGCATAGACTAAGGCAGGAATTGTGAAGTCAATGAAAAACATGGTGCAAGAAATTAAGAGGACAATGGCTGCATTCCTACAGCACAACAAGCAACCCTATGTGGTACCATTGCTTAAAATTTTTAACACAAGCCACCTGACTGATGATCAGGTAGTTTGGACTTTATTGTGGTTTCCATCTTCCCACTGTTAGCATGTATCCAATCAGCCACTATGCCTGAAATTCAATCCCTAAATGCATCACTCCCTGCCTTTGTTGGCTTCCTCTTCTTCATTCACCAAACATAGAGGCTAGATGAATGGAGCAGCTCCTCTAGTTGTCACTCTTTCCAGAGGACTCTGTGGTAGTTGTATATTGGGGGTGCAAAAGCCATGGCCCCAGGTTCAAACAACACAACAAGCCATGATGGTACAGAGAAGCCACAGAACAAACCCTTACTTCTTACCATGGTTTAAGTCCTAATATACTGTGATGAAATATCATGACTGAGTTCAGATATTATCACAGACCATCAGTGGGAAAAACACAGCACAGCACAGCGGCTTGTGTTGTCTGGACCCAGCCATTGTTATACAGCAACTGCAAGAAAATGCAAGAAGAGACAAAAATTATTGCTCTGCCAGCTTCTTTGGTTCTTCTCACACAACCACCAATAAGAGATATACTCAAGGGTGACAAGATAATAACTTATGTCATAACTTCAAGTTATGACATACAGTAGAAATTACTGCTCTTCCTATCATGCACCCACTCTCAGTTCTCAGGTCACATTAAGGACAAGTCAAGGTGAAAACTTAAGTAGCCAAACTACTGTGGTCCAGTACTGCTCATCTGTATGCATTTTATGAAAAGTAAAGGACAGTAGTCTTTTCAGCTGACAATCTGGCACTTATCTCAAACACGAAACTGACTTAACATTTTTATTAAGTGAGGGAAAATATAATATGCATTGGCATTTGATGTGTCCTGTACTATTTAAGTAGTGCTCTTAACTGGTAACATTAACTCTGAGCAAGAATGGTTTGAAAGTTAACTTTCAACTCTTTACCGGGTGATTCATAATACAGAGAGGTTTGACATTTAAAACGGATAGGAAATTAAACTCCACAGGAGCTGAACAGCTTGGTCCACAGAAAACAAAGTCACCTAGCAACCAGTTGTATATCACATTTATACTCAAAGAAACCTAGAGCAAATTGTCCAAGTCATGCTATAGAATCAAAACAGAGCCTATACAGGCTGAATCTGAATTTAGTCATAATTTGCCCACTCAAAAAAGCCTTCAATACAATCAAGGTAACAGGATATTTTCTATTTAAGATATTTTTACCCTGACCTAAATGCTTAGACTATTGGGTGGCACAGAAATGATGATAATAAGAATGAGAATATTATTATAGCTCAATAAATCAGCTTACCAAACAGCAACAGCATAATCAACAATCAATCAAATCATTAATAAAAGAGCAAAACAAAACTGTAAAAACTGAGAGAACCAACAGAGGCAAATTTCAGTTCTCCACTAATTAAGAAGCTCCATGGCTCCCAAACACCCTGATTCCCTTCTCTTCACTAACCATCTGAAAACAAGTAGAGAAAGAAGATGGTGAACCTCCCAAAGGGGGTGAATTCTATAACTTTTTATAGAAGTTATATAAACTTCTACAACTTCAGTGCTGCCACTGAAAAAAACGTTTGTGCCACCAGCCTCTTCATCTTTAGCAGATCAAAGCATGCCATTTTTAATACATTATTCCATAAATTTCTGGTGTTCCCATGTATGCTCTCCTGGGATCAGCCATCTGATCTAAATTGCACCTCAATTTAGATTTGGGGATAATCAAGAAATACAACCACCTGTATGAAAGGTAACATTGTTTATTGAAAACAATGATGAACTGTAGATGCAGATTATGAATAAAGTTTTTTTTCACTTATTTTTAGTATGTGTTTAAAAAAACCTAAACAGCACAGACTGCAAATGGAAAATGCAACCAAAGAACTAAAAGAAGAGTGAGACTTGGCTGAGCAGCAATGATCAACCTAGAAAAGATAATCAAATGTAAGGATGTTTCACTGGAGACCAAGGCCAAAATCTTCACACTATTTACTGCATTCTTGATCAGAACACATGGCTGTGAAGGCTGCACAGTGAGAAAAGTTGACAGGAAGAAAATCAATGCATTCATAATATGGTGCTGGAGGAGAGCTTCCTCTGAACCAAAAGAAAGAAGATCAAAGAGGTCCTAGTTCAAATCATGCCAGAACTTTTCCTAGAAGCAAAAACAACCAAATTGAGGTTGTCATACTTCCAACACATCAAGAGAAGACAGGCATTTCTCAAAAATACAACATGGCTAGGGAAAGTCAAATGCAAAACAAGGGGAAGAATATCCATGAGATGGATCAATTCCATAAAGGAAGCAACAGTCTCAAATGTGCAAGAGCTGAGAAAGGCTGTCAAGGACGGGACATTCTGGAGGGTATTCATTCTTTTGGTGAATGAATACCCTCATGGAGATGACTTGATGGCACATAACAACAAAAACAATGTAAGATTTGCATATACATAACTCCAGTGCATCAATGCAAGCAGACTTACGTTAATGAAATTTTATACTTTTATATTTCTGATCTTCACCAATACATTTCAAGAACCAGGATGGTTCATAATACTCCCAATTCCTTAAAGGAACAGTCTACAAATTCCCTTTCCTGCCCATCCTTTTTCCAATAAAAACTCCTTCCACTGGTCCTTATCACAGCTAAGGCTGATGCCAGCACAAAGTTTAGGGATGGATTGTTCTAACTGGGATTTAAAAAACAAAACAAAACAGTCACCTGCCATTAAACCCTGACTCCACATCCTGGTTAAAACTGAACTTAGATTAGCTTTAACTATATTTAAGCATGATTGGTGCTCATGCAAACTTTAATCACAATGGAGGTGAAGAGGTTGGAGATAGCATGATTCTCCTCTCCAAGGCTTAGTTCTAGTTAGGGAATTAGAAGTGGCAACAGTTTCAAGCAGTAGCAAAGATGGAGTATCCTTATTTTCACCATTTGCAGTATCTACTCGTAAAGCATCCCTCCTGAATGGGCCAGCACAATTAGAAAACAGTTCTCCTAAATCCCATTCCTATCAGGTGGTGCCGTGCTTGATGGCCTCAAAAGCTGTAAAGAGTTACAGCACCAAAACAAGGAGATATAATACCCCTGTATAATCTCTTGCATAAATTATCCACCAGGACAACAGCACTTACAGAACCACCATGTATGTTGGGAGCACTGTTTTTCCACTTATTTGTCCCAAGTTGTGTAGCTTCTGCCTGCCCATGCTGTGGACATAAATCTACCTTGACTTAGCAAAGCTTTTGACATAATGCTCCGCAATATTCTGAAAGGCAAATTAGCAAAAAGTGGAATAGATAGAAAAACTATTAGGTGGATCCAAAATTGGCTACTAAATCAGACACAAAGAGTACTCAGCAAGGGCACCTTCTCAAACTGGATGGACGTAACTAGTGGGGTGCTGCAGGGTATAATCCTGGGCCCTGTGCTCTTCAACATCTTTATTAATGATTTAGATGAGGAAGTATAAGGAATCAAATTTGCAAATACAAAACTGGGTGGAACAGTAAACAGCCTAGAAGACAGAATGAAGATCTAGGCTTACAGTATCTTGACAAACTTCAACACTGGGCAGAAAGGAACAGAATGAGATTCAATAGAGTCAAGTACCAAGTCCTCCACAATGGAAAAAGAAACTACAATACATGGCTCAACAGAATGGAAAAAGAAAACGACTTTGGAGTTATCATGGACAACAGGCTAAACATGAGCCAACAACGTAGCTACCAAAATGGCAAATGCTATTTTGGAATACATTAACAGAAGGATTACTTCCAAATCACAAGAAGTGGTAGTTCCCCTATACTCCTCATTGTGAATCAGACCTCATCTGGAGTACAGTGTCCAGCTCTGGGCACCAAGATTTAAGAAAGATGCAGAAAATTAGAAAGGCTCCAGAGATGATTCAGGGTTTGGGAACACTGTCCTATCAGGAGAGACTGAGAGAACTGGGCATGTTCAACCTTGAGAAGACTGAGCAGGGGCATGATATCACTCTGTAAGTACCACAAAGGCTGTTACGAAGGGGAAGGTCAAGATCCTTCCCATTGATACCAGAATGTTGGTCACAGAATAATCAATTCAAGTTGTGACAACCCAGATTCAGGCTGGACATCAGGAAAAGCTTCCTCACTGTCCGAGCAATGCAACAGTGGAACCAGTTGATTAGAGAGGTGGTGGGTTCTCCCACACTAGAGATATTCAAAAAAAAAAAAAAAACTGAGTGTGATGGTGTAAACAGGTGTCCTGCAATAGCAAGGAATTGGACCTTGATGGCCCCATCTAGTATGATTCTATGCTGCACCATGCAAATGAAAATACAGAAGCAACCTAGTGACACAACTAGCAGCAAATGACAAGCTGGGTGACTTATTAGTAAACAGATACACTTGAAACACCAGGTATGTGTCTGGGTGCACATGTGCACACTTGCGTGTTGGGGTGCAAGTAAATCTACCTTGTTTTAAAATAAATTGCATTATTCTTCTTTTAAAAGTAACTTTTTATGGGCAAACATTTTCGCAGTAAGCAGATTATTACTTCCTTCAAGACAACATAAGCTCAGGAAAACACGTTGGCTGGTGTTCAAGTCACATTTACAAGAGTTCTCTGCAGTAAAAATGCACATGAGACTCAGCAGGAAAATTCATGGTTCAATGGTGATGAAGATTCAAAGACATTTGGAACATCTGGAACTGCTTGTGAGTTGATGATAGCAACCTGCTTATGTTAGAGCAGCTCCCAAGATTAAGGACAACCTTATACACTGCAATTTCCTAGGCAGGGCTAGAAATAAAGCATGTGCTTAAGCACAAATGGTACTTTTTGTGTTGCACTCCACACATTTCACTGCAGATTTATCTTTCTAAACAATGTTAATTTCCATGGAGGAAAATTAAGAACATAAGAAAAGCCATACTTTTCAAATTACATGAAGTCAACCAATTCAATTGTAGCACAAATTAATTGACCCAAGTCTGTCAGATCTCTCTCCTTCTCTCTCTCACACACACACAGATGGGGGAGGGGAGAGAGTCCAATTTAATGCCACTTCTTGTTTCAATTTTGCAGCAAATTAAGAATACTCCTAACAATCAGAAATTACCTATGTTCAGTTTATAAATATATCAGAATAAGTAAGAATTTACATGGAAAATTTGTTATATACTACATAGACCGTTTCAAGATTATGATAAATTCAGCAAGCAGAATGATGTCCATAAAACTGCAAATGAAATGATTTTTGCAAACACAATCAGCAATGTGGGGTTCCCCAAAACATTCAAATGTAATTAGCCTGACTTGTATAGGGTGATTTCCATCAGCAAATTGTCAGTCTGCACCAGAAGTTTTTCAGTTCATATTGGTAATTTTTTCAGTTTCCATTGGGAAATCACTAGAAAGTAATCAAATTTTGCATATTTACTAAACACATGTAACATTCATAATAAAGCTGTAAAAAAGCTCCCCAAGTTCATTTTTTGTCCCAATGTATGACAAAAATAGAAATAGAGTTAGTGACAGATTTTATTTTCTTGGGCTCCAAGATCACTGCAGATGGTGACTGCAGCCAAGAAATTAAAAGACGCTTGCTCCTTGGGAGGAAAGCTATGGCAAATTTAGACAGCATACTAAAAGGCAGAGACATCACCCTGCCAACAAGAGTGTGTATAGTCAAGGCTATGGTTTGCCCAGTTGCAATGTATGGCTGTGAAAGCTGGACCATAAGGAAGGCTGAGCACCAAAGAATTGAGGCCTTTGAATTGTGGTGCTGGAGAACACTCCTGCAAGTCCCTTGGACTGCAAAGAGGTCAAACCAGTCAATCTTAAAGGAAATCAACCCTGACTTGAAGATGAAATGCAAATATTTTGGATGCCTACTCAGAAGGAACAATTTACTGAAGAAGATCCTGATGCTGGGAACGATTGAGGGCAAAAGGAGAAGGGGACAGCAGAGGATGAGGTGGCTAAATGGAGTCACTGAGGCAGTGGGTATGAGCTTGGGTGGACTCCAAGGGATGGTGGAGGACAGGAGAGCCTGGAGGAATGTTGTCCGTGGGGTCATGGATCAGCGCGACTTTGCAACTAAACAACAAACAATGGCTACAATGTATCACAACTATTAATTTTCCCAATACCTTGCCCAAAATATTCAAAGGGGGAAAGTTAAAGCATTTGTGATGTGATTTAAAACAGTTCTATAAGTCCCAGCACTCCCCAACCAGCCATGCTCTTACATGGTATGGCAACTTTTCCTTATATGCTTGTAAACTTTAAAGATGATAGCATGTACTTTCCTTACATTGTTTAAATGGTACAGAAAACAGCTGGTATGCTGAATTAGCCCTCCTCAACCAGGTGCCCTCCGGATACAATTCCCAGAATCCTTCAGTTACCATGACTGACTGGGGATGCTGGGAATTACAGTCCAACACAACAAGAAGGGATCTACTTGAAGAAGACTATGCTAGTGAATTTTAGCAGCCCAAAGAAAGCATGTTATGCTGACAACCATTCGTCTTTTTCAACAGTCAACTGTCTTCTACTAAGCTTGTTGGGGCACCATCAGTTTTACTCACACCATTTATTAACTACATTTCAAGCCAAGTCATGAATGTATTTCAGTTCCATATTCTCACATACTTGCTAGGAATAATCACCTGATAAACATTAAAGATAGGTTTGAAACAGCCAAGTTTGCCTAATAGAGTATTTGCAATTGGCATCCGTTCATAGTAATGCATATATGAAACAGAAAATTTTCTACAGAACAATAAAGCACTGGATATTTTTCCTGAAAATTGTCCACTCTGCATCACTGCAAATGATCTTCTCTACCACCAACTATTGTCTCAGCCCTCAAAGATGTTGACGTAGCTTTCTTGCAGCTATGACAAATAATGCCACCCTATGTGAATAGTTAATACTGCTTTTTGCTTTTTGTTTCCATTTGTTATAGTTTCCTGTTTATTTCTGAGTTACTAAAGTTAATTCAAATATATTAGGGAACCATAATTTTGCAAAGACTGTTCAAAATATTTAGCATACCAAGGACTTATACAACCAGAGACTCATACGTTCTTATCTGAGAGACTATGCTGAGACTAAGGCTCAGTTCAGATAAAATGGCCAAACCGTGAAGCCAGTTTGGCCATCAGAAACAGGTTTCTGTTAATGCAAAGTTCATTTATTTTCCTTTTTTTTCAAGTAGTCACTGTACCATAAATGTCTAACACGGTATATGGGACAGCAGTCTAATAACTTTTTTGGGGTAGTAACAATTCTATGCATGTCTGCTCAGAAATAAGTCTCACTGAATTCAGTGGGACTAACACCCAGATACGTCTGTACAGCATGTGTCCAGAACCTCAATCTGACCTTTCCCAGACTCCCAACCCCCTTTTCCCCAGCCACTAATTATTTCATGCTTTCCAGGTTTATGTGCAGTTTTCTCCCATTCTAAGAGGCTGAAATGTGTCACCTAAGGCTCAAATAGCTGGAAGTAAAAAATTTAAACTAAAATATGTTGGTAATTTTGGAACTGTTGGTCCCACGACTTTGGTATTCAATACTGGAATGCACTCCTCAGGCTGAAGATCTGACACTAGGCCGTTTAGACCAAGAGTGAAAACCTGGTGCCCTTCAGAAGATTTTGACTACAATTTTGTCACCTTAGCCAGCATGACCATTTGCCAGGAATGATGGATGCTGTACTTCCAAACATCTGGATGGCACCAGTTTAGAAAAGGCTGTCATAGGAATGACAGGTATGGTACGACAGGAAAAGGAAAGGGCTTTCATACCTTTGGCTCCTACAACTCCACTTATACCTACAAATAGAGCTGTATGTAAGCTAGATAGAGTTATATAGGATCACTATTTGAACAAAGTCTTTCTCCCCACACAATGTCTAGGCAAAACAGGTGGGGGACCACATTGCGAATACAATTAAATATTTTTTAAAAAATTGGTTGTAAGAATGTAAGATTTTAAGGATTAACATTTCCTTTGTCCACACTGCAATTTTAAAAGCTAGCTAGAAGATGTGTGGGAGTGATATACTATGGTTTTACTCCAAGAATACAATTAACTCTCAATGACTTTAATGGCTGTTATTGTCATAACCTGTGTAACACTAAATTACACCTGAAACTGAAAGATCACTTAGACCCTGGGTAACTTCACCATTTCCTTTGTAGCTGAACTACAAGCAATTAACATAAAAGACTCAGTTAAAAGTCAAGCAATTAATTACTTACATATGTCCTCCATACAACCCCTATTAGTCCTGCTAGCTGAAGTTGCTGTTTAAATGCTGCACTGACTATTGTCAGTTAAGCACCTAAAGGGATTTGCAGTACAACAGAACTAAAAGAGAGAGCTGATCAAGCTATAAAGATGCTACAGATACTCAGTGCTGTCACAAAGTAATAGTGTCAGGAATCAGAAGTCATAATCTGAGTTCACATAATTAGACTTATTAGCCTCTAGGCTTAGTAGTGCAGCAGGACAAAAAAAAAAGATTCTTGAACTTTTTACTAAAACAGTAAAATTTTTACTAAAACAGTAAAATTATGCAGCTCAGGATCACAATAGCTGATGGAGCACCTTTCCTGGTATGAATCTACCCATATACTGTGCACCTGAGACCTTCCTGCAAGTGTTTTTCCAGATGAGTTTGAAGGATACCAACAGGTCATTTTCTATTCCATTCCTAATTATGTCTAGCCTGAGTTTGCCTTTTTTACAGCAGCCATGCACTGGACTAATATTTTCCTCAAGCTTTCCACTATCACCCCAAGATCCCCTTCTTGCTGTATCACTGTTAGTTTAGCTCTCATCGGCATGTAGTTGTAAGAGGGATTTTTGGACCCAACAAGCATTACTTTATACATATGTATATGGGACTGCATTGCCATTTAGATTCCCAGTCCCCCAGCTTGGTGCTTTGGAGTTCCTTGCAATCCCTTCTGGTTTTGACCATTCTAAATAGTTTGGTGTCATCACCAAACTTGGCCACTTCGCTACTTTCTCCTAATTCCAGATAATTTACAAATAGGTTGAAAAGTGTTGCTCCTCGTACAGAGCCCTATGGGACTCCACTGGTGACAACTCTCCATTGGGTGAAATTGCCATTTATTCTCACCTTTTGTCTTCTGTCCTTTAACCCATAGTGATCCATAAGAGGCCTTCCCCTTTGCAGTTACACTAATGTTTTGTCAGCTGTGAATACCCACATCACTTTGGCTATTGGGAGGCATACAAATGTAATGAATGAAATTTAATGAGATAACAAAGAGTCTGACTTGATTTGTACAATTCTTATCCCCACCTCACCTCATAAAGAAAATGATGTTCTCAAGAACTGCACCACTGAATATATAAAATCTTAAAGGGGCATATCATAGTTGGGTTATTTTTATACACATGAAATACTGAGGATAGGCACAGACAATGCACTTAAAACAAGTCCCCTTAGGGCACAATCCTATGCATGTTTAAATAGAAACAAGGTCCTACAATACAAAGTCCCAAGGCTGGCTGGCAAATGCTGGTAGGACTTTTTATGTTTAACATACATACAAAGTTGCCTGCTTAACTATGGCCTCCAAAAGGAAGGCTGGAGAATAAGAAAAAGGTATTAGCAACCTTTGAAAAGCATTCAGCAAAGCACATGAAAGAAAATCTTCATAATTGTAGAGAAGCATCTCTATCCACCCTTGCTATAACTTGGTGCTTGAATACTATTGTTAGAGGATGCTCATATGACACATTCTGTAAAGTGGTAGATTTGGAACTGGCAAAGGTGTAACAGGTAAAAACTGAATGACTCAACTCATTAGACATTCTGAAAGATACTTCCAGACAGAGGAGTTTTCAGGTGTCAGACATACTGAATCAACGTGCCTAACGCCTACATACCACAAGGGGACTGTGGCAAAATCTGTGCTGGTTGTTGCCAGTCCAAATAGCTAATCAAAGATTACCAGGATAAGCTCAAGTAGTTCAGAGGAGTGACTGCTGAAAATTCTTTTGCAAGCTTACTTCCTCTGTTTCTGATTCAATGCTATATCATGAAACCAGCTGTGAAGGGAACTGATGTCTGAACAAGTTTAGAAATATGTACTGTCTTTAGAAAGAAAAATACACAGGGAGTGTGTGGGGGATATTGCACTAAAAATACTGCACTTAAAAGCATCTTTGAAAGAAAACCACTATGTTGTTTGTTCATGAGGCATGGACTATAGTTCTCTAGGTCTTTCGGTTCAGAGCCTCTTGCAACTCAGGACTAGATCCCTTTTCAGGTAAGCTGGGGGGGGGGTCATTCCAGTGCTGCCTATGGTAAAAGGAAAATACCAGCATATTTTAGCCCATTAGAACTCATCTGCCAGAAACTCAGCCTTTGTAGAAACACTTCAATCATTCAGAATAAAGAAAAAGCTACCCAAAAGCTAAGAAACTACCCAACAATCAATGGTTGGGGAAACAGGTTGGGACCAAGGGAAGATGGTGTGGCCACCCAGTCCAAAAGGCCAAATTTGCCCCCAGGCCAATGGTACTGAACTGCTGCTCCAAATTATGTTTCATCAGTCATTGAGGGTATTTGTGTTGGTATCGAGACAAAGGCCAACCGTGGAAGCAAGAGTCACACAGGTAGAGAAGGTGAAGATATGACTCAAAATGATGGTGAGAGCATGGCAGGCTGTCATCAGCCTGCATGCCACAGAAGAGTAACTGTAGATGTGTGTAAGAGAAAGCAAGAACTAGGGCTTTTCTACATGAGAGATGTATTGTGCACCTGTAATCCCACACAAAAATTGTGTGGCCTTTTCATAACGTTGGCATCCTCCCAGGACCTCTCCTGTGTTTTCCAGTTATTTCCCCAGCTTTTTTAGAATGAGAAAATTCTGCTGTTTTCCTAGGTGGCACCGTAATTCACTGGAGAACACTAGTATATTTTTGCAATTTCACTGTATACCACAGTGCTACCTTTATGCTGCAATGGAGCATATAGGAATATATATAGAAAACTAGAGGGGGGACACTCTTGTGTGAAGGATGCAGTAATCTTCCACAGAAACAGCAACCTTGGTAAAGCATCAATTTATATGCCTTGTGTAGAGCAGCCCCCAGAGGTTGAAGTGATGCGGAGGCAGAAAATAGGTCTAGAGTGGAAGAAGGAGAGGATTTGAAAAAAGTTTGCTATATTGGGAGGAAGCAGGGTCAGAAGGAAAAGATCAGGGTTCCTGTGATATTTAAGTTATGCCTCATTATTGATTCTTTCTCCCTACAGCAGCCTCCCTCAGTCCTTCAGATATATCAGACTAAAATAGCCAAGACTGGCTCGGTGATGATGGGAGTTATAGTCTAATACAGGGGTCCCCAAACTTTTTGAACAGGGGGCCAGTCGACAGGTGCCAGCGGTGGCTAAGGGCCACCAAGGTGGTGCTGGCAGGGAGGCGCGGGCCGGTGTGGGGGCAGGGCATGCATGCATGCGGGGCAAGGCAGACATGGGGGGGGGCATGCGCAGGGCGAGGCATCAACTTGCTCACAGACTTGCTCGTGTGATTGTTTCTGAGCGAGTCCAAAACGATCTCCTCACGAGCAAGCTGCTGCTGTGTGCAAGCACTGTGAGGCACCGGCTTGCTTGCGAGATTATTTTCTCCAAGCGTTTCCAAAATGAGCTCCTTGCAAGCAAGCCCATAGTCTAATACATCTGGAGGATATCAGGCGGGGAGGACTTCCAAGCAGCATATAGTCCCTATTTACAGGCATTCAGACCTCTTCTTACCCCTAGAATATGTGGGGGATTACAATCTGAGCCAAAGGGTCATTTTTTCCATTCCATCATAGCAGGTGGGGTGCTGAGAGGTTCCCCGAGAAGCTCAAATGTTTGTCAATATTCTGTACCATCAGAAATGATCAGTCAGTGTCAGGAGCTTAATAACTCCAAATGCAGTAACAGAACATGGATATTTACTCAGATAAATGACCTGCTGAATTCAGTGCAACATAGGTCCAAAAAAATGTTCGTAGTGTTGCCGCTTATGGCTCTACTGACCCATAAAGGGACATAGGCTGGACTAATTTGGCTGTCCTGGTTTCATTGTCCCTAACTTTCCAGAAGACCTTGTAAAGAACAGCAGTGACAAACTCAAAAATGTTTGCTTCCCCCCTCATCTCACAGCATCCTGTCTGTTGAATATCCCTTGGCTTCCTGCATTTGTTTCTGCTTCCCAGTATCCTCTGTGAATATTTACCTTGGTGCTGGTACCTGATCAGATGTCCACCTCTTCCCTATTTTTCCTAGTTCCTCTGATTTGAACCTGACTCTAACATAACTTAGTCCCAAGTTAGTCCTAATCATAGCAACATAAATCTCCCCATATATATCCAATTAGGCACAATTTTCCAATTATATTAAATATATCCAATTAGGCACAATTTTCTTCCTTCAGATATGTAATTTATGTATTGAATGAAGTTTCTTCCTTGTCAGATTTTCTTACAATATTCTTTCCAGATCAAGTGAATGGGGTTTTTTATGTTGATTCTACCACAGGTTTGACTCAATGAGTCTCAAAGTGCTCAGCAGTTTTTAAATATTTCATATATTAAGCTACAGTACCAGTGAAAAACACTAGTGAACATAGTTGCATAGCAACACACTTTAAAAACAGAATCACATTTAAGGAATTGGCAAAGGGGCAGAAAGAAATGGCACGTAACTATATAGCGATCACCATCCAGCAGAAAGTTGCCTTTCAAAATCAAACCTTACTAGTCTAGTCAAACTGAAACATGCTTGCCTATGCACTGGATTGCAGCTTGTGGTTGTTCAACTACTCCAAAAAGATGACAAAATGCTAACAGATGATGAAGAAACAGCTGAAGTGCTTGATTTCTACTTGGTCTCAGCGGTCTCCCAAAGGAGGATCTATGACCTCCCTGGGAAGGGTGAAGTACAAAGGACAGGATTGAAGCTTGAGATTGACAGGCAAGAGGTCAAGGGACATCTCATTACTTTGAATAAATTCAAATCACCAGGCCCAATCAACTGCTTCCTAGAGTAATGAAGGAATTGGCAGAAAATCTCTCAATACCACTGTCTATTATCTTTCAGAAATCATGTGTCGGTCTCCAGGTGCCAGATGAGTGGAGGAGGGTTCATGTAGTCTCTATCTTCAAAAAGAAAAAAAGGAGAAATCCAGGAACAACGATCAGTCAATTTAACATCTATCTCTGGGAGAATTCTGGGGTAGATCATAACGTAGTCAATCTGCAAATACCTCAACATAATGTAGTGATTATTAGACATCAACACAGATTTGATAAGAACTAATCCTGCCAGATTATTCTGATCTCGTTTTTTGATCAGATAACATCCCTGGGGTACGGTAGGAATTCAAGATGCAACTGGACAGCCATCTGAGAAGGCTGGTTTAACTTGGAGTCTTGCATTAAGCAGGGGTTGGACCCAGTGGCCTTCTGGCCCCTTCCAACTCTACTGTTCTATAATTCTATGAAACCATAAAAAGAAGGTCTGCAGCTTCTTAGCCGCAATCATATGGCATTTACAAGCACGCTGATCATAAACAATAAGCCAGGATTCTGAATCCTGGTTTAATGTACTGTGTGAACCAGGCCATTACCTTGAAGAAACAATTGTGCCCTAAAAGGTATCTTTACCACATAATGAATTAAATAAAGAATAAAGCATATTAAGAGCTTCAGCTAGCTGATATTTTACTGTGCTTATGTAAGCATAGTCTATTCCTATTTCAGTAAGCAGGCTCATTTTGAAGGGTATGCTCATGTGAATCACAGGGTACAGTTTTATGTAGCAACTGATGGAGCAATTATTCTATGCTGTATAAATACTTATAAATGCACTTTCATAAGTTGGCAAAGAAACCCTTTTCAGAGAAGTTTCCACTGAGTTCAGAATAGTCCAAAAGCAATCACAGAGAATATGCTTCTCTTTAAAGCATTTCCCAAAAGAATCCTACAAAATAAGGAGCACATTTCATGTCTTAAAGGGTAAGTTGCTTTATTCTTCATTATCTGTGTGCTTTGCTGAGTCTAAGCATGGACCAAAACAGAGTTCAAGTCAGCGGACTGTGGCGTGCCTGCTTTTAAGAATACAGGCTTCAGCAGCAACACTCGCTTCATCTTTACCATCCCCAGAGCCTATCTCTGTAGAAGAGAAGCTCTTCTTCTTCTGTGCCTCCTGCTTTCATCACCATGGATGCCACCGTGGTGGCATTTTCCAAGCAATCGGTTATTAAAGTTACTCATTAATTGCAAAAAGAACTCAGTGGCTGACAGAGTCAGAGCTCTCTTGCCCTTCAAATTCTTGGAGCTGTCTTGACAGAAAAATAAATTGGTGTGGGTGGGTATGTGTGTCTTTACATTCTCATCCTGTAAAGGAAAACTGCTGAAAGGATCATAAGTGGAAACTGGCCACATCACTTCCTTAGCAAAGTGGTGTGTAATGACATGCTGTAAATGCTATCCCCTTTTTACACCTTGTCACATTTCAACCAGCTGAAAGATGAATACAAAATACCAGTTTTCCCAAAATTATGCCATGATTTTAAGTTAAAGACTGAGGACTAAGAAGAACTAGGCTCTAGTCCCCACTCAGCCATGATGCTCAGTGGGTGACTCTGAGGCAGTCACTCAGTTTCAATAACCCAGTTTCACAGGGTTGTTGTGAGGCTAAAATGGAGTGGAGGAGAACTGTGTGTTCTTCTTAAGAGGAGAAAAGGCAATATACACATGCAATGTGCTAATATTAATCATTAGTAGTAATAACAACACCAAGATACACAACAATATTTGTCAGATTTCAACCCATCTGGAAGGTTCCATATTGGGGAAGGCTGAGCTATCCCATTCCCATGAGAAAATGTGAGTGGCTATAAGATGACAGCAGAGTGAGAAAGCAGATAGTATATAGTCTTCAGTCATCTCCTTGATGCAAAGAACAGATGCCTCCAAGGCAGTCACAGGGAACTGTTAAATTTATTCATTCAGTTGGGACAACATCTGCAGGAATCTCATCATATTTTAAATGAAGTGGAGTAAATTTACTTTGGAAAGGAAGAAAAGAGGATGGAACTTAGATGGCCTTTGATGGAGAACATTGCTGCAGTCATTGTTAACCCAAGGTCTCCAGTGAATGCCAACTCTCCCATACATCATAAAGCTTTTTCCTCCCCCTAGGATAAAGTGGTCAAGTAGCTCTCCATAGAAGTGAATGCAGCCCTATTAATGCTCTTGACAAAGAGCGGACATTTACCCTTGTCACAGATCTTACACAACCTTAAAAGTGATGGGGAAAGCATGGAAAATGTTACAAGCACTGCAGCACTCAAGTATACTTTGGTGAATATCTCAGGAAGACAGACTGACACAATCCATGCCTACAAGTCATGGACTATTTTGCCCAACCTACACACAAGAACTCTATGTGGTTTCTATATCTGTATTGATGACTTATAAATGAATAATTGAAAACTAAGTAAAATTTACTTTTCTAAATATATTCTTCAAATTCTGAGAATTACGAGAAAAACCTCCTACCTGAACAACTTGATGGCAACCTTTTGTGAGTTCTTAGAAGGGCCTTCTCTGTGGTGCTCCCACCTGTGGAATACCCTCTCCATGGAGAAATACAAAAGCCTATTCACACCTTTCTGCTGGCTTGAATTCTAAAAACTTCATTAGTCCAACCTGATTTTGGTTGATTTCACTGCACTGTTTTAATAAATGGCTTAGTCATGACTGCTTTGTTAAATTAACTTCCTACAAATCATCCACATAAAGAGATTACTGTCCAGCCAAAAAAGCAGACTAAAATGCTCCTGGTCTAATTTTGTTTCATTGTGTTTTGAATGCTTTTGTTTCAATCTTGTCTAGTTGGCCAGCTTGAATAAAATGTACCTGGGCCTGAAGGAGGAGTTACCAAGACCTGACTGCTGACAAATACGAGTTTTGGAGGCATTGGACAGCAAGGGAGGTGGCAGTCCATTCTGTGGTATGGATACAGGGCTTTTTTTGTCATAGAACGCACCGGAATGGCGTTCCAGCACCTTTCTTTTCAATGGATTTTACTAAGTGATTTTGAATCACCTGTCGGAGTAGTAGGTCAGCAGCAAACATCATTAAGGGCTGCTTTTGTGTCCTTTTGTGTCCCTGCTGATAGCGAGATAGTGAGGGCACTGCTGGGCTCGACTTGGGATTGGTGTGTGTGGTCGCACACTGCTTACTGCCAGCCGGCCACGACCATTATGTTTATCTGTGTGACGTGAGTTCCGGCACCTTTTTTTTTTTTTTTTTTTTTAAAAAAAAAGCACTGTAGGGATATATGGTTTATATATGAAATAGAGGTATATAATTGATTCTTATATTATTTCCACAAGAAACAGTGAAAACCAGTATGGTCCAGTGGTTAGAGTGCTGGACTGGGACTCAGGAGATCTGGGTTCTAGTCCCTGCTCAGCTGTGAAACACATAGAACGGCTTGGGTCAGTCACTGACTCTCAGCCCCAACCTACCTCACAGGCTTGTTGTGAAGACATAATGGGCAGGAGGCGGACACTATGAACCATCCTGGTATTCAGGCAAAAGGGGAGAAAAGTGGGATATAAATGTAATACTACTACTACTACTACTAATAATAATAATAATAAAATAAGCACAAAAGAGCATACACGGTTGCTTTCCCACACTAGCTTTTGTGACTTGGCCATCAGAAAATCTTGCCACTAGAATAATCTGACAAGTGTGTTGTTATACTGGCCCCACATCTACCCGTATCCCCCATTCTCTTTCGTACTTGTGACACGTTTCATGTGGCATCAATGCAATCTTAAGCATAGGACTACAGCCATGGGAGTCAGTTCCATTGAACTCAATGGTGCATACTTTTGATAGGAACATAGAAAACTGCCTTATACTGAGTCAGAACATCATTCCATCTGTCAACACTGACTAGCTTTCCACAGGTTCAGACAGAAATTTTTCTGCCCCTAACTGGAGATGCTGGGGAGTGAGCCAGGGAGCTTCTGCATGTATGCATGGACTGCTCCATATTGCTAAGAACTATGGACCTCAGTAACTTGCCTAAGTACACATCCAGTTAGCCATTGCAAAAAGCCAAACTCACGAAGAAGGAAATAGAAATAAACCAATCAATTTGCTTGTTCACCCATGCTGATATACATCATTTAATTTCTCTGCACTTGTTTTGCATGCACTGAGTGCACAATGTTTGGAGTCCAAAGGACTGCACAGGTTGTCAGCTGGGGTCCACACATGCATACATAGCAAGATTCTTCCAAGATCCAAGCTTGCTGAGATCTGCTGATCTAGAGATTGATGGGCTTTACAGATGAAAGCCCCTCCAGTATCCCTGCATTCCCCACCAAGACTGCTGTTTCTCTGATGCTATTCACTGTGGGAAAACAGTGCTCTTGGAAGTCTGGAAAATGTGGGTGGTGGTTAGATGACTTCAGGGACTGTGTAGGAACAGCCAAGGCCCACATGTGATCCCAAAGTGTTCACCATGGGGTGTTTGCAAGACCTTGACGCACACACAATTAATGAACAAGTAAGGATTGTACCCACTAGCCATGCTGCTTCAGGCTCATGCATTGCACTGGCCTTCAGGGTCATGCAAACGGGAAACATAATTGATGAGGATTCATATTCATACCCTATGGCCGCCTTCACAAACTAGATGTCCTCTAAAAGTTCTGGACTTCAGTTCCCATCAGTTCCAGCTAGCCGGGTCAGTAATCAAGAAAGCTGGGAGTTACAGTCTAAAACATCTAGATGGCAGGATGGTAGGGCATCTGTATGTCCCTCTTCACCTTGCTGCTGATTGAATGTACAACCACCAGGAGGTGTGGCTAGAAGACACATTTCTACTACCCACTCCTGGCAAGATGGCCAAGAGCTCTACTTTACAAAGAATAATCCTCTATTTGAAGAGCTGCCTGAGGACGGTCCTTTATTTGAAGGTGTCCCCTAATTTATAGACTGCCCATTCTGTGTTGAAGAAGCACAAGGCGACCATGAACCCGTAAATTCCCAGACCAAACCTAGCACCTAGACAGTAGACGGAGTGAGCACACAGGGCAACTGGTCAGTTTTGCTCCCTCTACAAACACGGATTTCTATTTATATTATAGCTATTCAAAATGTGCATTTGTCTATATATCAATGTATGCAAATATTATGTAAATTGGCTCCCTCTTTTCAGCAGTGGCTAAGGGACCACACTACCCCTCACACATCACTGGTCATGATGGGTTCTTTGAAACGTTCCCCACTCGTGATAAAAACGACTTACAGCTTTGCCTCTTAGGCGATGTAAAAGTTCTAGCTGTGGTCTTTTGATCCACCACACACTTCAGTCCTCAAGCGATTCACGTGTATTGTGTGAACCGTTCCTACGAAGAAGGAGGGGAAGTCTAAGCAAAAGCTGCCACTCGAGCTGGTGGAAAGATGAGTAGGAAAAGGGTTGCTGTGGGAAAGGTCTACTCACATGCCAGATAGCGAAGAAGATGAGAGCGGCGCACAGGACCAGCGAGAGCATGTAGCAGAAGGCAGCGAACGTGAAGGCCATGGCGGGAGCGGCGCCTCGTGGAAACGGCGTGCATGCGCCCCGCTTGAGAGGCGGAACACCCTCTCAGGGAGTGTGGAGGAGGCGGGAAGGCTTCTTCTCTTCCGCTTACCACGGAGAGGCCCGCGCAAACTCGCCTCGGAAAGCGGCCCGGACGTGAGAATACACCCCTTAAGGAGTACGCGAGCTGCACAAGCTTGCGTGTGGTTTAAGCCGTGGGGAAGACGGCGGTCCCGCGCATTCCTCCTACGGCTGCTGAGCGGCTAGATAAGGTGGCCTGGCGGAGGCGGGCAACCAGAGGAAAGAAGGGCGCGCGCTCCTTCCCCCCATAACTAGATCAAAGTGGGCGAAAGTCCTCCGAAATGGCGAGAAGGAGTTTTATAAAAAACCCGAAAGGACAGAAGAGGCTGGCTCAGAGCGCGGAGAGGAGCATGCCGGAGATCCCAGAGCCAAGCGGGACGCGCCCTCGAAAGAGAGGGCTCTCCTGCGCACGTCGGATTTCGCTGCGCCCATCCGACGATCTGGGCGGCGGGAATAAAGGAGCCGGAGCGGAAAAGCACGCTTGGTGCCGGCTTTTGGCTCCCGCAGTGGGTCCGTGGCTCCCGCCTCCCCACTTCTTCAGCTGGAGCTCTTTTGTTCTCCTGTCTCGCCGCGAAGGGCCGGTCGCGCCACCCGCCTCACCGCCCCCTCCATCATCGCTTCTCGGTGACCGTGTGGACAAGCCGCCTCCACACAGCCGACTGCTCGACGGGTTGGGGGCAGGAGGAACTCGCCGTCCACTTGCTGCTGTCGCTTCGGTCTGCCCGCCTGTCTCGTTCCTTCTCAAATGTGCAGCCTCCCGGCTGCTCACACGCTTCCAGCGGCACAAACTAGCCGGCAAGGAGGAGACGCCGTGGCCTGACTCCTCCCGCACATGATGCTCGGTTGCCTCCCCTCCAACTTGGGCGCGCTCTCCTGAGTTATTGCAAGCCCGGAGGGAACCACGTGGCTCCGCACCGGTGCGTTGGATTGCATGTAGGTGGTCCTTTCCTCGGTTCCCCCTCCCCGCCCCTCAACTCTGCCAGACTGAGTGAGCGGGAGCGTTCCTTTTAACTCCAGGGTCGTTTCCCCCTTCGGAAAGCTGTCGCCATGGTTCTTCTTTAATTAGAAAGTGCAGGAAAGATCCAATACGCGGGCCCATGGGGCAAAAAAGTGAAAAATGCGCAAATGTGCACGTGCTAATTTGCAAATGCTCTCAAGTATGTATGTGTGCCTTTAAGGAACTCTTGTCCCTAAAGTACACAACTGTTTGTATAAAGGGGCGCAAAGTCAGGGAAGAGAAAGGCATTTGATTTCGGGGAGGGGGGGACTCAGATTCAGGGCTGCGGGGGGAATCCAGCAGGAGGTGAGGCAGATGTGGGCAAAAAGACGCCAAATCCTTTGGGATCAGATGCAACAGAGATCATAAGGGCTCCTGCCCCACTGCAAGGTGATGGAGTAGATGGCCTCCCAAAGATGATAGTTTTCCAGACAGTGGCAAGCTAGCAGAAGCAAACTTTGTTTTATTTTCATAGTCATTATGATGCCTATGATTTAAAGGGGTTTAAAATGTTAAACCCCACACATTCAGAGTATTTTATTTTTTATAAATGAAGGCTGGCAAATCTTTTTGCTGTTTTTCTAACTTATCAGGAATGGAGAAGCAGTTGTAAAGCATAGAATGACAGTTGCGTGGAAAAGACAAATGATACTGATGTTACTACACGTTGCTGTATAAAGTGATCCTGGATAAGTTTAGTGTGAACCACAGACCTTAGATGAGAGAGGGCACAAGGAGGGCACAAGTTCAATTCCAGAGTGCTAATCCGGAAAAGAGAGATGCAATCTTTCCAGTAGGTAAAAGGGATTTGAAGAATTGCTTTTGGAAGATAATCTGAAAAGGAATATCATATTCCTTCTTCTTAAATGAGAACTTTAAAGTCATACATCATTTGTGCAATGAAAGATCGTACAATTGATTTTATTGATGTTTTACCCTCATGTTAATGTTTTTTTATCTTTGCATTTTACTTCTGTTGACCACCCTGAGTACTGTTGGGATGAAAAGGATACAAAGAAGTAACAAAGAAAATGAGGACTTTTTATCTTCTTCATTAAGGAATATCTTGTCATTTGAATGATAGTACATTTTCATTAAATCATATGAGAAAGCCATGATCTAGTGGTTATAAATGTTTCTTGTTTAGAATTACAAGATAGGGTGCATATATGCATATTTACTGCATATGTGGAAAGGTAATTTGCATATGGGGTACCAGATCCTACTAAGATACTGGATCCACTCAATGCACATTTACAGCCAGTTTGGGCATATGTATCAGTCTCCATCTTCTTCAAATACCATTTTGTTTAGATTTTTAACAGAAGTCTTCAAGCTCAAACTGCTTGTTACATTTATTTCCCTATATGATCCGCTTCTGCTGCATGCAATACTGTTTTGACATAAAGATTAATTCATGTTCAAGGTATGTGACATTGATTCACATGGAAGCACACACAAGACTTTGCAGCCACAGCTGTATGGAATGAGAAGCTAATGCGTTTGATAACTTTCCAATCTGTAACTCAGATGAGATGGCCAGCACCACCCAAAAGTAACACAATGTTTTGGTACATGTTTGTTATACATTTTCTTACATGGAAATGATTGCTGTGATAGTCATTATTGTCATTCATTTGTTATGGTCACAGACCAAGAAAAACTATAAACAAATACAACAACAGTAGTAAAATAAAGACACAGTTAAAACAAGGACAATTTTTTTGTTCAAGCAGATGACCACATTTTTCCTAATGTATGTTGCAGTTGCTGTGTTAGAAAAGAAATATATAGGAGTCATTAGAAAAGGTGCACTCAAAACACTAGTAAAGTTTGTAATTCTGTACTGTTTACAAAGATTGTCCAATCATTTGTGAAAAACCTGCTTATGCATATCCAAGTCACCATTTGTTAAAAGATTGTTTCTTTCTAGTTACTATGGCTATGTCTCCTCTCTCCTTGAGTGTTCTATTCCTTGTGTCTTTTAGTTGCTGCTTCAGCTTTCAGCAAACAAATTCCCCAGTTACATAGGAATTCTGGTTCAAAAGAGGCAGAGAATATGCAAACAATAAAAGTATAAAGCCTTTACCTGTTGCATAACCTGAATTGATGTGTGATTCAGTACAGAGAATGCTTGACTATGACATAGTCTGCAGTTCTATATACACTTATCACAATGGTGCTAACTTTTGTCAGAAACAAGCATAGGGTTAAGTATGTTCCTGACGAAGGGGCCTGTTCAAGAAAAAACAAACCCTCATGAAAACAATATTTTAAAATAAAACCTTCAATTTGTCCTCAACATTCTCATACCTTTTTCACTCTCTTTATTCCCTTTAAGGTTATCTTCATTCTTTATAAGCTCATACTATACCACCTTATACTTTTAAATTCCTTCTTATTAGATAAGAATTAGAAAAATAACACATGTGATGAAACCACTAAATAAGCACATGGTATGGCTTTGTTTAGAAAAATGTATGTTCTTTTGGCCATCTCAGAAAGAAATTGAGATTAAGAAAATGGAAATACAATTATTAGGCATTGATTTTTGCCATATGAGGAAAGCCCATTTTGGCTTCAGTTTTGCTCTTGGTACCTGAGCTCCATCCCATCTGCAAATACATCTCTTGCCTCTGGCTTCCACCTGAAAACACATCCTGTGCCTGGTGATCTCCAACCCAGTTGTGATCACACCTAGACCATTTCTCTTTTGTCTTCCTGCAGATTCCCACTGAAGCCTGTTGTGAATCTATATTCCAGCTCTTTCAGCAGCCCTATCAGAAGTCTCCATTTCCGTCTTATTCATAGATGTCAGATAATTCTGAGCTATGGTCTCCAAGTCATGCATAAGAACATAAAAGCCATACCGGATCAGACCATGGGTCCATCTAGTCAATCATTCTGTTCACACAGTGGCCAACCAGCTGTGTGAGCTTTGAGAGCTTGCTGTTAACAGACAATATACGTAAGCTAAAATAACCAGCTGCTTATGGAAAACCCACAAGCAGGACATGGGTGTAATAGCACTGTTCTACTCATGTTCTCTACCAACTGGTGTACATAGACACACTTCATATGATACTGGAAAAAGCATGTACTCTATCAGGATTGTTGCTGTTAGTTGCGAAGTCATGTCTGGCTCATTGTGACCCCATGGATAACATTTCTCCAGGCCTTCCTGTCCTTCACCATCCCCCGGAGTCTGCCCAAGCTCACGCCAACTGCTTCAGTGACTCCATCTAGCCACCTCATTCTCTGCCATCCCCTTCTTTTGCCATCTATTGTTTCCAGCAATAGGCTCTTCTCCTGTGAGTCCTTCCTTCTCATTAGGTGGCCAAAGAATTTGAGTTTCATCTTCAGTATCTGACCTTCTAAAGAGCAGTCAGGGTTGATCTCTAAGACTGAGCAGTTTGATTGCCTTGCAGTCCAAGGGATTCGCAGGAGTTTTCTCCAGCAATCAGGATTAGTTCTCCATAAATATGTCTAATCACCTTTTAAAAACACCCAAGTTGGTTGTCTTCACTACATTTTGTGGTAGCAAATTCCACAGTTCACTAAGGACTTCTCTGCCTTCTGCTTAGGTTCTTGAGCAGTCTATTTTTAATCCCTTGTTTCCCTTCTTGGAAATGACTGTTTTGTGATCAGTCATGCCCATTATGCCAGTAGTATTATGAATGGTCAGTCGCTCCCCTCCCACACCATCCATTTTTTGGAGAGCACCCGCAACACTCCCAAAATCCAAATGTGCTCACTGACACAAAAAGTTTGAGGAACCTTAAGCATCCTTCTCATTGCTGACCTATTTTCAACTAGTTCTTAACCACTTTAGAGAAATCAAATTTGGTCATTATGTAACAAGATCTGATTCTGTGAAGGCCCTTCTGTAAAGGCACCCTTTTAAAAAATCTGGTTTCCAAGTCATACCAGGAGGCTTTACTTCCTGATCAGGAAGTGAACATAACTTTTTACATCATGGAGAGTGGCTTTATGCAAAGCTAGAGGCATGGCCCAAATTCATAAACTAGACAGGAATAACATACCAGGACCAATGCTGTTAACAATAATTCATTACAGTATATTAACTAGTTTCATGAAGTGGAGCAAAATAACTGCACTGGAAAATGCTGAGTTTACTTTGGTCTGTTTGCCCTTTTACAACTGAACGCCCTTTTCTCTTGCAAATGTTGAAGTTAAATTATTTATCCGTAACAGTGCATTTTAAACAAAGACTTAAAAAAAAAGAAAACAAAACAATTTCTTTGAAGAAACACCACCATCTGAACAGTATTGTGTTACATTTCCTTCAACACCTGAATATTTATCGTCCACATTAATATGGATGAAAAAAACAGCAGATGGGTTGTGGATAATCTATGAAAAGCATTCTGTTCTGAAACAAATCTACAACAAGAATACACAGAACACAGATGAAACATCTACAGCATTGTAGTGCAAAATGATTTTTCAAAGTACATTTGCTATGGTTTTCTGCTACATTTCTAAGCACTAGAATTTAGCTTACATCAGTACATTATTCCTAAACACCGGTCGTATCGACAGTTATATCAGGACAGCGATAGAAATATTAAACAGCTTGGCATGATACACTGAGCAGCTCTATGAAAAAGATACACCATGACTGAGATTGCATGAAACTACCCATTGTGGCTAGCTGCCCAGGATGTATTGTGCAGATCCGGACCAATTGCTCCAGGGCAAACTGCAGACAACCCATCTGCTGTTGCATGGATTGCTCAACGCATGAGGGGTGGGTGTGTTGGCTAGACGCAGGCAATTGACCCCACTGTGGATACAGGTAATCAGTTAAAGAGTTCCTTGGCAACTGCAGCCAAGGATCCTTGCTGCTCTTGCCAGGTGGCTCAAGTGTGAATGCCAGTGCCAGCCACCCCAAAAGTACAGAACACTTGAAGGTACAACACTGGCTTCCATCCTCACTACCATGATCAACGGACATTTTGGGCTTGCCATGCAGGTTTTCCCTTTAAACTGCTTTTCCTGGATATAAAAGGCAGCTCTCATGCCTGTTTTTACGGCTCTTGATTTTGACCGCTAAGAACAGTCCCTTCTAAGTGCCACAGTGGCACCTTGGAGGGGCTGTCCAGGGTTGCCCAACATTTTAATATATTTTGTCCCCAGTAATTTTCACAAAATATTCAAACGTGAGTTTGGAGATAGGCAACTTGCAGGGGGTTGCCTGTTGGCAAAATCCAGCAGGTGCCTACCCTTGACATTGTGCCACAGAGGTTGCAAGTAAGTTTATTTTTCTTTCAGTTATGTCTGACAGATATCAAAAGGCAAGGCTGTGAGTCGCCTCGCTTTGTCATTCACCCCCTTTGTGACAACATTCTCGGGTTTGGTGGGGACTTGGGGAACTTTTGCATTTGTTCTGGCAATTCTGCCATCTTAGGAGCATTCAGAAATGCAAGCGACCCCTACTTTACAGAAGTTAACATTGGCAGCTCTTGGAGTTAATTATCCGTTTTTAAAGTGGGGTTTAGAAAGGGTTACAAGAAAAATTTTGGCAGAGAACTATACTGTTGTATAGACTCTATATACCAGGTGCCCACATGGCTCTGAAAAGATGACCAGGCTCATCACTGCTGCTTCCCCCTCACTCTTTGGTCCTCCAGCTGGCATCTCATCTTGTCTCTCTACCCCTTTTCCTTTCCTACTTTAAAAAAACAGACTCAAAATTGTGCACTTGAGGTTGCATATTCATAATTAGGTGTTCATAATTTGCTTGCCTATGTATTTATTTTGGGTCAGCCTTTTGCAAATGAATGCTTACAGCTGTTCAGTATATGTAGACTTACCCAGCCAGTTTCCTTGCATGTTTCAGGGGGTGAAGTAGAATGAGTAGCATGTACTGACACTGATGAGGTGAGAATGCAGGTAAGTTCATTTGTGCATAGTTGCCACGCTGCCAGTTGAAAAGCTTTGACAAGGGTGGGGAGGTGGCACAGGTAGGTGTCCCAAAAGGAATGGAAAATCCTTGGCCTTTAGCCATGTGAGCCTGTAGCTTTTAAATTCTGAAGTGACACTTCTCAGTGGCTTCCATGTCTATTCTTCCCCCACTCTCCAGCTACTCCAGGAGAGGGGGATATTGGCTTCCCACGCTTTCTTCTGCTCCTTTTTGGAGCTCTTACTGCTACAAATACTGTGGGTATCTGATAGTTAAGAAAAGAAACCTGAGGTGGTGGCTGGATGGATGGAATTGTGCAGCACTTCCTCAGAACATTTATTGTTCATGGCTTCAGGTAAAAGAGTTGTCCCCATGGAGAACAAGGATATCAACGGCTGAGTCATGATACGTATTATTATATATTACCAGAGGTAGTAGGAGAAACAAACAGGAGGATGCTAACACATTCCTGTCCTGCTTGTGGACTCTCCATAGGCAACTTGTTGATCACTATGGGCACAGAATGCTGGTTTAGATAATCCTTTGGTTTAATCCAGAAAGGTTCTTCTGATATTCTTAAGGGGAGGGTACAAATCCTTACAGCTGTACAGCAGGGATGAAGGACATTTTTTCCTGCCGTAGGAATATAGGACGTTATAATTAATCAGGCCATGGGTGCATCTAACCCAGTACTGTTGACACTGACTGGTAGTGACCCTCAGGGCCTTCAGGTAGGTTTATTTCCTATCTGTGCACCTGGAGATAGGGATTGCACCTGCCTAGAAGGTATTGTACATGCCTAGAAGTTGTGGGCTCTCCCTTGCTGGAGACATTCAAAAAGCATCTGGACAGTCGTCTGAGTGGGATGGTGTAACTTAATGTCCTGCAACAGCAGGGGGGTTGGACCTGATGGCCGCCTGAGCCCTTACAATACTGCTATGATTCTATGATTTTATGAATGAGCAGGCAATAAAAAGAAAAATACCTGACAATCCACAAAATAATGGATTATCTATCACTATCTAAAGAATTTGATACACGGTCAGCCTTTTTTCAGCGTGTATCAGCAATCAATTAACAACAATTTGCAATAGCACTGAATCACGTATAAAAATTACAGACACGTGTTATTCAGAAAATTTGCATGTTGCAGTTTTGACACACATATGGCATGATAAATCTTTGTTGTTGAATATAAAGGTTAGATTCCAAAAACATGGCTGTGTGTTGGCATATTCTCTTGCATTTAATTAAGTATTGTTCTAAGTGGTTGGGAATGGCTCTAAAATGAAAACAGGCAAAACAAATCTCTTGTCTCAGAATAAATGGTTTGTAGTTTGTGGCAAAAGTTAAGTTTAAAATAGAATGCTTTTACATTCAGAAATTCTAGCTTCAGTTCCAAAAGTCAGTTAAACCTGCTTGTTTAGATTTTAAAACAGTAGTCTAGAACATTATTACTACACTGTCACAATAAAATGAAGTGATTTATCTTTTCCCAGGAACTAAATCCGTGAAAATGATCATTATAATAGCTAACCATTGTTTAACATGTAACATTTCAGACCAATTGGTTAGTCTTCAGCATATTGTTTTGCCTAATGTTGGTCTGTGTCAATGCCTGAAATTTAATTTGTTCAAAATAAGCTTTTGAAAGAAGCGTTTGAAAGAAGAGACATTTAGTGTCTGTTTTTTGTTCTAGATATCATGAATAAATTAGGGTAGCACCCATCAAATCTATCTAAATTTGAAAAATGTAATATATTCAACTATTAGCTGAAAGAATGCTTGTGGTGTATTGAGATACATATTTAATAATAAAGAACTAACCCAGTAGTTCCATACATGCACTGTGGTTTTTTCCACCTTAATTTGTATATTTAAAAAACCCATAATAGATAGGTCCTTTCTCACTAAGCTTATGAAATTATTCACATATGCCAATATACTTGTAGGCAGAGTGAACTAATAGATGTCACTTAGATTACAAAAAGACTTTTGATAAAATCCCTCAGCAAAGAATCCTGAACAAATTTATACATCATAGAATAAGAGAAGAGATCCTTTCACGGATCAGGAACAGCTTAAAGAAGGGAGCGCAGAGTGTAGAATCAATTTTCACAAAGGAGGAATGTAAACAATGAGGTCCCACGAGGTCTGTACTGAAAGCAGTGCTTTTTAACGTATTCATTGTCTAGAATTAAAAGGGAGCAGTAAGATGGCCAGGGTTTGCTGATGGATACCACCTTATTAAAGGTGGTTAAAACAAAAGAGGGGTTGCAAAGTGCTTTAAAGGTTACCTCCAAAACAAGAATGTGAGAGTTAAAATAGCAGATGTAGTTCAACATAAGCAAGTGTAAAGTAACACACACTGGTGAAAAAAATATCCCACCAAGCAAGAGATCTTAGTGTTGTGATGGACAGTTTGATGAAAATGTTGACTCAGTGTGCAGTTGCTGTGACAAGCTCAAATTTCATATTGGACTTGTTTAGGAAAGAATTGACAATAAAGCTTCCTCTGTAATAGTGTCATGATAGGCATCTATGGTGAGATCACTGTTGGAATCCTGTACACACTTCTGGTCACCATATCTTATAAAGGATTTTGCAAAGTGGTGCAGGAAAAGGTACCTTAAATGTTCAAGGGGCTGCAGCACTTCATAGAATCATAGAACTGTAGAACTGGAAGGGTCCATTAAGGCCATTGGATCCAACTCCTTTTTTGCTGTAGGACACCAGTTTACACCGCCCCACTCAGATGATGATCCACTTTTGACTTGAATGTCTCTAGTGGGAGAGCCCACCACCTCTCTAGGCAGTTGGTTCCACTGTCATATGGATGTGACAGTGAGGAAATTTTTCCTGATATCTAGCCTGAATCTGGGTTGTCACAACTTGAATTTATTATTTCGTATCCTATACTCTGGTATCAGTAAGATCTTGACCTTCGTCTTTGTGACAGCCTTTGACTGTGACTTATAGATTGATATCATGTATCTGCTCAGTCTTCTCAAGGCTGAGCATGCCCAGTTCTATCCATCTCTCCTCATAGGGCAGTGTTTCCTGACCCTGGATAATGTGTGTTGCCCTCTTCTGGACCCTTTCTAATTTTTCTGCATATTTCTTATATTTTGATGCCCAGAATTGGACACAGTACTCCAGATGAGGTCTGACTAGTGAGGAATACTCATGATTTGGAAGTAATACTTCTTTTAATGCATCCCCAAATGACCTTTTTGAAGCTGTATCATATTGTTGACTCATATTTAGCCTGTTGTCCACAACAACTCTAAGGTCCTTTTCTTTTTCCATTTTGTTGAGCAACATATTCCCCATTTGTAGTGATGCATTTGGTTTCTTTTCCCTAGGTGGAGGACTTGGCACTTGTCCTTACTGAATCTCATTGTGTTGCTTTCAGCTCAGCATTCAAGCTTATCAAGGTCAAGATTGCCCTGGATCTTCATTCTGTCTTTTAGGGTGTTTGCTGTTCCACCCAGTTATGCATCATCTGCAAATTTGATTCTCTTTCCTTGTACTTCCTCATCCAAATCATTAATAAAGATGTTGAGGAGCACTGTGCCTCCAGCACCCCACTAGTTACCTCCCTCCAGTTTGAGAAGGTGCCATTGATGAGCACTCTTTGTGTCCAATTTAGCAGCCAATTTTGGATCCACCTAATAGTTTTTCTCTCTACTCCATTTTTTGCTAATTTGCTTATCGGAAAGTTGTGGAGCACTATGTCCAAAACTTTGCTAAAGTCAAGATAGATTATGTCCACAGTGTTCCCTCTATCCATCTAAGGAATTCCCTCTTCCTGGATAAGGAAAAGGTAAAACACCTGGGATGGTTAGAAAAAAATGTGAGTAAGGTAGATAACAATCATTGTGTGTGTTATGAAGAAACTGGATAAGAGAACATTTTTCTCCTCTCACAATATTAGAATCAGATGTCATCCTCCGAATCTGATTGGTGGGAGACTCAGGATAGATTAAAGGAAGTACTTCACATAGCACATTGTTAAACTATGCTGTCACAAGGTGTAGTGATAAGCACCAATTTCGGTGGTTTGAAAAAGGGATTAGCCAAGTTCACAGAGGCTAATAGTACTGATGGCTGTATAGTATCTCCACTATGAAAGTAAACCTTTCTATAGCAATTGCTGGGAAGATGAGTGAGATGTTGTTATTGCACTCACATCTTTTTTGCAAACTTCTCACAAACAATTGGTTGGCCCCTGAGGGAACAAAATGCTAGACCTGGTGGACCCTTGCTCTGCTTCAGCAGTGCTCCGGTTATGTTGCTATGAAATGCCTTGGTCTCTTCATAATTCAGGTTTAACTGCTTTTCATAGAGCAGTTTCTACTTTTATGACACAATAATCATAGCTGTGTCATTGCTTCTCACAATGTTCTCTTCTGTGTACCTACGTTATATATTTTCCTGGAACCATCATGAAGAGTTGTTACCACTCAGAGTTCTCAAGGAAATGTTGATTGGAAGATCAATGAAATTTACTTTCCAGAGAAATTAAAGTGCTAAATATAATCATAAGTATTCATTACCTGAATCAGAATAATGATACTTGTCATCCTGAGAAACATGAGTACTCAATAAAATGTCACTGCTCACAAAAATGTCATATATTATATATGTATGTATGTATGTATGTATGCGAGCAAGGGGAAGCATTTGAATTACATACCATCTAGAACAGCATGATATCCTTTGTGCTGGATTGTCTATTTAGAGAGAAGCAGTCCAATTTCCTTGTTATTTTTACCTCAAGATTTTTCCAGTGTTCCAACTATTATCTAGCCAAGCATTACAAGAACTTGAATGGCATTGGTCTTAATTATCTACTAATTAAAAAGTCAAATCCACAAGGTTTTACTTTATATCATATGATGGAGCAAATCCTTGAATAATGGGTTCTGAAGCTGTACACAATTAAGGTCATTTGGAAATCATGCTAAAAACAAGCATTCTGTGCATGCTGTTAAAAACAAGAATGCCACCCTTTTTAAGAAATCAGAGGATTTGTGCATTTATGAAATACTCTCATACTTATATGAAGATAAATTCCAGTAAGGTTTGCACAGACACAGAACATTTCCACATGAGGTTGTTAATCCAGTGAATCTACTTTAGTTTCGTAGCAGAACTGAGATCCAAGCACTACATGAGGGGAATTTCCTTCCCTGCTTTTTAGTTACATAACCCTGGGTGGCAGTATTAGGTCCAGATTTTGTAGAACCCTTATGCAGAATGTCTTCATTGGTTCACCAGGACCAGATGATTGGGTCTGGAAGTTGCAATAGTAATTCCCACACTCCCCTCAACCTATCATTCTGGAGCATTATGGGAAATTACAAAGAATGCCTCCCAGCCACCTGGTGCTGGCAAGAACACTGATTGCCTGGCACTGTAGTCAGAGTATGCACAGTCACCTGATAAGCCTGTCAGGAGTCACATGCACTACAGAGCATTTTTCCAAAGAACGCTTGTAATCTGGAGCCAGACCTGGCTCTGCAAGTCATCAGCAGGTCCACTTCTGATCAGGTAGTCCTCAGCAGGGGACTACCTGACCCCTAAATCAGCCCTGTTTGGCCCTGAATTTTTTCAGTAACTAACACCACCCTGATTCAAAATCGTATTGTTGCAGCACAGAATTGAACATGCTATCTGCCTGATCAAATGTTGGGCATATTACTCCTTATATGATTTTATCATTTAAAAATCTTTTTTAAGGATCAAAAGTAGGTTCTTCATTTAATGGCCCAGAGCAGCTTCCCAAGTATCAAAAGGAGAAACTGCAAAGGAGAACTAGCACTCTTAGGTTCACTGTATGCAACTCAGCAATTATTATTCACTGCTATTAGTTGTTAAGTTCTGTTGAGGAACAAATCATTTCTGCTTCAACTACTTTGATTTTTTATGTCTTTGTTCCTGCCAGCAGACCACTAAAATTGTTTTAGTGTTTTTATTTGTGCTGTGAGACACAAAATGTGGAATCAAAAGACAGTGCATTTAATAAAGAACTCAATTGTTCTGCTTTAAGAAACAACAACAGAATATGTATACGTTCAGAATGGCAGGCTTATAAAATTCTTCACTGCAACCAATCAGACGCCTATGAGAAACCCACAAGCACAACAACACATTCTTCTCACTTTATTTTTTCTATTCCATGCACAAGTTTTATATACCTCTCTCTCACTAGACTACCTAGCTTTTTTTCCCGAAGCTTTAAATTTCCCAGACGATATAATCTTTCCTTTTGGGGGAGCCTTTCCAGCCCCTCATTTGTTTTGGTCATGCTTGGCTGCACCTTTCCCATTCTTCATTATCATCTTTGAGGCTCAACAACCTGAATTGTATACAATATTCCAAGTGGTGGGAGGGCAGACCTACACTAGAGCCCCTTCCATTTATCAAGGGATGCTATGATGGGATTTATGCAAAAAGCATTTGCCACTTTTGGGAAACATGCATCCAGTTCTGGGCTCCACATTATAGGAGAAACATAGCTAGGTTAGAATTGGTTCAGTGCATGGTCACAAGAATGCAGCCGGGTTAGCAGGGATGACATATGAGAAGAGATGGAGGGAACTGGAGAAGAGGCAACTCCAAGGGGATCTTTTAGCAACTTACAGGTATGTGAGGAGACGTCATGTGGAGGAGGGCCATGACCTGTTCTTCCCTGCAGTGGAGGGCAGGATGCGTTCCAATGGGGTAAAGCTCAAGGAACCAGGCTTCTTGACCGTTAGACCCTTGGGATATAAATAGGCTTCCAAGGGAGGTGGTTGAGGGCTCATCAGTGAGAATGTTCAAAGAAAGTTTGGACAACCACATGTTGGGGATTACATGAGCGGAGCTAGCTGGACCTGGAGGACAGACTAGATGACAGAGGGGACCCTTTCTGACTCGCTTTGTTTCTATGAATACAGCTCAGTTTCCATTGTGTTGAAAATGTGATCTTGTGTCACACAGAAATGTAGGAGGACTAAGAGGAACTGGAAACATGATGGGTGCAGGGAAATGGCACTTTTGTTTGTTTGTTTTTAGATCCATCCAGCTAAATGCAGATTTGCTTGTGCAATGGAACAGACTTTTTAAAGAACAAAAAGGTGTTTGCCAGCTCCTCCTACCCCCTTCGCATAAAAAAAAACAGAGAAGGAGAAATGCATGGGGAGAGAAGAAAGGGGGGCTTTGATGCTGTTTGCTGCTGCCCCCAACCTCCCATGGGGGAAGCCAACAGGACCAGCTGCATTGTTCCCCACCACTCAAGTGCAGTTCTGTGAAGCACGTGCATCCCTTCTCCCATGCTGACTTTTCAAAGTGTAAATATCACTGATGATAACATGATTTATTTCTCAGTAAGCATCATTGAAGAGAATGTGGCTGATTTCTGAGTAGGCAGGTAGAGCAACATTTTTCAGCTGGTTGTTCCTTGTGATGAGAAGGCAAAGGACATGTTTGAAACAGCATTCCAAACTTTATTTTTTTTTTTTCAAAGAACGAGGAAGAAGAGAGGGGAAACAGCATGCATTTAGCCTCCAGTTCATTGAGCAGGTCAGAGAGACTGAGAGAATGCCATGGGCTAAGTGGGAGGAAGAAAAGCAATCCAATGCATGTTTGGACAAGGAAACAGCCTACAACTCCTAGCATGACCCAGCCAGCATGGCTGTCTCAGGCATGATGAGAATTGTATGCCTTTTATCTGTCTAAACATACATAGGATCATAACCTTGTTAATTTTGTCATTTTTATAGTTTTATTTTTATAATAGTATATGCTCCACTCTGGGATTATCTCCTACACTGAAGGAATGGTACAGAAAAATTAATACAAAGAATAAAATAAAAATAATGAGACACCTACTGAAGTTCCTCTTTAGCACAACAATTCACAGTGCAGCCAGCTTGTCGATTTTTTGCATTTGGCTCATCTCCTGTCTAAAGCTGGTCCCATGAATGTCTCTGTGAAGCAGGCAGATCCTGGATTTCACTTCAATCCTGTTTTATGTTGCTATTGTTTGAGCTTGTTTTTCCTGACTGTCTCATAAATATTCATATATGAACTTCACTAGGCACTGTAGGTGTTATTGTAGGCCAAAATTGATCCTAGCATACTGTCAGCATCAAATGGGAGGAATTTAGTCAATGCAGCTTACCAGCTGAAGGTTCATTTGCCTGACTCTCTTTGAAAGTGAGAATAAAATAAAAATGAAATTCTTACATTTCCCACTACTGGTATTTTAGGCCTTGGTCCATATCATAGTTGATGGGATTATAGCCAAGAGTGGTAACAAGGGACAAAGTTCACCAAGCATAAACATGTAGAGTGATGTGGTAGATATTATTTAATTGGACTTCTGAAAGTCTTTTGACAAAGCCCCTCACCAAAATTTCCAGAGCAAGCTTTAACTGTCATGGAACAAGAAGAGGGGGTCCTTTATGGAGAAGCAACTGGTTAAGGAACTAGAAGGACAAAGCAGGGATTAATGGATTGTTCTCTCACTAGAGGACTGTAAACTGTAAGGTCCCTCAGGATTTTTTCTTAGGACCAATGCTCTTTGATTTGTTCATAAATGAGCTAGAATTAGGGGTGAGCAGGGAGGTGGCAAAGTTTATTGAAGACACCAATAATTTAGGATTCAATTATTTAGAGTTAAAACAAATGGTTGCAAAGAATTCCCAAAGACCCTACTGAAATTCCTTCTGGGACAAACATTGCATGCAGTCCCTGGGATACAAACAAGTTCTGTCCCTGAAAAAGTGGAAATTCTTCTTTAAGTCAAGTTTATATGCAAGTCAGACCACGTAGAGCCAGCACTCCAAATCTGTGTTGGTTAGAGGTGCAGGACTCCCATGCAAGTGGAAAAATTGCATATATCTTTACCTTCACCCACCCAAACTCCTCAGGGCATCCTCTTTGCGGCAAGAAAACGCTGGAAAGATTTTCTTCTCCACATGGGCAGGGCAAGAAGGCATGCTTTGGAGGCCTCCCTCTCTCGCCTTTTGCTCTCTCCATGGTGATGACATTTTTTCTACAGTATTTTTTTTAAATTAAGAGGCTTTATGGTAGTTCATTTCTAAGTATGGGTTGTTCATGCCTCAGACATTTGTAACCCAGGGACTGCCTGTACAAATGAATGAGCCCTGTCCTCTTTTGCATCTGGCCAGCCCACGAAGCAGTGGAGGCACCCAATCAAACCACTGCAAAACATGTCCTTGTGCATATTTACTCAGAAATAACTTCCACTGTGTTCAATGTGGGCTATTCTCTAGTACAGGTCCCCTATTTTTGGAGTCAGTAGACACTTTTAAAATTGTTAGAGAAAATTGTGGGCATTTTCACAAAATTGTTGCCACAGCAGGTTGCCCATTCATTGAAAGGCTGCTATGATAGGCAGGCCAAGCACAGAATAAACCCAGTCCCCCAGTTATGAATGTCCACGTTAAGAACAAGTCCTACTTATGAATGAGCAAACTCAGAAGTCCCGCCTCATCCTCAGGTGGTAAGCAGGTGCTCATGGGTGGCGAGCGGCAAGTGGGTGTCCGTAAGCAGTGGAAAGACTGTGCCAGGCAATAAAGAGAAACAGGAAGGGAAGAATAGGAAGGAAGGGAGGGAGGAGGGAGGGAAAGGGAAGGAAGAAGGGAAAGCAGTGAGCAGTGCTAGTGAGTGGCGAAGTCAGCAGTAGAAAGCGACTCCAGTGGTAACACACACACCCCCCGCAGCACAATCAAACCCTGACTTTCCAGCACTTACATGCAAAATTGACTTAAAGATGGTCTCAGGAATGGAACTCGTTCTTAACCTGGGGACAGGGTGTACTTATTTCTCAGAAGGCAATGTGGTGGGCTGAAAGAAAAGTTGCCCAAGAACTTAAATATAAAGCAGGGGTGGAAGCTGAACTCAAAAATACAAAACCACTCTTCTGGAAACAAATGAAGATGGGACTGGAGTCAGCCCTTCCTTCTGAATCATGCCAGCTTCCCACCAGAAAAGAAAATAAGGTAAACATGTTAAGAAATACAATAAAAATGAGGAAGGCTGAGGAATCTGGCAGGCCAAGAAAAGTGTCTATGGATACATTTGTGCTCATTAAAACTAGCAACAGCTTTTAGGCTAACCCAATAACTCATGTGGGGTTTGTTGATCTGCTGATTAATTAAAGATGTAAAAGTTTTCCCATTTCAGGATTTTTTTCTTTTTTAAGCTTAAATAGATAATAGGAAGTTTTTTAAAATCTTTAAATGAAGCCATGTTGTTAAAGGAGCTGTTGATTTTGCTCTTATATTATTTAGCATAGGCAAAAGCATCAGACAAGACATTTTTATGATTTAGAAATACTCAGCCAAGGAAAATAAGAATGGAAGATGGAGTTTCCTTAGCATAAATCAAAAGCTATTATCTTCTCTCTAGATATTTCACAAATGCAGGATTAAGCCTTTCTAATGGGGCTTCCATCAGCATAAACACCTATAAATTTTTCCCCTAAGGATGTTATAATTAATATTAGAATAAAGAACAGTGAAAGCTTCAAAGGTTTTATAGAGAAATAATACCAATTTCTTCCCTTTTATTTGCTTGAGCAATAGTGTTATTTATTAAAGGAATTTAGGAAGACGAATTTCAAAAACCAGAAACCAAATAAACCAATAACATTCTGACATTCAGTGTTTGCTTTGAAGTTAAAAAAAAAAAAAAAAAAATTAAATCATTCAGTTATGCAGATTTGGTGCCCCCTGCTGTCCTTTTTAACCATGTGAGCATTGACTAAAAGGAAATGAGCACTAAGCAATTTAGAACTGCAGAAATATCATCTGGAAAACTTAAGGAACTCTCTCTCTCTCTCTCTCTCTCTCTCTCGCACATAGCACATGACATGTAGGAATTAATTATCACAGAACTGTCCACATTCACTGATTTACACTCTCTCAGGATCCTACTTTCTCCCCAGTGAACCCAATTTGTTGTTATGTCATCTCCCAACAAGTCATCTCCCACTTATGGCAACCCCATGACTGAAAGCCCTCCAAAATGTTCTGTCCACTCAGCTCTTCTAGTTCAAGGCTGTGGCTTCCTTTATGGATTCAATTCATCTAGTACTTGGTCTTGCTTTTCTTCTGTTGCCTTTGACTTTCCCTGGCATGATTGTCTTCTCCAGTTAGTCTTGCCTTCTCATGATATGCACAAATATGACAGCCCCAGTTTTGTCATTTTTGCTTCTTGGGAAACCTCTGGATTCATTTGATTTAGGGCCCACTTGTTATCTTTCCATCATTCAGAATATTCACAAAGATCACTGCCCACAGCATATTTCAAACACATCAATTTTCTTCCTGTCGGCTTTCTTGACTACTCCGCTTTCACACCCATACATGGTGTTTGGAAATACAATTGTATGGATGTTCAATCAAATAGTACCCCATAAAAGGAAAACTCCAGTCATTGCTAATTAGAACTGCATCTTGTTAACTTTACATACCACATTTTAATCTTACCTACTCAGGGTTTTTCTACATGATACTGTTAATTGTTATATTTACTTCAGGTTTCATTGCAGCAAATTGAGATTCAAGTTCTCCATACAAAGAGCTCTTCCTTTCCTGACTTTTAGCTATGTAACCTCTAGAGGGAACTGTGTTATGGAAGAATAGCTTAAATACTAAGAGAAACTCCTCCATTTTCCTTGTTTAAAAAAAGGTGCGTGTGGGGAGTATTCTGAAAAAGCAGAGGAAAAACTGGAGGATCATGAGATTGTCTAAAGATGGCATAGGCAATCATGTGTAAGGAATCTCAAAAACATAAAAAATCCTAATATAGAAGAGCTGTAACTAGCATGCCCATAATTTTCATTCCAGCATCATTATTCTACCCCTTTCTCTCCAGATTTTGATGATAAACTGAAGTACATCTCTTGTACAGCTACAATATTATTCAGGGTGGAGCCAGTCTAGATAATAGTAAAATAGGAAATAGTAAAAATAGTAAAAAATAGTAAAATAACATTGAATTTATATATAATCCCCAGGAGGTGGGCTTATTCGTTTCAGGGAGAGTCCCACTCTCAAAGAGCAAGGCTGCAACTCAGGAGTGCACCTGAACCCAGCTCTGTTCCTGCATGACTAGGATGCAGCGGTGGCCAAAACTCTGCTCAAATTTTTGCTTGAGCTCATGAAGGCCAAAAGTGTAGAGAGGCAGGGTGAACCCATTCATGAAGTAGGGTGAGCAGCCTGCATGAGACAATAGACCTGGATGATATCAATTTGCCCTAGCCAAGACCTTATCTTCACCTCTTGCAGGTGCACTGGGACTTCAAACAAGTCACTGTGGCTTGTCTGGTCATACAGACCAACCATGGGCTATAGCTCCATTCTGTGAACCTGTCGTCTGGGTCATGGGTTCCTGTGAGGGATTTATGTTTTGGTTGTAGTCTGCTGTGATTGGGTGTTTGGCCATGACAACATTGGAAGGGAGGGTTTGTTGATGTGGGAACAGCTTCTTCTTTTCATTCACCCCCCCCCCCCATTCAAGTCAAAAGAAGGGAAATTCAATGTGCCAAATCTGAGGCTGGTGTAAAGTTACTGAATCAACAGAATGTGGCTGTAGGTGGAGGAGTCTAGGAGAATGTTCCTCTCCTGCTGCATGCCATTCCAGGCCTTCTGCCAGAGGACCGTACCACTGATGCGTCTTGGGTCTTCCACCAGAGTATTTTGGTGCTAGTGGCGATGTACCTTGCATTACCCCAGAGTAGAATGGCTCCCACCAAATCCTGTAGATCCTCAACCATTTTCCTTTCTGCAGTTGTGTTTGAATTGGACCAACATCACCAGTTGCAAATGGTTTCTTCTACAAAATGTATTTATTTAAAACATTTGTATGCCGCCCGATTGTGCCACAGCACCTCTGGGCAGCTCACAACCACATATATGGTGAATACTTGTGTACAGATGCTAAAAATGTAATATTTCACTATTGTAAATTCATTGAATCTCTCTTTTTAATGAAACTTGTATTTCCGATTATTATGCTTTTCAGTGTTATTATAAATATATCATTTAAATGGACACCTTTAAATCTGGAAATGTCTAAATTTGCTAAATGCTGCACAAGGCCACTAGGTGTCATGATTTCCAAAGTGCTTTCTGCATTGGACAGAGCCACACATCAAGCTAAACCATCTTGTGAATAAGCCATGCTAAACTGGTTGTGCACTAAACAACCCACGATGCACCAGGAAGACAGCTCATTGTGGGTTGCTCTTCCTCTCTTTCACCCTCAGTCTTCCAGGTGGTTTTCCAGTGTCCTTTGCAGGAGAACCTGACTTCTCTCCTCAAAAATTTCAGTAGCACAAAAAAAGTGAGGTGGAATAGGTATTCTGGCCTATGAAAATTTTGCAAGAAAATATTATAAAGTAATAAATAATATATAATTGTCTAAAATTATAAATAATATTAATAAAATATTGATTATATTATGTTTATCAATTGTTCAGTGAATGGGGAAGGTGTGCTGAATGGCTCTCCAATATGTGCAGTCTTGGCTATTCAATTTCCTTGCCTGTTTCAGCTATCAAAAGGATCACAAGGAGAGATGGTGCATAGGCTAATTTGCTCAAAGATGCCAGCTGTCATTTGCCTCGCTGTTAGTTGAAAAGCTCTGATAAATGGAGAAAAAGTGGGGTAGTAGGTGCATCAAAAGGGGGTGGCAGCAAAGTCACCTACTTAGAAATGTAATGTTTTGAATGTTAATTGAACTGATAGTTCTTAGCATATTCCAAATTTTTAATACTTCTCTGAGTCTCCACCTACTACAGAAAGTGAAGATTTTAACTTCCTACAGACACTTTTTGCAACCCTTTTTTGGAGGATTTACTGCTGCTCTTACTGTGATTTTATGGCCATTCTGAAAACCTCATCGAAATATAAGAATATTTAAAGTCCAGGCAGTAGGTCACAGAAAAATCCATGTACCTGCAGTAACTGCTCTGAAATGAGGAGGGGGTTAATGCCCCCTTTCTAGAGTAGCCTCAGACATGGGGAAGTGTTGAAAAGTTGAAGGGCAGTGAAAAGTTTCTGTTCAAGATTTAAAGCCACATGATCACATGGACAAGAGGGTAATAATATCCCCAGTCTTTCTGGTGCCATTTCTTGTTCTGCTTTTTGTGCATTTAACAGTGATGTTTCACGAACAGCTAGGGACTTAGTTCCTGTCATCAATATGGTCTCATCTTGTGTACAGTTGTGGACCTGTGAAGAACTGATGATGATAATAATGGTGATTTTTTTAAAATGTGCAATTTTCAGGAACCTGCTGTCCCCATCCCTACTGTCCTTTCTGAGGATCTGAAAAAATAAAATAAAATATAATAAGCAATAAGGGACACTCCTTCCAAAGTGCTATCTTTGCACTGATGGAAGGACAGTCACTGGTGAGTTCACGAAAGCAAGTGGCAAGGGCCACTGGCCACATTGGTTGCACTGTCCACTTTCTAACAACCCATGATAACATCACCCTGCCAGGTTTGGATGACTCAACAACCCTTTACAGGTAGATTAAACCCTAGGAGAACCCATGTGTTCTCAGGATGCCTTCTTTATGAAAAAAATAACCCACCCTGCAGAAACTGTACCAGTTTCAGTTGACATGACAACCCATCATGGCTGGTTACCCATGGTGGGTTGTTGTGTCATGTGAACCAGGTCAATGTTGAGACTTACTCAGTGCTTTAACAGAGCATTTTAAACTTCTCTTGGGGCATTTATTGTATGTTCTTGTCCATGAGTGTTACAAGAAGAAAATCTAGTGAAGATGGATTTATTTAATTAATTTTTTTATTTTAAGCAATTTTAACCTTGCCCTTCAGCTGAAAAAGCTCTCAATGCACCCTGCTGGTCCCTTTTCAAAAATGCCCACAATGTCAATCCCTGCCCTTGAGTTTACTATCTAAAACACATGAATCAAAAAGGGAAAGGGAGAAAATAAATAGGAAACCCAGGCATCAGTGACCGAGTTCTTATAACAAGAATCTGGAGTGGAATGAAACTTCAGCAAGAGAAGCCTGCCAGGACCAGGGTTCTTATTACTCATCTTCAAGAGAACTCTCTGTCCTCTCATAGACAGAAGCACCAGCTTATGCCCCTTTCATTTCAGAGCCCTCAGACCCAGAAAATCCCCTGCAGCTGCATCCCCTGCTTCTGGAGGAGGTCACATTGCCATCTTCAGACTGCAAGGATTCTACCTATGAATCCACCATTACTTTATTTCTATATTACCAAATAGCCACAGTTATTTGTTTCCAGTGTAAACGTGCTTAGTACTGCACCTTAAAAGCCTAGAAGAATCAATCATGTCTTTGTCTAGTGCCAAAATGGTGTCAATGTAGGTGCCAACTGAGCTTCATGGGAGAAACATTTCATAATTTGGATATCTCTAGAGAACTCTCCAAATTCTTAGAATATCAGGGCAGGAAATTAAACCTCTGAAATTTGGTGACTGATACATCCACACTCACAGAATAATTTCTTAATTGAGCTGCAGAATTTTGTGAACACCCCCAAACCCAGACATCTTGGCAGGCACCTAAGTAGTACTGCCCGCTTTCATCAGTGTGGATCCAGCAAGCTGTCGTGTACTTGAGGGAATGGTGATACTCATCAACTTTATCTGAGATTATCAGCATGCATATTGTTAGATGCAGCACGAATCTGGCACTTTGTCACTGGAAAGTAGCTTGAGCTCATGTTTGTGGAAGAGAGCTCTGTTGACTCCTCCCAGTCTTGAAGGTTGTGCTTCGGAGCGCCCACTTCCTATTGTGCCAGTAATTGTTCCTGCTAGCACAACTTGAATGCCAGCCACTGGTGAAGTGCCAGCACTGGATATTGCCCAGGGTATTTATTTTTAATACTATGACCAGGGTGAACCAAACTATTACACAAGCAAACAGCAAGCTGAAGTTTAGTTAGAGGTTTGTGTAGTGATTTTCCATGCTATTTCATTTGCTGACTCATTTCTAACTCCTCTGCACCTAATTTTCTCTTCTGCCTTTCAACCTTCTATAATTTCCTCCATGTTCCCCACGCTCTACTTCAATAGCACCATTCATTCCTTATGTCAAGTATCAAAACTTTTTCTGAAAAAGTTAGACTACTAATTCATATCTAGAAATACATTATGACATATATATTTCCAATTTTGTTGTATATGGATATTTTATTTACTGTTGAAATACCTCTATTTTGTTCTCTAAAGTTTTCTGAGTCCTTCACATGAAGTTTATACATTGCATGAGCCTTTCTTTCATAAAGGAAAGAGTTTAGAAACATAGAGACACAGAAACAGAGCAAGTCAGAAGGGTCTCCTGGGCTATCTAGTCTGACCCCTGGCTCCAGCCGGCTCCACTCATGACATGCCTTCCATGTACATGTCCTGCCTATCCTTAAACACTCTCACTGATGGGGCTTCAACCACCTCCCTTGGAAGCCCATTCCATACCCTAGGGGTCCTAACAGTCAGGAAGTACTTCCTGGCATCCACCCTGAAACTTGGTTCCCTGAGCTTTACTGCATTGGAACGCATCCTGCCCTCCACTGCAGGGGGAAAAAGGTCACAACCTACCTCTGCGTTTCTATTGTCCAATGCATTGGTGAGCAACTTTTGGCTGCATCTGGCTGTCAGCCTTCATGAATTCAATTCCTGGTGCCTCACACTGCTTCCTGGGCTTCAAAGGTTTTTTTAGCACTCTATTTGCTGCCCTCCATAGTTTTTTCTTTCTCTCAAGAATAAGATCTCCACGGCTAGTTTCTCTCACACATTCAGCCAAGAACAAGTAAGATTTAGAAGACTTCCATATGCTTCCCCTTTCCCTCGATGGGAAGGAAGCACTTAAACCTGTGGGTGACAGAAAGACTCTGACCTGGTTTGTACTGAATGAGAAACCACCATGAATGAATTCCTCTGCAGGGCTTCTAGTAGCACCATTGCTGGTCATTTAAATATCTGAGCTGTAGCAAGGGCATGCTGTAGCTTTTCATTTCATGTGAACCCAACCACGTGTGTTATTGGGATGTTTGATGAGACAATAGTTAACTATTCCAACAATTCACCCTTACCAGGTTTGCATTGAACAAGAAGCTACAATATTCCCCCAGCTGTGGCTCAAATATTAAAAATGGTGGCAACCGTCACAATGAAAACCCCCACAGAGAATGTCCCACATGGCAGCTTCTTCTTACAGGCACAGTAGGTGTGTTCACACAGAGCAAGCCACAGTGGAAACTACATAGGCATGGCTTGTCATTATGTGTGAAACCAGCACCCATGGTGAAGTGCAGCAGGTTTGGTTTCTATGACACCACATAGAGAAACAATGGTTTGTGTAAGGTTTCTGCACTTTACCACAGCTCGTCATAATGTGTGGCCCCAGTGCCACCATAGAGTTTGGTGGCAAGAGCAGCTACTGCTGTTGCAGATACTCTAATCTGGTGTGAGGTTTTTTTTTTTTTTTTTTTTTTTTCCTGCTCTGCCTAGCACCTGCTGAGGCAACTACAACCATGCTCTGATTGGCTGCTTCCTGTTGCTTTTTCTCTCTGTCTGTGCACTGCCTTCCCCAGGCCCAGCTGCAGTTCTGGAGTCTTAGCAGCAAGGGGCATCATGCCAAACCACCTCCAGCAGCAGCGACCTTGGAGATGGCCACTCTTGACACTCCTTTCTGGTCGCTGCCCTTTGCTGGAGTAGCATTTTGCAATGGCTGTGTGTTTGTCTCGCTTAGGGGAGCCAGCAGTCTCGTCATGTGAAGGCTGCCTTACACATGAGGAGCACACAGGCTATGTGTGAGCTGCAGCAGCAGTCTAAGAAGAAGCCTGTGGCTCCCACTCTGTCTCCCCTCTGTTCCTCTCTTGTCCTTGACATTCTTAGGGACTCTCAACAAGCTCCACTGCCACCCCCACCCCCTAAAACTGTGGGACAAACACTGTTCTTACATGGTGTACTAGAAAAGTTTCCTGGAAGAAGCCCAGGGAAAGTCGGCCTTGGGACCCTTGGGAAAGTCGGCCCAGCAGGACTTGCTTCTTCTGCCTCTGGTGTGGGTACCTAAGCTGATGCCTTCTATGTGCCTGGCTGCAGGGAGGAAGTGGCCCCCTCCTGCATGTGCGAGTCCTGCACAAGGGGGGCAGCGAGTCCTGCACAAGGGGGGCAGCGAGGCGGGAGAAGAGGATGTTGGGGTACATGTGCTTGCACTTTGACACAGAGCAGGGCAGCACAGGGGAGAGATCCTTTCATGTTCCTCCTGAGCAACAGTGCTACCCGAGTGAGTAGGCAGTTACCTTGCTGAGCAGCAGAACTCAAAGAAAGTAGAAAGCAGCTGGCTGCAGCCATGCCCAAGGGATTGTGTGAGCTAATGAGGGAAAAGTAGGTGAGGCAGGCAGGAATGGTGCATGTTGGGATTGATTCTGAGTTGTCGGGGCCGATGAGATATGTGCTGCCATTTGGAAGGAAGACAGAGAAACATGGAAACCAAGAGCATGCCTGCACCCACATCACACTGAGGTATCGTGGGTAGCCCCATGGCATGACTAAGCAGTATGTGCAAACACACCTGGTAAGTATGTGTTGGTGACTGGGTAAGAATCCAGTGTATATGGGGGAGGGGAAGGCTGTGCACACCCATGCAGGCCACATCTCTTTACCCTCAAGGGAATGCAGTCCTTTGCGAGGAAAGGTTGCCCATGCCTGGTGTGGCAGATAAGTAGCATTTGACTAAGCAGTCCTGGTTTGAATACCAGCATAGTTGCTTAAGCACCCACTTTTCTCAGTTCTCATTTGAAAACTGGAAATTATTGTTTGAATCTAGCCACTCTGCAGATCCCACAGCATAAAAAGTTCTAAGTACTTGAAGCTGTTTGACCTCAGCTCATTTATGTGGGAGTGCATCAGAATCAAACCAACATTGTTTCCTTGTGCCTTTCTCTTCTATTATATACCATTTGGTCTTGTATCTGTTTTGCCCATTGTATGCACAACATTCTGTCCTGTGTATGAATCACAGAAACCATGATTCTCCAAGATCAGAGGTGAATAAAATTAAAAGGAGTACCAGGTTTCATTATAATGCCAGAGCAGGCTAGTCAAGTTATAATTGGATCTAATTAACACCTTTACAAGTTGCAGCTTTAATTACTAGTGCACACATGAAAACAAAGAGTGAGGCATACTTCCCTATCTCTGAAAATATCTCTTTCAAAAGTATATTTGATCATGTTCTTTCCAGGCAACAACTCTGAATCAGTTCCAGCATGCTCAAGTGACACACATTCATGGAAACTAGCATAGAAACTAGTATCACTGCAAGCTCCTAATGTAACTGGTGAATCCACAGTTCTTGGTGATTTAAAATGAAAGACTGGAAAATATGTTACCCTAAAAACTACAACTTAAAAGATTAAAATCCCTCAAACTGATTTCAGTTATATTGTTTGAACTAGGAATGCAAGAAATGTTCATACGTCGTAACTTATATTTTTTATTTATGTTAATTATATTACATTATTTATTTATTTAAAACATTTGTATGCTGCCCTTCACTATCGTGTCTCAGGACAGCTTACAAGATTAAAACAATCAATAAAACAATATAATAAAATTACCAAAAACCAATACAAATAAATCAAATCCAAACAAAAACAACTGTGAGCCTACTAAAATTCCTAATTTTTAAAATGACAATTAAATAAAAAGGTTGTAACCTGGCACCAAAAAGAATATAAGCTCGGCACCAGGTGAACCTCCCTGGGGAGCATATTCCACAATCTGGGTGCCACCACAGAGAAGGCCCTGTTCCAAGTAGCTGTCATTTTTACCTCCTTTAGGGAGGGTTCTCAGAGCAGGGCCTCTCTCACAGATCTTAAGGGGAGTGAGGGCATATGAGGAAGGAGATGTTCCTTCAGGTATCTTGGTCTCAAGCCATTTAGGGTTTTATAGGTCAAAACCAGCACCTTGAATTGGGCTCAGACTTCAACTGAAAGCCAGTGGAGCCGGTAGAGAACTGGCGTTATATAAGAATAGCGATCAGTCCCTGTCAGCAGCCTGGCCACTCTATTTTGTACCAGCTGAAGTATCCAGACTGTTTTCAAGGGCAGCCCCACATAGAGCATGTTACAGTAATCCAACCAGGAGGTTACTAGAGCATGTATCACCGTTGCTAGGCAGTGCTCGTCCAGGTAAGGATGCAGCTGATTATTAAAACTCATAATCACCAGAATTGGGTAAATTATACCGCATAAGAGCTGAACAGGGATTCATTTTCTTTTACTTGAACATTCTTTGAAGCCAAAATACAAAGGGCCATATCAGAATATTGGTAGGTTGAATGTGCTTGTGGAATGGGAAAGTGCATTCTTTTTTTTTTTTTATAAAGATTTTTATTAAAATTTTTAAACTAAAAACTAAAAACATCAATCATCAAATACATCGGATGTACTGGGTCAGCCCCTTACAACATATCTTTTTAACATTCTATAATCAAATTCAAACCAATTTATAAAAATTTAAAAACATCTTTAAATCTAAGCCAAGTGCCGTTTCTCCAGCCAATCATAAAAAAAAATCCCAAGTTTGATAGAAGTCAGTATCTTCTTTCTCCTTCAGTAATAGAGTCAATCTGTCCATTTCTGCACAGTCCAGAATCTTTTTTAAAATCAGTTCCTCAGTGGGTAATTTCTCACTCTTCCAGTATTGAGCAAGCGCAATCCTTGCTGCTGTGATTAAATGTAGCATCAAATACATTTCTTGTTTGCTAATATTTTCCGGTATAATGTCTAACAAGAAAATTTCAGGTTTAAAAGCTAAGGGTTTTTGTAGCATTTCCTCTAGCCATTTATGTATTTTAATCCAATACTTTTTCACACATTCACAGGTCCACCACATATGGTAAAAAGTACCCACATCATGTTTACATTTCCAACATCCGTTTGACATATTTGGAAACAACTTAGCTAATCGACTTGGCGACAAATACCATCTATAAAACATTTTATATAAATTTTCTTTATACGAAGTTGCTAAAGTTACCTTAATGTTTCTCTCCCATAGCTTTCGCCACTTTTCTAATTCAAGGGAAAGTGCATTCTTGTTTTATATCTGGTCATGAAGTCACAAAAAAGTACAATACCACAGATGTCTGTACCTATTGTTCTTTCCTTTTTGCCTCTGTTTTAACAATTTGGTGAAAATATGTATACTCCACGCCATAACAGAACATTACAAGATAAAAGATGGGCCTCAATACTAATACCTGTAGAAGGTGAGGCAGTGTCCGTCCTGAACTGGTGCCTGAGCTCAGTAATGATGAGGGCCAGCAGCCTGAAACTCAGGCCAGACAAGACAGAAGTACTGTAGGTGGGTAGTAGGTCAGATGCGTTGAATGACCAATACCCTGTCCTAGATGGGATCATACTCCCCCTAAAGTATGATAAAGTATTAATATTAATATTTTTATTGTATAACTTTGTTTTCGTATAACTTTGTATAACTTTGTTTTTGTTGTAAGCCGCCCCAAGGCTTTGTTGCGATGGGGGCGGCATAAAAATGTTTTAAATAAATAATAAATAAATAAATAAAGGACAGGGCTCATAGCCAGAGTGCTCCTGGACCAAAAACTCTCACTTTAATCCCAAGGGGACTCTGTGGCCAGGAGAACCTTCCTTCACCTGCAGCTAATTTATCAACTACTATCTACCATATATTGACAGACAAAGCTTAGCCAGAGTCACACATGTCATGATAACATCCCAGTTGAACTATTGCAATGTGTTCTGTGTGGGGATGCCTTTGAAGATGGTCCAGATACTCCAACTAGTTCAAAATAGGGCAGCACAACTTTTAACAAGAACTAGCTCATAGGCCCATATTACACCAGTTTTATATCATCTACACTCGCTACCAGTAGAGGTTTGGGCTCAATTTAAAGTGCTTGTGCTTACATGTAAAGCCCTAAACAGCTTGGGCCTTGGGCATCTGAAGGACTGCCTTCTCCGATACGTCCCTACCCTGTCCATTAAGATCAAGCCAGGAGGTCCTTCTCAAGGAGGCATCTTCCACGGAGATGAGGGGGATGGTGGCTGGAAGAAGGTCTTTCTCAGTGTTTGTACACCATCTCTGGAATAGGCTTCCCAGAGTGGTATGCCTGGTGCCATCACTGTTATCATTTTTGCATCAAGCAAGACATATCTTTTTTTCCTCCTATTTTAATAGTGGATTTAGTGGAAAATTTTGATTTTAACTTGTCCGTATTTCTGGCTTATAGGTTTATCTTAATTTTAAATCATTTATTTTAAAAGTCTCTAGGTAATAATTTTAATTTTTTGGATTCTTTTTCTTTATATTTTTGGATGTTATTTTTAATGTTCTATTGTTACAGATAATGTAAGCAGCATATACATTTAAATAATAAAAAGTGCCCATTTTATGTCCATTATTCCTTTCAGCAGTCAGAAACTTTAAACCTGAGGCTACTATTTGACCTGTTCAGGAGGAGACACATTGCTGAGCCATCACCAATGACCTCCACACCTAATGGCACTTTTAAAAAACAAACATGGGGTACATTCATATCACTACTTCCTGGTTATAAAGTATGGCACTTTGGATGTTCAGAGAAAGCACAAAAAGTAGAAGTAGCTGTATTTGCCTTAAGAGGGAAAAAGATCCCAAAGTACTATTTCCCTTTTACAAGTACAAACTGTACACACAGAAAAACACATGCTTTTACTGCATAGATAATATATCCTGCAAATGGGCACTTTTCTAAGAAAATACCCAGCTCTGGCTGGCTATAGTCTTATGTACTCTATGTTGGGAATAGTTCCTATTGAATGTCCCTGAAGAAGGCATACATATTATTATTTATTTCCGGACTCTACAAGTTCAGTATAAATTTATGTGATTGCTAGGAAAGACCTTAAACTATTTAGAAACAGTTGCATCAACTTATTTCACAATATAGCTGTAACATTTGATGACACTATCAGGATCTTTTCAGTATATTTAGATCTGTTGAAATGAATTGGCAGCTCAGAGCTATTTTTATCTTCTTGTCAAATTCTGTTTCAAATATGTCTTGTCAAATTCTGTTTCAAATATGTCTTTCTCCACTAATGAGCACAAAAGTCATGAATATATTTTACTTACTTTTTAGATTTATATCAGTATGATGTAGCTAATTCATTTCATACTGATATACCTAAGAATGCCTGGATAATTTCACATAGTTTCTACACAAAAGCAACATGATTCTGAAGGTAGTCCTTCAGGTCCTTCAGATCCAGCACCAATGATATTATCTCTTCCTTTCAAGCTCAACATATGTTTATCACATAGACATGACAGTATGCACTGACCCAACAGACAGATCTTGTACCCACAATGGCAGCCCGGTGTAGGGTAGATTCAATTATTGTTTATGTTCCATTTTGCAGTTGGTGAGATCCACTTAGAATTAGGGTTTCCTGAAAGGGAGAAATGCATTGTAAATATTAAAACTATTACATTTTAGAATAGTCTCCCCCAACCTGGCACCTTGAAGATGTGTTAGTCTATAGCTCCCATCATGCCAACCAGCCATACTGGTTGGGAATTATGGGGGCTGCAGTTCAATGTGTCTAGAGGATGATGGTTTGGGGAAGACTGCTTTAGAGAAAGTACAATCAGTTTCCTTGTTGACACATACATACACAAATACAATTTGTTGTAAACAATTGAGAACATATTTCTATGGATCCTTGCAAATAGAGAATGCCTATTTCCATGTTGTAGTTAGCACAGACTGTGTCCACCTCATCATGCAGCATTCATGCTAATTTCACTGTTAGGCACATACTGGACTAAAATGATAGCATTACTTCTACCCTGTCCCACTCCATCAAAATGCAGGAAAAATGACCTGATAATGAAGCTGGGTGGGACAATGATCAGGAAAGAGCCGATACAACATCCAGTCTTCATAGATCACTGTGTGTATCTCTTTAATAAAATATCTTGTTTTGTACAAGAAACTGAGAAGTGGAAAGTTATCAACACCAGACTGCATGAAGAACTGTTGGTGCAGATAAAGCCAGAAGATTCAAGGTTTTCTCCACCACCATCCTTGGTGCATGGCCTTTCAATATTTAACTGAGGTACATGGGTTAACTTGCAATGTTCACTGAGCAGAACAGAAATAGCACCGCTGTAAATATGCCTTTTATACCACCTGGCACATGTATCAATTGATTTCATTTTATTTATCAATAAATAAATAAATAGCAACAACCACAATGGTAACAGTAATGCAGAAGTGAATGAGTAACCTATTGTAATGAGGACTAGCAACACACTCTGCTAAGCAATACTTAAAATATTAATAAAATATACTTTTATTGTTGCTGCTGCTGTTATGTGCACCAAGTTGTCTTTGACTTATGGCATTCCAATGAATGTTCTCCAAAACATCCTGTCCTTCACAGTACTCTTCAGCTTTTGTAAATATTGAATTCATTTCCACAGGATGTAGTGCTGGCCACCAATATGGATGGCTTTAAAAGAGGATTGGGCTTTAAAAGAAGATTGGTCAAGCAGGTTAAAGCTAACAGTGGCTGCGAGTCCTCATGGTTACATGCTACTTCTAGCATCAGAAGCTATATGCCCATGTTCCCCAGCTGCTGGGGAACATGGGCAGGAGGGAGCTGTTGTACTCGTATCCTACTAGAGGAATCCTGTAGGAAGCTGTTTTGTCACTGTGTACACAGAATACTGGAGCAGACAGACCCTTCATCTGATCCAGTTGGGCTCTTCTTTTCATAGCTGAACTTGCTTCTGATTCACACACAGCTCATGGTACCTGAAGATGTGCAAAAAGAGCTGCTGCCTGATACTAATAAAAATTTTGAAGGCAAATCTTTAACCATACAGATAGCATGGGATGCCTATTTATTGCTACTGAGGGACATTGCACAACAAAATAATGGCAGGAAGTGAGAAAGAATACTGTATCCTGTTGAAACCAGTGGCATTATTTCAGTAGGCTGCTGGGTAATTGCATTTTATAACATGGCATTAGGCAAACAACAACAAGAAGAACAACCCTATTGATGTCTCCTCGAAAACTATGGGAACTAGATACCTTATCATGCAGCACCAAGAGAATGTTAGGTATGTTCAGAAATACATAGGCAGAGATGTAGTGTAGGATAATCCAAATTAATAGAAAGAGAACCACAGGAACGGAGCATATTTCCAGCTTGCAGAAGTTTAAATACCGATGACAATATCAGTATTATTACTATTAATAAAAATTAATCTTAAAGATTGTTATAGCAGCTTCTCCCAAACTAACACCTTCCATATGTGTTGGACAACACCTCCTATCACTCCCCAACCTTACACAGCTGTTGGTCTGCTGGCTTGGGATGACAGAAGTTATGGTCCAACACATCTGGTGGGCATCAGATTAAGAAAAACTATTTTAAAGACTGGTAAAAAGTTGCTATTATTTACTTATTATTTACAGAGCCCCTTGAGTGCCACTTTTTAAGACTATGAGAGAACATGTCCTTTCCCCCATCCTTTCCTATCTTATATTTGCCATAGGGAAAGTAACTAGGGTAGGAAAGGCAGCAGGGGTGAAAAGGGAAGAAATAAATGATTAAGTTACACTTATGCTTAGGATATTTCCAGGTGGAGAGGTCCTAGTGTTACCATTCAAAAAGCATCATACAGCTATATCTTCTTTCCCTCCTAAATTGCGATTTTTTAATGGTTATAAAAAAGATGGGAAAACACACAGTGGTTATTATACATAGTTTAGAGAAAATGGAAAAGGAGACTTGTTTTTTTTTTATTTTTTTATAGCACTACAACCCACTGGGGTTATCCCATGAAGGTGATTGGTGGAAAGACTTCTTGATACAGTACATAGTTAAGCTACAAAAATTGTTAACACATAGTATAGTGATGGCCACCAACTTGGATAGCTTTAAAAGGGGATTGGACAAATTCTTGGAGGGTAAGGTTATCCGTGGTTACCAGTCCTGATAGCCATGTGCTACCTCTAATATTGGAGGCAGTGTGCCTTTTTGTGCCAGTCCTGGGGATCATGGGTAGGAGGATGCTCTTGCAGTCATGTCCTGCCTGTGGGTTTCCTAAGGGCAAAAGTTTGGCCACTGTATGAACAAAATGCTGGACTGCATGGACCCTTGGTATGACCTGGCATGAGTGTTCTTATGTTTTTAATAATGGCAGCCTTTCCAGTCCACAGTTTTTCACACAATAAACGTGCAACACTTAGTATTGATTGGATTTGCTCAAAATGGCAACCTAGTGTAGCTCACAAGCATGGTGAGTTGTCATACCATTTGATCCCAGACAGCTTCCTGCAAGCTGATTTCTCTATTGGCAACAAGCCAACCTGAGAACCCATGGCTTCTTCTAGTGCTTATTGTACCTGCTATGCTGTCTGAATCTAGGGGACTATCATTATGGGTAGGCAGGAGCAGCATGAGTAGTTCAGAAAAAGTGGCAAAAAACACCTAGAAACATAGAAACAAAGTGAGTCAGAAGGGGTCTTCCAGGCCATCTAGTCTGACCCCCAGCTCCAGCTGGCTCCACTCATGACATGCCTACCATGTGCGTGTCCAGCCAATCCTGAAACACCCTCACCAATGGGGCTTCAACCACCTCCTGTGGAAGCCCATTCCATACCCTAAGGGTCCTAACTGCCAGGAAGTACTTCCAGGCATCCACCGTGAATCTTGGTTCCCTGAGTTTTGCTCCATTGAAACGCATCCTGCCATCCACCACAGAGGGAAAAAAGTCTGCTCTTGACAAATTTGCCTAGGCTACCACTGGTGACAGCTGCTCCACCAAGTACTAAAGTGACACTCAGGAAGAACTGTCAGTGGGTTGATCTCCTCTGCACTAACCACAACTCCTTTTGTGACTTTCCCCCCTTCCCCCCATTTTTGGAGATTGTGCAATCTCTGAAGTGATGGCCAGTGACAGCCCCTTCGAATTGCCCAAGTGGCACACTGGAGTGGCTGACACTGGTTGGCCAAGTATTTGTTGTTATTGTTGTACTTGAGATGTGCTCATTTCTTAATAATTTCAAAAATAGCTTTGAGGAGCCTCATCAATGCCCTGGATGTTGTCTGCTGTTAAAGAACTTGAGGCACCATCCATGGGCATTGACAAAAGAAGGTGACAAATAGGTTAAGCTGCAAATAGGCTACAAATGGTGAGAAGCAAAGCCATGAAGGGACCTTTGCTGATGAAAGGGAGTAGTGTGTAAATCATCCCCTTCCTAGGAGGATTCTTTAATTTTTTCGACAAAGACATATGCAGGTTTCATGACTGCATATGTCCCTATCTAACCCACCCCCTAAACAGTGCTGTCAAAAGTCCCTTTGTAAAAGGAAGCTTTGACAAGTGTCTTCACTCATGCTACTATAAATGGGGTGGCTCACACTTTTCCACTTTCCTGAACATTTAAAAGAGTCTCAGGAAAGGGTAGGAAAGGCAGAGGACACTGAGAACATGTCGGTCCAACCCAAGAAACTAGGGGATCTTTTGTTGGGATTCTTGACCTGAAAGGCAGCAAGAAATATTTTACATAAATACATTTCTAATGCAGTAAATAAGCATTATTAATTTATTGTGTGAGACTGAGGCAAGTTTCTTCAAAGGAACAGTTTATGATAGGGACATATTTTCCCTATAGTCAATCAACATTTTGTCCCTTGGAGAAACACAATTCCTATGCTATTGTGTTCTTTTGCTATTGTCCATGCTGTGTGGTAAATGTTGGTGTGCCTCAAGTACCTGTTGGATATATGGGTTCTGGTCATGATGGATCACTCTTCCCTGCATGCCACACACCATAATGTTGGCCTTGAAATATTTTTAATTTTTAATGTATTTTTGTAGCATGGAAGTAGTTTAAAAAGGGATTTGCACAAATTCATGGAGAGCTGACATTTTCAATACTATGTGTTCAGGTGCATGATGGAAAAGATGCTTTTGTGTACATGTCAACTTCTGGCCTTTGCCCTGTGGATGCTGTGGGAATGCAGTGTTGGATTAGTCAGTCTTTGGCCTGATCCAGCACTGCTCCATAATGATGTTATTTTATGAGAAGGTGAATACTACTAAGGCAAGCCCCATGTCCTGCAGAAATTCTCAATCATTTCATTAATCCTTTGATAAATGCATCCCATTGTTAATATTTTGTAATTTGAAAGTTATATGTAACTCTTCTCTAACACCAGAGCCTGATCTTTGCTTCTTCATCATCACCATCATCATGTGGTATGGAAAATGAATGCTGAATTACTAGCTCAAGTTTGAGGTAGGGGCACAAAGCGAGAGCAATACTTTATTAGTCTGAAAATACTTCACCTAAATTAGTGTTTGTGTTCTTACATAAATATGTTTCTAATGTTTAAGGTATATTTATGAACTAGAAAGTAAAAACTCACTCAGGAGGACTGAAATGACCTCAAGGCAGATGCACACTTTAGTCTGGTGTAGCAAATACAGCAGAGTCCTGTGGCACCATAAAAAAGAGCATTCATTTTTAAGGTACCATCTTTGCTGCTCAGAAGGGGAAGTTTTCACTCCTTAAAACACGAAGACAAGTGCATCTAAAACAATGTTTCAGATCTGAAAGAGCAAGCCAACAAGGAAATAATTTGTGGGCCATTTAGGAACAGGTACTGAGCGTGTATTTACATATACCTACAGCCTTCCCCTATATGGGCATATGAGATAAGCAAGATGCAATCATAACCAGCCAGCCGCACGCACGGACACGCAAGCAGAAAGGCAGGAGTTGTGACAAAAGCCCCCCCGAGTCGCGGTCTGTGCCCGCCCAGTGGGTGGTGCTGTGGAGACCGTCCAGAGCCCTTTCCGCCACCGGCCCAAGGCTGCCCTTACACACTCCACACCCCAAAGACTACCCCAGGCGGCGGCGGAAGTGAGTGTAGGGGGCAGTATAGGAATTTCCTGTGACGTCCCGGCCTGGACTCCATTAGGCTGCAGCTAGACAGAGAAGCCACAAAACCAGCAGCTACTGGAGAGGAGTGGGCCAGGCGCCTGGGGCTGCCAGGCGCGGGGGGCGTGTTTCGGGCAGCATTCGCTGGAGGGACCCTAGAGCGGGTGGCGGGTGCTGCTGCCGTCGTGTGAGGGACCCCCGGGGGGAGAGGGACAGTCCCTCCCCGCTCCTTACCCCGCCACCCCCCCCCATCCCCCCCCACCCCCCCCCCCCCTCCCCCCCCCCCCCCCCCCCGGCTTCCCACCACGGCCGCTCTCGGCGAGGAAACTCTGGCCTCCGCTTCCTCCTCCTCCGACTCGGACACCGGCGGAGCCTCCCCGCCACCGCGGAAGAAAGCGCGGGCCTCCCCGGCGGCGGCGGCGGCGGAGGGAGCAGGAGAGCCCGGGGCTTCCTCGGGCAGAGCAGGCCTCACCTCGTCCCCGTCCCCCTCGCTCTCCGCCGGGCTCGCCCCCCTTGCTGCCAACCCCCTCAGAGCCAGCGGCAGTACCAGCAGCAGCGCCATGCAGGCCAACGGGGCAGGAGGGGGTCAGCAGCAACAGCCGCCGCCGCCGTCGCAAAGTCCGGAGCTGGGCTGCCTCAACGCCCAAAACGGCGAGGCCTCGTCGGGCTCGTCCGCCGGGGAGCAACTGGCTCACGCCAACGGGTTGCTGCCGTCGGCCAACAACGGCGGCGGGGGAGGCGGCGGGCCGAGTGTCAACAACGGAGTCTCGGCCCCCGGGGGATCCGCCGCCGAGATGGGGGGAGGCAGCGGCGTCGGCGTCGGCGGCAGCGCCCTGAAGAAGAAGAAGAGGCTATCGCAGTCCGATGAGGACGTGATCCGGCTCATCGGGCAGCACCTTCACGGGCTGGGCCTCAAGTAAGTGGGGCAAACCGAGGGCGACCATTCGTCTCCCCACAATATGTAGAGTTGAGTCTTCTGAGGGGTGCGTGGGGGGGGCGACCCCATATGATGAGACTACCCACTTTTTTCTTCGATCTCCAGAAACCTGTCGTCTCTTCCCCTTTATTCTGAGGTCACTTGGGAACTCACTCTTGGGGAGAGACCCAGATCCTGGGGTGAAATAGTTGACACTCCTCTCGTTAATATCTAGTCTATTATTACAGCTCAAGCAAAGTCAGATAAAATGTGTGTGTGATTGAGGAAGACACTATATGTATCTAGGTTTGTGCCAAAGGGAATAATTGCCCTAGCAGACTTGTTTGTTTTAGGACCCATTGTATGCCTGGAGGAAAGAAGCCAACACTTTTTGTGTATATGTGTGTTGATCCACATTTCTCCAGGGAAGAACCATTTCTGCCAGATTATCCTGTCGCAGTTTAATATCACAGAGAGAGGTGTGGGGGAGGAGATAAATCCAGAGAATGAAGGTCTAGAGGGAGTGAGTTCGTGGGGCCTATTTTTCAGGCCTAGTCCAGTGTCAACTTCCTTCTGAAAGAACAGGTAGATTTTCTGTCGTCCATGACAGTGAGAGACCCAGCAACATTTTGAGGTAAACAGGTATAAAGAGGGAACTGATAAAATGGCATTTTGAACACAATAGTGTATGGAAATCTCTTTGTCTAGGTGGGTCTAAAAACACTGGGTTGCTAGCTGAAAAAGAAAGAATAGAGATAGGCTTCTGGTTGTAAAATCTATATTTGTCTAGTTTGGATTGAAAAATATGTTAAAATATAGTCATGGGTATAAGTTTAATATAGCCTTTGAATATATTAATGAACTTAAATTAATGTCAGATGTGTTGACAATTCAGTAGCTTGCAGCACTGCAGTGCTTTGAGCTGAGTAATAGGCATGCAGCTGGGGTGGGGGAGGGTGAAAAGCAAATAAATACAGGACATCAGCTATTGGGATTAACAAGACAAACCTGATGATAGTATAGTGTAATGCCAGCTAGATGAATATTGGTCTTTATGAGGTGTGTCTATTAGTGCCCTTGGAAAACTAAGAGCTCTTGTATGTTGAGATCATGTGTAATTGTGGGAATGGATTGGCTTTAATTAACATAGTACACAAAATAAGCACACCACTGACATAAGGCAGGTTTACAACAGCAGGCAACAACTCGTGACTGTTCATAGACTACACCATAGTAAATGTGCTATTTTTAGTATAAAAAGTAGTGGGAGAGGGTTGTAGGCTTATAGATTGGCTTATTTTATTAAGTGCCAAACCTAATGGACAATTTACATGAAGGCAGAGAGAATATGTTGGTAGGGAATAACAGCAAGTTAACTGCTTAACTCCAGTGAACAGATCTAATGACAGCTGCTGTGTTTTTTATATGACCAACTTCCAACTTGCTGCTTCAAACTTCTTTTTACAGAGCCATATTTTATCTTGATTGTCAAAATAATTAAGGAAAACTACCTTTGTATTTGAGTGGAATGATGTTAATAATCCATACCTAACTTCTGAGTTTGTGGGCTTACATTTGGAGATGTCAGTACCCTGCATTCCTAGAATTCGATTTTTTACCTTAAGCTGAACCAACATTGTATATGTGTATGTATGACTTATTTTCTGTAAGAGTAAGACTGGTTAGCTGTTTTTTTAATATTGTACTCTTTCCTGCAGTCAGACTGTTGATCTTCTCATGCAAGAGTCAGGATGTCGTTTAGAACATCCTTCTGCTACCAAGTTCCGTAATCATGTCATGGAAGGAGAGTGGGATAAGGTAATGGAAGGGACACAGGTCTGCCTGATCCTAACTAGGGCTGTAATCCTATGCAAAATTATTTGAGTATAAATCCATGGAATCTGGTGAAACTTAGAGTTCAGTTAAGATTTTCATAGGTCTGGACTATGTGTAAATTGCTTGCTGTATTTCACAATCTTTCACTTAGCTTTTTTCCTTTCTCTTTTTAAAAATTGCATCTTTTAGGCTGAGAACGACTTGAATGAACTTAAGCCTTTAGTGCACTCTCCTCATGCAATTGTGGTAAGAGATTCTTGAACTGTTTTGGATATAACTTGAAATAATTGTACTAATTAATATGTGTGCAGTTATTGATTTTAGTTGAGATATCCATACTACTTGCTTAAAGAGTACACATCAACAGTAATGCTAATGCTTCTGCTAGGTAATATTTGAAATTAGAAGCCTTTCTGTATTAAAGCTAATGCTTAGTACCATGCATGTTTGAACATCTTGCTGCTGTAATGTGGACATCATTTGATTTACAGTGAAGAAATGTGAATGTGTACAGTTTTGTATTAAATGCTTTAGAGTGTAGTTCAGTGGAGAAGCCTGAACTCAGCATCCTGCTTCTCCTACCCTGTAAGTTAGCTAGATGGCAGATGTTGTCCATCTAGTTGTGGTACTACAGATGGGGAGGAAAGGAGGCTGGAGTATCTCCAGAGTATGTTTTATTTTGCTGGACCCAGTCTCCTTCCCTCTCTCGAACACCTCTTTTATCCCTTCTCTGAAGTCAGTCTTACCTTGGAGAAGCAGCCAGAGTGGTTCTTTTCTGTGCCAGCTGTGAGGCTGGGCAGTGAGATCTGACTTTGGACTTCCAGCTCTGAAATCAATGTTCTGACTCTCTAGACAGATCTAGGGTTTATAGGTTCTCTTTCCCAGCTGATCCTGAGTGAATCATTCTGCATGGGTAGTGTTGGGGCATGATGCATGGTTTCTATGAAAGAGACATAATGAATGAATGTCACTGAAATGCAGTTACTATTTTAAAGTAAACAACAGTATTCTCTTTCCAGTTAACTCCTGCAATTGAATGGCTGTCTGAAACACAGGTCATTATATATGTTTTTCTGTTTAAAACAGGATAGTCTTGTGATCACCTCACTGAGATTTTTCAACTGAAATCTATGAAATACTTTTTGATACCTCTTTTCCCTTCTGAGATGTGTTTTTTGTGTACATTCTGTTGCCCTGTTACAGTGGTGTTTGTTCCTCTTATTCAAATGGCAAATACAGCATTGGTTCTGAAGTGACCATAGAAACACTGAGAAATACATACCTACTTAGCTATCTTTTGGTTGATTTAGTTTTTGTAAAAAGGATAGTTTTCTTGTTCTCTCTTCTCCCACCAGGCAGGAAGTGAAGTGTGGAAAAACTCATGTCTTGTTAAACTTCAGTTGCTGCCTGAGCATATCTGTATGCTGTTGTTTTACTCAGGTCAATGTCTAACAATTTCCAAACTTTTACTGTCAAACAAATAGATCTGTTATTTCTTATATCACACCAATTTCTTTATTTCATCACTGTGTAAACTGTTCATATGTCTAAAAGGTCTTTAAGTAGTTTACAAAATAAAAAATTAAAATGTCACCATAAATACACATTTCATAAATTACAGTGTTTAAAGTATTTATTTTTATGGTAGCATACTGAAATGCAATGGGAATAAATGCTATAAACAGTACAGTGTGCTGGGACCAATAATACAAATTGGCAAAACTTTTATGTGGTGGTAAATATATTAATGAATATTGCAGTTCAAATTTAACATACTGAAGTTGATAATCTAGACCATGCTAAGCATCTAAAATGTCATTTTCTATTTTCTATAGAAAACAGAATAAGCCATAAAACCAGTGGATTGGCATTCTTTTAGAAAATTGAATTTTGCAGTCTTTCTCAACTGTGGGCTCATTATCTGTATCGTATTCCAAAACCATCCTGATGGCTTTTTCATAGATGCCATATGGCTTTTTCATAGATGGTGTATATATGTTAATAATATAAAGCTATCTGGTGATACAAGGTTGGGAAAGGTTCATGTGAGCAAAGAACAGTCTTTTAAGTATCCAATCTGAAGAAGAGCTGGGTTAAGTTTGAACAAACTGGGTTGCCTTCCATGTAAAACTGCTTAAAGTAGACCGAAAATATTATTTCTGATATTCTATTCAACTGAAGTAGGTGAAATTAATAAAACTAGATAGAAACATTTTCAAAGACTGATAGAGACATACTTTAAGAAAACATTGATAGAAACAGCTATGAATTTGACTTTTTCCAGCTTTTAACAAACTACATGGCCTCTTATGAGACAAAATATAGATCAGTAGAGGTTGAGTGGTGTGCATCATCAGATCTCTTTGAAAAGAAATATTTAGCAGCTGAATTTCTTTCATTTTTATTTCTAGCTCACTCCTCCCAGAATAATGTCAGATTTTAAAAATCTGTCATATTGCCCTACTACATAACGAATAATGGGTGATGCATTACCTTTTCCTGCATACCTCCAACTAAAATGGTATAAAATGCTAACTTAGACATTTTAAAAAATCATAAAACTTGGAAAGCTGTTCAGCTCTGGAATGTAGCAGTTTCTCAAGAAAGGGAGTCTTCTGTTTATGCACATGGGCTGATGCTGCACTAAAAGGTAGAACTGAAAGGTTGTACTCAATTGACCATTTGGGTCTTTATATGGCTTTGGAAAGAAATTATCAAGTATGTTGGGCTCAGATTGTTTACAACCCTGCAGTCTGATAATATTCACTTAAAAGAAAGTCACACTAAGCCCAATGGGCATGATCCCAAGTTGCAGCTTTAATGAATTGGACACAGAAATCTGTCTTAAAACATACCAAGTCTACTTCACATGTTCTGTCTTACAGTCTTACATGAAATCAGTTTTATTTGTCTTGTAATTGGTTTTGTAAGGATGGTTTACAATGTTTTATAACATTAAAAGCAGTCTTGCTGGATCAGACTAAGGGTCTGTCAGGCCACCATTCAACTTCCAATAGTGGCCAATCCAGTTCCTGTTAGCTGCCTACAAGTAGGGGCATGAGGTTCTCAGTGGTATACTATTCATCCACATTTTTTAGTTATGGCCAGATACCAAGAGAACAATAAGACTGGGAATTGAGTGAAGTGAATATGGGGGTGGGGCACATTGATAATCCTTGATGTCATGCTTCTGTATTGCCTAACCCACAGGCTTCAATCATTCATGCAGGAGCCCACTAGGAAAACTTCTGATGTCATAACTAGATTACCCTCCTCTGTGTTTTCTCTTTTATTTAAATCAAGCAGACAAAAACACCACTGGAGCAGAACCATGGAATGCTCACCATTGTCATGTTACCTATGATAACTGTTACCAAAGGCCATAGAAAGTAACAAGTTCAAAATAATGCTTTTTATCTACCTCTAAGTAGAGTTTCTCAGAGTTTCACAGCTTCAGTCTTAATGTTATACTTAAGCTAATTAATTGGTAGAGACCCCAGAAAAACTGAGAGGTTCCGGGTGACACTGTTTCTGGAAGAAGCAGGACTGGGAATTGGGAATTAATCAACTAGAAGGTGTGTGAGAAGAGCTTACAAATAGTCGCTTGTATAGTATTAACTACATCTTATGCATTCATGAGGAAGATTAACTGAAAGGGATTTATTAATTGCCTAATTTATTTGTTACAGCAGTGATTCATCTTGAATCAATAAATAACAGTTGGAAACTAATAAAATGTCATAGTATATAGAGTATAATTATCTATCTGTTTTTCACACATAAAATATTATATAAGTGTTATACAACATGTAGGGCTCAGATATTTATCACTAATATCTATGATTTTACCATTGATTACTAATAGCTTGTCCCAAACCATCTAGTAAAAACATGCCTGATCTAGTTTTTCACTTATTATTTTAAAAAATCCAACTTCATTAATTGGATAGCCATAATAAGATTTTTATTTTTCTGTATGGCTACGCTGTTTCATCATACACTCAAATTATCTTGCGTGAAGCAATCCTAGTTTTCCCTTTTCTTTGTGGTTCCTGTGCAGTTGCACTGATAGAATCTCTGCCTGTAGAGAGAATCTTTGGAAACTTCTAGAACTGCTGCTCACCCTTCCCTTACTGTAAGGTGCATACCCATGCCTAAAGGATGGGGGTAAGCACTTTCCTGCTCAGTTCTCTTCTGAGTACTCTGCAGCATCATGCTTACTGCAAGTTTTATTCAGGTTTTATCCTTTTATCTTTACAATTTTTTGTTTCTTTAGGCTGCTGCTTCAATTTGTTGGCTTTTCCAGGAGATAAGGATTTCTTTCTCCTTTATTAGATATCCAATGCCTTAAATAGCAGCTGAGTGTCAAGTTTCACTTTTTGTGTGAGAAGCAGCTTTCTAATATGTGTTTTAAATTAATTTTAGAATGCAAAATCTATGACCAAGAGCTTTGTTATGCCTTTGTGCAAACCCTTTTTTCAAAATGTAGAATAGCTCTCCAAAATAAAAGAGCTATGCAATAAGTGTAGAATAGCCTACCAAAATACTAACTTCACAGGTCTTCAGTAATTCAGTTTTTTATGTAGAATGTAAAACCTCTTGGTGTAGATACTCTATGCAAATTCAAGAATTGGAGAGTTCTGTTAAAATAGTAAACAAGGTATTCTATTTGTTTGTTCTATTTCTGTAGTGCTCAATAGCCAAAGTTGTCTGGGCAGCTATTATAAGATAAACGGTATAAATGTAAAGGTATTAAAGATCTGGATATCTTATATGAAGGAAGACTGAGAAGTTTCAAGTAAGTTGTCATATAAGAACTGTTGTGCAATGTGATTTTGGACAGTTGCTCCACAGTACGCCTAAGTTGCACATCTGGAGGCAGTTTGATCACCTTGGATTTTAAGATTTGGAATTTTGTGCAGGGGAGATTGTACCATTACAGGCTGAAAGCTGAAGCTTTTCTTCCCACCCCCAGTCAAAGGCTAAGGTTGGGGAAGAAAATGGCAAATTACAATACAAAGCAGTACCAATAGTAATTTATTATATGCAGCCATAGAGATACAGAATTAAAAATTCATATGGAAAATAAAGTACATAGAGAATGGAATCATGAAACAATCATAAATGGCCTGATCCAGATAGCTGTATTTAAGTATTAAAGACAACTGGGTTATATACCTTGGTTTGGTCCTTCAAACTAATCAGCTTTCTCAAAGCAATAGTCAGGGTGGGAAACCGAGTCTGTACAATGAGTCATGTGATGACATCTTCTGCTGCCTTACTTTGGAATGTAGCCATACAAGGCCCTCCAGTGTAGTCAGTGTTGGTATGATTTAAATTCAAGTCTATCATCAAGTTACTGTTTTCTGATTCATATGTTTCCTAAATAAATGTCCATACAATTTGATTGTTTTAACAATTAAAACATGTTGGCTTGGAACTATACAAAGTATTTTATGCTACCTAGGAGCAAAATCCAAACCTTCTGTCCCACAGTTTAGTGACTATTCCAATATAGAATTTATATCTGCTTAGAGAAAGGAGAGTCATTATGAAATCAAAGGTCTGTGTGGCTGTGTTTGTACACATACAAAAATATTGAGCTAGAGCATTTACTTTAAGATGATGTGCCTGGAGTTTTCTGAAACAAGGGCTGGTACCTTCTGGATAGTAAAATGTCTTCTCCATAAGTTGGAAACTGAATATCCAGAACCTTCACTAGATAGGATGGTGATCTGTTTAAAAGAAACCTTAGCTCTGTTGTACATGTTCTAGTTGACCAGTTAATTAACTCTGTTTAAACGTGCACATGAGAATAAACACATGAGAGAAAACAATAGTTCTAAAGCAAACTTTCTTTGATTTTAGGTGATGCACGCATGACTTGCAACAGGCATCTTCTGAAAGGCATTGCTATTCTCATTCACATGGAAGGGAGTGCCTCTCTTAAGATGGCACTTGCCATCTATAGTTTTTATACATACTGGTATTAAAAATGACTATGATTTGTAAAACTCTGAGTACTTTACTGGGAGTGGACCACACATTTAGTCTGTCAAAGTGTTAGGTTTTTTACTTCATTTATTTATTAAATGTTGCAGCTAATTAAATATTCATAGTTTGCACAATCATAAATACACTATATTTGCTCTATTGTATTAAACTTATTTTGCCCAGCAAAGTTAGATCTTTATTTGGTTTTGATTTGCTTTTTTACATAAAAGCCGATGGATATAATTTTAAGTGATGATGAATGTATACCTTTTTACATGCTCTTACTAAGATTTTGACAACATTTTATCCAAACTGTACCTATTTTTAAACAAAGTTTCTATTTACTCAGGCCTTTTGGCTACTATCCTAGCTGCTGATTGGACTAATTTTAGTCCCAGTAGCTCTGTGATTCTCTTATATTTCTTTTCCCTTGTTTGAGTTTGGTGGCACTTTAGGCTTTATCTTAGCCTGACTTTTAGATCTTGTTCCTCTGCCTTGAGTGCCTAAGCTGCCAGACACCTGTCTCCATCTCATTCCTAAATTGATAAAAAGACTGAAATTATTGAAATAAATTTCAAATGAGATCATTTGTATATTCAACTGAGAAAATAATACATTCTTTTTTATCTGTTTCTTCATTTCCATTTCCTCTGTTGTCTCCTTCATGTCATTTTGTAGATTGTATACCTTCTGGACAGAATCTTCTTTCTTTAAAAAGTGCCTTGTACATGAATGGCACTAAATAAATAAATAAATAAATAAATAAATAAATGCCTTTTGCTAATGAAGTTCTCCTATGTATCTTGGTCTTTCCTATTACTTATAGAGTATTTAAAAATGTTAGGGTCTATATAAAAACTAGAAATAACAAGTCTAAATGAGCTTGGATTTAGTTTGGCTTTGTGGATGGAAGGAATAGTGCCTTGTCACCTAAATGTTTCAGTAATGTCACAGTTACAGCCTTCTCACCCACCCTGTCCTGAGTGTAGTTTTTCACTGGTGAAACGCAACATGCTGACTTTGTAGCTACGTTTGCAATGCCTGGCTTTCTTACAGGCCTGTAAAGGCTTTTTATGAGAGAGTACTCTAACAAAGAATGTGAGGTCTTCAGCCTATGAACTTTTCACCTGTAGTTCTTCCCCCCAGTCCAAAAGGTATGTCTTTGGTCCCAGGCATATGGTGGCTGCTTATGATTACTTAGTGGTCAGAGATATTCTGTATCTGTTGAGAGGGTGTTCACATTGCATTGAAATAGGATGTAATTCTGTGAACTCTAGTTCAGAGTAAACCCTACTCTTTGTATCTGTGACTGAATCAATTAGCTGATTTCCTTTTCAGGCAGAGAAGTGGCTTAGTGCTTGAGAAGCTACATGGATTTGTTTTTATGACATGCAGTTTGGAAGCAAGGGTTCTTTTGCCTTTGATATTTGATGTGTGTGTGTGTATTTTGTAATGGGTGCATATATGTGTTTGCCTAAAACCATAAATTCAAGAATGAATGCAATGCGTTATGACTTAATTGTACATGAGAGATACTGAAACCGTCCCACCACATGGAAGCCATCCCCTCTGTATGCATGTACTGATGTTTATTGCAGAGGTGGGGAATAAAATGTTGCTTGCACTTTTAAAGGTACCTTTTCTTTTTTTAAAAGTGTGGGAGAGAGGGGGATGTTTAAAAACTGTAGCACCACCAATTTGACAAGTAATCAGCTGTCACAGATAAATTAAATCCAGGGATTAAGTAAGCAGATATTTGCTCTCAGGAGAGTCCGACTGATAAAGGTGGGGGACGCAGAACTGTTTTCTGGATTTGTCCCTGGGCTTCTGGAAGGTCTACTCTGGAGGTTTGAAGAACATTCTGGATCAGCATTGGAGGTGGTGAAGAAAGGGAATCATCAGAAATTGCTTCCAATCACACTTGTCTGGGCATAAGCCTCTGCTGGATCAAAAGCCCTTGTGGGATATGAAAGAGTAGTTTGTGAAACAAACTTTAGGTTGGATCCAATCTGCTAGCAGAATGGAGTCCTCCCTCACAACTCAAATCTTCTCCAAAGGACTGGAGGATCCTCTGGAGCAGATTGCAGGGAGGAGACCAAGAGAAAGTTCTGTTGGATTTAGGTGTGATTCTGGGTATTACTGAGTTAGAGAAAAGAGGTATTTCTCCTCAACCATATGACTTGAGTATTAGACTGAAAGCCAACAGTAATGTTTTTAATGTAATGGGCACTTAAGTTGTGCTGCTTTTAGACAGCAAAGTATGTAAGATTATGCTTTTTGTTTTTACTGTTTCAAAAACTTTTTAAAAAATCCCTCTTACATAAAGTAGTACAATTTCATCAACAGCCACAGTGTAAACACTGTGGGAGTTGAAGGGTTGATGACTGTGGGGTTTTTTGTTCCACCAAAACAAGATAGTTTTGCTCAAAAATGCAAATGTTTTTTATCTGATGGCATTCTGATTTTTACAGTTTTGAAGCAGAAATTGAGTTTATTGCTTCATTTTTTAATGGTTATTAGAATGCAATCGACAGCTTTCATAACTAAGAACATTAGCAAATTATACTGTTGGCTTCTAGCTGGATTCTGCTTTGTTTTATATTAACATTTGGAATAACTTATATTTATTTTATGACATTCTAACTATGTGATCTCATGCTACAGCTATTATGGTATGATTACACAGGTATATATAAAACACTGAAGAAGAAACTGCTTCTAAAGAATGGTTTATAAGTTTTTTTTAAAAAAATAAGAGTGCATTTAGAAATGTGTTCTCCACAATGAAAATAGATTCTAAGTAAATAATTGCTAAGTAAGTAAATTATGTCACCTGGTATCTTTATGTCATTTTTCTCTCTATCCTTCTGATGTTTTCTCTCTGTCAAAACTGGATTGTTAGCTCTGGCTGTGGGTCTGTCTTTTATTGCTTATTACTGTGTAAAATACCATGTTAATTAACAGTGCTATGATAGTAACAAAACACTACCACCATTTGAGGTTTCGTCAATGAGTACTAAATATTTATCTCCCCTACTTTTTCAATACCTTGTATCCATGGATATATTAATATTTAGTTATGGCTATTAATGAGAGGCCTAACATTCAAAATGTCTGAAGGTTATTGCCTTTGAACATCTGTATTAATTTCCTCCCTATGCTAACTGAACTGTAAATCTGGAGAACTAATATTCTTTACTTTCCTTGGAGTCTAAACTCAAAGTATATACTTCAAGTTAAGCCTTTTACTGTACCTTATTTTGCCATGTTGTAGCATCTCCTTTTTTATATTGGAGATCCTTTACATTCTATCTAAATCTTGTTAGCTGATCCTCCTAGTCTGGCATTCTGTATTATTATCTAGAGTCCTTTATTTGAATAAATATATATATGTGATTGAGGAGATAGCATCCCTAGCTGAAAAACTGATTTTAAAAGTTAAAATGTTATTCAGTTTGCTATTTTTCCAGGTGTGAAATATTTTAATGCTGCTGTTTCAAGTTGTTTTTTATTTTAAATTGCTCTTATGTCTGTAATATCATTTAAACATGTATTTTTAGTAGTTTTGTTTTTATTTTAAGCTGTTTTGTGGAGGCCATTTACTTGGAAAAATGTGATTTAATTATTAGTGGGCTTGGGTACTCAGAATGGGAATCTGGAGGAAGCTTGAAAATATAATTGTGCATTAATTTAGTCTTGCATTTGGATGATTCCTAATGAGTTTCAAGAATCAGTATATTTTGCCAATAATAAATGGCTGTTCAAAAGGTTTCTTGAAAACATACATATTTTATTTCTAAAGGGCAAAGTAGAATGGTATATACTCTTTTGTTTAGGTTCAAATGTTTTCTGAAATTTCAGTCAGCCTTTTCTCCCCACATGACCTGCTGCTTTCTGTCATGTCAGAGGATGAAGTTTTTGCTGCTGCAGCAAAAGTATCTAGAATATCTGGAAGATGGTAAGGTTCTGGAGGCACTTCAAGTTCTGCGTTGTGAATTGACACCACTGAAATACAACACAGAACGCATTCACATCCTCAGTGGGTAAGTACTTTTGGTTGCAATCCTATATATACTTACTTAAAATTAAGTTTCATTGAGATGTACTTTTGAACTCAGATGGATAAATTATACTGTTAGTGTGAAACCATTAGCCTTTTCTAGGGATATTTAAGTAGAGGTTTGATGGACAGCTTCAATACCATCTTCTGTAGTGATAGCATATGTGTTCACATCATATGTGATAGCATAAGGTGTGGATCCTTATGTAGCCAAGATGGAATCAGTCATGCCTTGGTAGGCTTTTTCACAGGTTAAAAAAAATTAGAATAAAATTGAAGCGTGGTAAAGGGAGGTCCAAACAGTTCAGTGAAGACTGAGCATTCTCAGTGGCTATGGAATGTAGGTTGACTGAAAAGACAAAAAATGGAATATTCTGGGGAGTAGGACGAGATTAAATGGAATAGAGTGGTGCATTGGCTCATGAACTTAATCCATTCCAGGACTCTGGTTGTGAGCCAAGTTAAATTTCTCCATAAGGTTCAATGTAAATAAGGTTAATCCATTCTGTAACTATTTTTTTATCAGAAAAATGTGAAGCAAAGTGACAAAGAACAACAAAGATCACGGCAATCCCCCCCCCCACCCTGTGCAAGAGAGTGGCCATCTCCCTGCACTCCCCAGAACGACCGTGATTGAGCCTGTCATCCCTGCATGCGCCTGTCATCCTGGTGTGCTGGGGGGAGGGGGAGAGTCATGCACAAACGTGGGTGCACTGGGGGGCGGGTGTGATCGTGCTGAGGGGGAGATGGTCAAGGTCACAGTTGTGCTCCTGCAGGAAAGACCGGCACAATCTTGGCCATCTCTCCCGCCTATCCCCAGAATGATTGCGGCCATCTCCCCATTTGGGGGTGGGGGGTGGGGAGATGGCCGTGATCGCCACCCAATGCAGAGTTCACAACCTGAGTCAAAATTTTTATGAAATTTTTGCTTGCGACCTGATTTGGCCGTGAACTGAGGTGTTCATGAGCTGAGGTACCACTGTATGTGGAGGCCAGTATGCCTGGATGGGATCCCTGAATAAAAGCCCTTTTTGCTGAGAAAGCTTGCTGAAGCAGGTCCCTCATATCCAAGTAAAAATGCATCTGGCAACTCCTCTGTTGTCAAAGTGGGACATGATGATGGAGTATTTTTCCTTGATCTTCAGCCAAAACAGGGTCTCAGAGCAGCTTACAAAGATTAATAATGACAGTCCCTGCCCTCAGGCTTGCAGTCTGAAAGACATAACACAGAATGCCAGCTCACATGATTAAACAGCCCACTATTGCTTATTTAAGCCATGATGGGTTGTGTGTGCTGGCAGGCAGTTGAATATTCAGTCCATGACCACAGCGAATTGTGTTGCCCAAACTAGGGGTCAATGGGTTACACAAGTGTTCTAAAGCAAGCTGTGGGTTCTGTTAGGGTTGTTTAGCCCCTGTATAACTAACAGTCTCTAAGCTCAGTCAACACTAGCTACAGCTGCAGCTTTGAAGATTCAGGGTGGTATCAATGGATGCCTTAGCTCTCCTTGTCTTAAATATGCCATAGTGAACACCAGAGGATTGTGCAAACCCAGTCACTGCTGTGGTTTGCCTTATCAAAACAGCACACACTAGTTTTTGTAAGCCACAATGTGCTGTAGCACTTGTCAGATAGGCTTCATCTATTCAGTGGTCAGGCGGGGCTTCTTACGTGATCCTGGACAGCTGGGCATTGTGAAAAGGTTAAACAATCCATGCACAATCCATGATGTGTTATTGGGCTCTGTAAGAGTCATTTAACTGTCTCACAACCTCCATTAACAAGTTTCATACAACATATCAGGTTGTTGCTTGCCCATTGAATAGTCCAAATGGACATCTGCCTGCATAGCAGCCAACTGTGGCTTCAATAAATAAGCCATGATAGCCTCTTTGATGGTAAAGAGACTGTTTACTTCCCTCACCCAACCTGGGACCCATTCTTGATTTCAAAGTTCTTAGTGGTGGTCTTTCTGGAACATAAACTTCCTTGATTCCTGCTATCAGAGTGCTTAAATTTGTCTTAAATATATTACACTGTATTTTAGTTGCATAGGTCTTGGTAGGTTTTATTTGAATAATTTAATTACTTCAATATTAAATAATTAACATTCTGAACCAATAATGTACTGTTGTCTACACTTTTCAAGTACATCTTAAAAAGAAGCAGGCTGTTAAAATACAGAAGTCTAAACTGGTCAGAATTGGAATTCACAATCTGTACAGTAATTTCATTATCATGTTCTTTAATTCAATTCTGTTTACTCATAACTGGCAGATTATGTGTGCAACTTCTTTGGATTGTTAATTGTTGTTGTTTTGTGCTGTTGATTCATCCCCAACTTATGGCAACCCCATTAATGAAAGCCCTGCAAAATGTTCTATCGTTGTCAGCCTTGCTCAGACCTTGTCAACTCAAGGCTGTGGCTTCCTTAATGGACTCAATCTGCCTTGTATTTGGTCTTTCTCCTCTTCTGCTTGCCAAATTCCTGAAAAATCTGTGCATTTGAGCTTTATTAAACAGAGAGCAAACATTTACATCATGAAGACTTCTGTGTTAGCAGCTCACCTGCAAATTCATCTCCTTTTCTTGTATGAGAAAAAAGTAACTGTAACTGTTTGGCTCAAACACAATTGAAGTACTGGAATTCCTGTTGTTCCAAAATATTTAATCCATGTGTTTCTTTTCAATATGCAGATATCTCATGTGTAGTCATGCAGAAGACTTGCGTGCAAAAGCAGAATGGGAAGGGAAAGGAACAGCTTCCAGGTCTAAACTTTTGGATAAACTCCAGAGTAAGAAAAATCTTAGTTTCTAGTGGACCTGCAATGCCTGTTTATATTTAACTCTGAAAGGACAAATTCAGAATGGTATAGGAATGCTTAGCAGTAACAATGGCAGGATAATTCTGGTTAGTAATTGAGTAACCGTACTGAGTCATACCTAGTTAAGCCTTCCTAACAGTGGAACAGCTCAGGTATGTGGAACAGAGAATAGGGTGGTTACGGGAAGATCTGCTTCATAGGCAGAAGGTTACTCATGCTTGGCTGGATTTTGCCACTATCTGCTGTTACCTGTGTTTGCCTTCTATATAATTTATAATGTAATTTGCACCAGTTGAAGTACATTGGAACTGACTTTGCAGGAACATAGGTGCAAGTTATACAGTCTGTAGTAGCCAGGCATTTTCTTAATGATTGAGATGGTATTAAATAATACTGTGTTTCTCAGCATAAAAGTCAGGGATAAGCTAAGTATAACATGAAAAGACATTATTAGTATCCCAAAGTTATGGGTAATTATGAAATTAATTTAGATCTGATCTGATCCAATACAGGAACACTGGATTTCATATCTGCTCTTGTTTCTTAAAGATAGTCCACATTCAATACTAACTGCTTACACTGAAATGTCCTTTTAATTTATTGAAGCTTACCTACCCCCATCAGTGATGTTGCCCCCAAGGCGTCTGCAAAATCTTCTGCGTCAGGCTGTGGAACTACAACGAGACCGGTGCCTCTATCACAATACCAAACTAGATAATAATCTAGATTCTGTATCACTGCTCATAGACCATGTTTGCAATAGGTAAGAGAATCACTTAACTTTCTAAGGACATTTTCATTGCTTTCTAATACAACAGAATTCTTTAAAGCAATTCTCATTCTTTTGTGAAGGATCTGCATGTGTGTTAGTATGAGTAAGCTGTAGTTGGGGAAAGTCCATTTCTTTCAACCAGCTGATCTGTTTAAGAATGTTACATATAGTACAGATATGTTTGGAAATATTTGTTGTGCAAGAACTCAGCTGGTCAGTTTAGAAGTACTGTAACAAAAAAGAAATGAGAAAGCATCTTTATTTCTGGAGCATTTGAGCATAAACTTCTTGAAAACCACATATTACTCCAAATAGTTCAGAATCTCTGATAAATTTTCCATTTGCACGCACTGTTGTTGATTTTGATTTAAGTACTAATAGTCTCTTGGTGGTAAGCCATGTTGAGTTCTGGTAACTGTGTATAGGATAGCAATCCAAAACTACTAATTTGTTACAAAAGAGGATGGTAGCTTGGATTGCAGTTCTATGCATAGTAGCATCAAATTCCATTGAACATGTTGAGATGTAAGCAACTTAGCTATTGAAATAATGGATTCCAATATCAAATAGTAAGAGAATGTTATAAATCCAGTTTTCAGGGTAAGTGATTGTTTCTCCTGACATTCCTATTCATGTATATATTTGGGAATATAAATATATTCACAAATCCTAAAAATGGCAGAAATAAATACTAAGTAGTTCGCTTGTCAAAGCAACAATTTCTGGGCTGTTTAACCCAGGAATTGTGGGCATCAATGTCAGATGCTCGCTGCATTCCAGTGTGGCAAAGTGAATAGAGTTCTGAACTGTGTTTCAGGACATCTGAGTTCTGGTCCGCACTTAGCCATGAACCCACTCAATGACTTAAGGCCAGTCACAGACTCGTAGACTCACTCAGAGGATTGTTGTTATGAGGATAAAAATGAAATGGAGGAAAACCTTGTAGGCTGCCTTGCATTCCTTGAAAGAGGAAGAAAGATGGAGTATAAGTATAATCTTCATCAACCTAGGAGCTCCCCTTTGTAATGTGTGCACTGGACACTGGTTGTTTCTCAGTTTTTAAAAAAAAAACTAACCCTACAACAAACTATTCGTGATTGTTGACTCTGGCTTATTTAACCAATAGTTTCTGAGTTCATGTGTCACAGTACAACCCAGGAACAGGACATTCCTGGGTTGTTAATTAAAAGAGGAGATGAGCACACAGCTCACACACTCTACTTATCCCTGCAACTCCTAGTTTAAACAACTGTAACATGCAACTAGTAGGACTAAGCAAGACTTTGTTTTCACATTTTCATGGCCTGAGCTTTTAAATGCACTCAAGGACTTGTGTGGTGTAAGGGAGCCTCAAAATTGAACAGTAGACTTCCGTGCCATTTCACAAATTCTTCTTGAAAATCTGCTCAGCTTCAAATGTAATTTGCCCTGCAGTATAGGAGACTAGTCTTCAAGCAGCACAAGTCCAAACACCTCTTGCAGCATAGTGCCAGTTAATATGTTCTTTGGATCCTGGCTAATGTTTGGCATTGTCTTCATATGTAGATGTGAGCCAGTATGACAGTTTCAAAAAATGAAGATGGGAATGCAGAAAGTGACATTTGATGTAGTATATCTGTAAATTCCTTCTTTGCCTTTAATTAGATTGTTTTGCCTGATGATGTGATCATTATCTGTGCTTAATTAGTTCAAGTAGAATAACTATCTTTCTGCTATACAACTTTTTTGGTTTATATTTTTTTAGGAAACAGTTCCCTTGTTACACACAGCAAATACTAACAGAGCACTGTAATGAAGTATGGTTCTGTAAATTCTCCAATGATGGCACTAAACTAGCAACAGGATCCAAGGATACAACTGTTATTATATGGCAGGTTGATCCAGTAAGTGCTGTGTTGCTCTTCCCCTGCAATGTAGTTCTCTGTTGAATTGTGTGATATTCAAAATTAATGTTCTTCTCTCCTTTAATATTTTTCCTGTTTGTCTCTTCAACAAAACTGGAACAATTGCGTGCCATTTATGGCCAGCTTATTTATTTATTTAAAACATTTTTATGCCGCCCCCATCGCAACAAAGCCTCAGAGCGGCTCACAGCTTACTTGTGAAGTAACTTGTATAATATGTTAAAATTTGTTAAAGTTCTTCTGAGACAGAAAAAGTGTAAAATGAGGCATGAAATGTTATTTGTGTCTGATACACAGCCTTAATCATTGTATAGTTCTTGGGGTGGTCACAACTACCAAGCATTTAGGTACCCTAGCTTATTCATATCCCAAATGAAGATGGACGGTTAGCATAATTCTGATAGATTGAGGACTACTTATAAAACACCTTCAAAGTCAGTATAGTAAGAGGAATTCAAGCTATTTCTGTTGATTTTAGTATTAAAGTTTCCAAGAGGAGGATTTTTAGAATTGGTGCTGAGTCACGTTTTGTATGCAATTTTTAAACTTCAGTATATTTATCAACTAAAGGTCAGTTACTGAAAGGGTGATATAATCTTACTTATGACCAACATCCTTTGGGTTTCATAAATATTAATTTAGCCTTTATTTATTTATTTTATTTATTTATTAGAACATTTCTATGCCGCCCCTTGCCGAAGCCTCGGGGCAGCTTAAACACAATAAAATACAAAAATAACAATATAAAATTAAAATTAACAATATAAAATAAATATAAAATATAAAATTACTATTAAAATGTCCCAAAGTGTTCCTTTGCTGCCATGGTACAGTTAAGTAAAATTTTACTTTTAAGAGCCAGTATGGTGTAATGGTTAAGATCGGTGGACTGGAACTCAGAGGTTCTCGGTTCTCGTCCCCACTCAGCCATGAAGTCCACTAGATGAGTGACTTTCAGCCTAATCTATCTCACAGTGTTGTTGAGAGGACAGAATCAAGAGTAGGGCAAATCTTGTAAATCACCTTGAGTTCCTTGCTTATGGAAGAAAGGTGGGATATAAATGCAATGTGATATTAATTATTATCAACGACCACTTTCTTCTTTCTTGTAATTCTGCTGATAAGTTAAATTGCCTTTGTCTGTATCAGAGTGGCTATTTACATTTTCTAGGCAGTATGCTAAAGCTTCTTTACTTTTCAGCAGTTCTCCCATTTTGAAATCCTACTGCCACTACTCTCTGTACTCTCTTGTATTTGAGAGTATTTTGCTTTTCATAAATTAATTTCAGATAAAGTTGTTGAACTTGAGCAAGGAGGTAATTTCTGCTCCTAAAATCTATTTTGGTTTGCCCTGGTATAGCCTCTCTTAGTATTTGTTCTGTCAAGTAGCAAGAAGTGTTTGTGTGTGTCCACTATAAGGTAAGTGGAAGTGAGGACATGGAGTATCTGAATTCTAGTCATTAATTTACTGCTTTGTAAACTAGCTTGGGGAAGAGGTGGGGAGAGAAGGGACTACAAAGCTAACTGCTTAAAACTGTGCAAATCTTACCAACTACCCTGATAGTTAGGGAATGAATATTTTATCTTTTTGAAAGGATACGCATCAGCTAAAACTGCTGAAGACACTGGAAGGCCATGCATATGGTGTTTCCTACATTGCTTGGAGTCCAGACGACAATTATCTTGTTGCATGTGGCCCAGATGACTGCTCTGAGCTTTGGCTCTGGAATGTACAAGTAAGGATTATTGATACTAAAGTTTCAAAAATGAGATGAGTATGAATTTTCTTTGTTAGTATCTCCTATTCATTAGTGCAGTCATAAGTGCTTAGATAATTGCTATTTTTGAAGAAGATTCCCATTTTAGTTTGGAGATTGAAATCTGTTCACAAACTGCAGTTGCTTACATGGAACAATGGTTTCTGTTTGCTCTTTATTACCAGTAGTATTCCAGTGATGCCACCAATAGCTGCTTTTAATCTTGGATCATGTTAACCTACACTGAAACATGTTTGGATCCTTTTCTCAGGGGCCTTTGTTGGTTCAGTATAAAACACTTAATTGTTCTTCTAATGTAAACGCAGATATATGGCAAATGCTTCAGTTTCAACTAAAATGAAAGGAATAAAAGAAAACCACATTTTTGTTTGCTTCAGTGTTGTATGCAGTGTATATTTCCCCTCTGTGTATTTTACATGTTTGCTTTATCTGTTTAGATAGTAGCAGGCACACTACAGATTGTGTGACGATTATAGATTATAAAACCATATATAGAAAGTTATATAAATGTTTTAAATTTATTTTTGTCAGACAGAAGTTTTGTTTTTGTTTTGTTTTAATTTAAGATGGGTAATACATTTTATCCTGTTCCAACTTGATGACCCTTTCAACAAATTTTCATTGTTTCTTTAGGTGAAGAACTCTATAAATATTGTTTAAAGCTCAACTTTTTACATAGCTGATAGTGCAAGGATTAAATTTAGCTTAAATAAAATGTTCTGCATTATCTCAGGACCAACTAGTTTATAGCCGCATCCTAGCCTGTTAGACATATCATGTTTCTGTATACTGGATAAATTACATACATTGAAGCTCAATTAAGAAAAAGCAATGCTTTTAATGGTGGGAAGTCTGGCTAACCTGGAGGAGTTGGTGATTCCCTTGTTGAGGGTGAGAATCACATTTTCCCTGAAACATTTGGTGCACAGTTTGTTAGCAGTGCTGCAGTTAACAGCGGTAGGCCAAAAGTGCTTTGTTACCCTAGCTGATCTCCCAGCTAAGGATGCTCCTAGAAAAGGATGGCCTGGCCACTGTGATATGTATGTTAATAATGTTAATCCTCAGCTTCTGTACTCTGTTGTCCATTGGGCATCTTTGTTCAGATCCTTCAGTTAAATGAAAATGCAATTTATCAGAGTTTCAAGATGCTGCATTTGATTTAAAAGCCCTAAATGGCCTGGGCCCTAGTTATCTAGATGAATGCCTTTTCCCTTACCAGTCCCTATATGCCAAAATCATAAAAAAAGATTATGAAATCCCTTTCTTTTTAGGCAGAAGAGGAGAAGGACATTTTCATTAGTAATAGTGCCCTTCCTTTAAGGCTGTCCACAAGCTATTTCCATCCTGCCCAGGAGACCAGTTGAGAAACACTTCAATAGATCTTTGAGAGATGGCCTTTTCCTAAATACGTATTAAAAGTTAAGCAAAACTGTCAGTATGCCATTAATATTGTCATGGTTGGCATACTTGGCTTAAAGTGCCTTGAGACCTTTTTCAGTTTATGTGGCAAGATAAGCATTTAAGTAACTATTAATGAATGGACATTATTAATATTAATAGTTTTCCATACACATTGCTCATATTTTTAAAACATTTAAAAGATGTATAAGTTTAGCTATATCTATATATAAAACTTTATCTACAGACAGGGGAGCTGAGGACAAAGATGAGTCAGTCTCATGAAGATAGTTTAACAAGTGTGGCCTGGAATCCAGATGGAAAACGTTTTGTGACAGGAGGACAGCGTGGACAGTTTTACCAGTGTGTAAGTAATCCTTTTGCGGGGTAGGGTGAATAATACAAAAGGCAATAAGTTTCTGAAACTTAGGACTCATTAACCCAGTTATTGTGGCATATGCTTTAGTTTATTAGTTTATTTTTATAAACACATGAAATTTTATCCTTAATTGCCTCTTGAAGAAAATGCAGTGATTAATAGAAGCCAGCATGGATTTATTAAAAATAAATCCTGTCAGACTCATTTTTTGACTGGGTAACCTCTCAAATGGACAAAGGGAACACTGTGGACATAATCTACCTAGACTTTAGTAAAGCTTTCAACATAGTGCCACACAACAATCTGACAAGCAAATTAGCAAAAACTGGATTAGATGGAAAAACTTAGGTGGCTGCTGAATCAGACACAAAGAGTGCTCATCAATGGCACCTTCTCAAACTGGAGGGAGGTAACTAGTGGGGTGCCACAGGGTTTAGTCCTGGGCCCAGTGCTCTTCAACATTGTTACTTATTTGGTTGAGGAAGGACAAGGAAAGATAATCATATTCACAGACGATGCATAACTGGGTGGAATAGCAAACATCCTAGAAGACAAAATAAAGATCCAGGGCAATCTTGATAAACTTGAATACTGGACTGAAAGCAACAGAATGAGATTCAGTAAGGACAAGTGCCAAGCCTTCCACCTAGGAAAAAGAAACCAAAGGCATCGATACAAGAAAAGGGAATACATGGCTCAGCAGAACTGAAAAAGAAAAAGCTCTCTGAGTAATTGTGGATAATAGGCTAAACATGAGCCAGCAATGCAATGTAGCTGCCAAAAGGGCAAATGCTATTTTGGGATGCATTAACAGAAGTATTACTTCAAATCACAAACAGTAGTAGTTCCTCTATACTCCTCGCTATTCAGACTTGACCTGAAATACTTTGTCTAGTTCTGGGCACCAAGATTTAAAAAAGTTGCAGGTAACTTAGAAAGGGTCCAGCAGAAGGCAACAAAAATGATCCAGGGTTTAGAAACACTGCCCTATGAGGAGAGACTGCGGGAACTGGGCATGTTCAGCCTTGAGAAGAGAAGACTGGGGGGGGGGTGGCATGATATCCCTCTATAAATACCTCAAAAGCTGTCACAAAGAGGAAGGTCAAGATCTCTTCTCGCTAATGCCAGAGTGTAGGACACGGAATAATCAATTCAAGTTGCAACAACCCAGATTCAGGCTGGACATCAGGAAAAGCGTTCTCACTGTCAGAGCAATACGACAGTGGGACCAGCTGCCTAGAGAAGTGGTGGGCTCTCCCACACTAGAGACATTCAAAAAGAAACTGGACAGCCATCTGAGTGGGATGGTGTAACATGGTGTCCTGCAACAGCAGGGGGATGGACTCGATGACCTTCATGGCCCCTTCCAACTCTATTATTCTATGATTCTATGATATGTTTGTAGAAAGGAAATCAGTAGGGCCAATAGGCCAAGTAATGCATGAAAGATGGTTGTGATTTGGTTTACTAAAAGTCCTCCGTCTAATTGTTGTTATTACATGTTGTCAAGTCATCTCCACCTTAGGTTACCCTGTGAATGAGTGCAGTCCAAAATGACCTGTCCTTGACATCCCTGCTCAGCTCTTGCAAACTCAAGAGTGCGGTTTCCTTTATGGAATTGATCCATCTCATATTTGGTCTTCCCCTTCTTGTTTTCCTTCTCCCTAGTATTATTGTCGTCTTAAGTGAGTCTTGCCTTCTCATGATATGCCCAAAATATGACAGCCTCAATTTTGTCATTTTTGTTTCCAAGGCAAGTTCTAGCTTGATTTGATCTATGACCTGCTTGTTTGTCTTTCTGTCAGTGGAGGATATTCTCAAAGCTCTCCTCCTAGTGGGTGGGCCTTTTTATTCTGTTTCTCAAATCAGTAGGCTGAAAATACCTGAGGCATAGTGCCTATTCAGTTTGTTCAGTGTTCAGCCACTTGAGGGTGGATCAGAACAGTATCTTTCTGTACTAGATTCCAATTCCCCCACTGAAATCTTTCACACCTTCCTAAAGCCTGGGCACATGGAGGAGGTCCCTTTCCAGAGCAGATTTCACTTGAGCGTAGAGGCTTGTGGGGAAGGGAAGAGGAAGAGAAAGTCGGATTCTACCCATCAAATCTACTTTCTCTTTCTGTATATAGCTCATTTTCCCCTTCTGGATCTGACTTGGGGATACAGTAGTATTGTTTCATGTTGCCAGTTGTTTTAAATGAAGATAGAATTTCTAATTACTTGACTTCATTTATTTCCTGTTTAGGATTTAGATGGTAATCTCCTTGACTCCTGGGAAGGTGTGAGAGTTCAGTGTCTGTGGTGCTTGAGTGACGGGAAGACTGTATTGGCGTCAGACACACATCAGCGAATTCGGGGCTATAATTTTGAGGACCTTACGGACAGGAACATGTAACTACTTCTTACTGTTCATCTTGATGAACTAATACCAAGGCCAAATTATGAAACGGAGTTGAATGACTTAAAATTCCACATGACTCCTGAGTTCATGTGCCAGTTCTGAAATGATGCTTTTCTAAAAATACTCCTGATGGACATATGTTAGTGCAGACCTAATTAGGACATCTGTGCCTGCAAGGCACTAATCATAAAAGATGCTGAGATTGCAGTTAAATTGTGTAGAAATACACTTATTCACAGTTATGTCTCTAACGTTGTTGTTTATTTTCAGAGTACAAGAAGATCATCCAATTATGTCTTTTACTATTTCAAAAAATGGCCGGTTAGCTTTGTTAAATGTTGCAACTCAGGTAAGTAGATTCAGTTTTTAAAAAATAGTATTGTTTCTCTCTAAGAAAAGTTGGCCTGTAGCAGTCATGTAAGAGTCACTTACCAATTTTAAAAAACCTCTCCCAAATGCTTTTTTTTCCCCTTAAGTCATGTGAAGGGTGAACTTTCACCTACCTTTGCTCTGTTGTCCAGGTTTAGCTAGCACAGTGGGATTGAGTAGCTATTTTCTTCTCTTTTTCTCTCCATGTCAAGGAAATAAATGAGAATACAAGCCTGCTCTCCATTACACCACTATGATTGCTGTGTTTTCCCTCTAATTCATAAAGTTTGTAGTTCTGGGAGAGACAAAGAGAGTCAATAGTGCTACATAGCATTGTCCATGTATTTCTCCCACCCTTGCCTTCTAGGAGCAGGAGAGGAGTACTAGTATTAAAAAAAATGGTTTGGAGCATAGGGACGTGGAGACTTAGGTGAGTAGCTCAGGCTTGGGTGATTACACCTAGCTTTTTTATTTAAAAGGCTGAACACTGAATACATTTACATCATAATATATTTATTACCCATTACATGTACCATAATACATGTATTAAATCAGCCTATTTCAGTTTGTTAATTTTTTGTTTAGCTCAGTCTTTTAAATAACTTAGGTTATCTGAACCTCTGTTTTAATTGAACTGTATTTAATGTTGGGGTACTGTGTTTTGTAGTTTTTTATATTGCTTTTTATTTGTTTTGTTTTCTGTTTTGTTTTTATCTTTGTTGTAAACAGCTCAGAGACATAAGTTGTTGCCCCAAAAGCAGAATAAATGAGTAGCTTACAGAAGATGAGGCTTGTTGGTATCACTTAATTCTATATGATGGCATGAACAAACCAAGGCTTGGGAGCAACATGTAGCTCTTTTGAGTTTGTTTTGTGACTGGCTGCTTGCCTTCCACTGCAGCTGCCCATGGGCACCTGATTGCCACTTGCCACCTCACGTTGTGCACTTGTGGCTCTCAAACCTCTGACATTTACCATATGTCTCTTTTATTGAGCAAGTCCTGCCACCCTAGCCATAGGAGAAGGCATGACCTCCACCACCTAAGGGCTCCTGTCTGTGCATGCTTAGACAGAAAAAATCTTAACTTCTAGAGAATGCTGGGACTTGAAAGACTGCGTTCTTTCTAAACATGCACAGGACTGTGTCCTAAATGAAGTCATTTAGAACTGTTTTATATTGTTGCATACAGACATCTGAGACCAAATGAAATTTGCTAACCCAGAATGATTTCCAAATAGGCAAATTCTGTACATTTGAATAGATAAAAATTGTTGGCATTTAATTATGAATGCTTTTGGAATCTAGTTGAATCAAATTTATGAGTAAGTGGCTTTCCAAAGAATGTACCTATAAATCAGGAATGTAGTAAGTGTCTCTAAAGGTGGAAGTGGTGTGCAGAACTGAAGTTTTGAATTTTAAAGTTGTGCAATTGGAAAGCAGCTCACGTAACAGGGCTTTCCTGCACCACCCTCCCACTTTTAGTAATTCTGTACATAGTGAAACCAAACCATGGGAAAGCTACTGTTATAGTAAATTATCTCCACCATATTCTTTCTTCTCAGGGAGTTCATTTATGGGATTTGCAAGACAGAGTTCTAGTGAGAAAATACCAAGGTGTTACACAAGGGTTTTACACGATTCATTCATGTTTTGGTGGTCATAATGAAGACTTCATCGCTAGTGGCAGTGAAGGTAACAGTTATTTTTTTTAAAGAGATCTGTGTATGTGTGCGCGCACACTTGTGTTCAAGCTCATACTTACTACATAGGTATTGTTATATTTTTATTTTCTCCATTTTAAATAGCTAAGTTATTTACAGTAATTCCATATGAGGTATCTCTTTGCTTACTGAAAGGAAATGACTCTGATTCAGAGAATGGTGGATTAGATCATAGGATGTATGTTCCGTTGATAGCTATGACTGTATTTTTGGTAGGCTGAGCGTGACATACTGGAATAGTTTTGGACTTTCTGGTGATGTAACAACCTTCACTTGTAGAGGGTTGTTTTTCAAAGGTAGGTGTGGTTATGTAAATCCATACGAGTTCTGTTACCTCAATCATAAGTAATTATGGTAAGAGAAACAAGTCTTGTGTTCTGCAGGAGATTTGTCATTTCCCATAACTTGGACTATGAGCAACCTGAAATACATAGGGGTTTTAAATTTTTGTAAGTTGTACAAGTGGCTTGTTCGGTAGCTTTTCTAGGCATTAAGGGTGCTGATTCACTCTCAGGATCTCTCTCTGTACTGGTGGTAGTAGTGATTAATATGGTGTGGGCAGCAGCATTCCTGTGGCTCACGGACCTGAAGAGAATATGGTTTTGGGCTGAACAGAAGGGCAATCATAGGTGGGCTCTCAAAAAATAAATAAATATTGAAGGAATGTTTCTTTACCTTTAACCAGTGAGTGTTTCACCTGAGAACAGCACCTTTATTGTACCTTGTATCTTCAGTGCATTGCCATTGTAAATAGTTGCATCAATCCTTATGCATGCATTTAACCCTGTCCCCCTCCAAACAGTTTCTGGTTAAGGAATGTCTAGTCAACTGTATTGACTCTTGGTGTATCAGTCTATGCACCACTCAGGACAGCATGGACAAGTCACTTAGTTACAGCCTACTGTTTGTTTGACATGAATGTGCAGATTAATTTATCCAGGTCAACTTAGAACAGCTTTTTATTTTTTTCATTTTCAGTGTCTAAAAACTACCCAGCTGTAGTTGAAGCTGATGGCACCTTATTTAGATTCGGACTGCCTGAGGCTGTTGCCTCTTTGCACTGAATTGTTGCAAATATGGCTGCTGTGAAAGTCTCTATGTACAAAAAAAGTAACAGATTTAAATGTCATAACCTCTTAAATGTAAAGGTATGTTCTCAGCTAGGTAGGCTTTTCACCTACCAGCCCCAAACATCAAAGTGTCTGCCCTGGGAGTAAAAATCACATCTAAGTCTGTGTAGTTAAGTGTATAATAGCCAAAACAGTTCTCCTCTTAAGAGTAAGTGCTTAGTGTTAAGGTGAATACTTTGATGACTTTGAACTACACAGAGTATATAGTATGGTTAGCTTAGATTGAGAGCTTGAAAATGAAAACAAAAGCAGGTGTGTCTGATGCCATTTAGACGCCGTAGCAGTTTGAGTGTTTAAAATTTTAATATGAGTTAATTTAACAAGTAGGTTATAGCATGACTTGTAAGGGTTGGGAACAGACTATAACATTTTAGACCCAGAGTCACTGCCAAAAGTGCAACCAGGGAGAATGCTGGTATTTTTTAAAGTTACTCTTGTATATTTTGACTTTTTTTTTCTTGTAGATACTTCTATCTGATCACGCATTTAAGTAGAGGCCACAAGCTTGTTACTATAGAATGTTAGTATTCAGCAAAAATCTCATGTTAAGCCAGTCACTGTGACCTTTGGTTTTTAGTAATGCAGACAGTTGCACATCTGACATGGAACCATCTCTGTATGATCTGCAGTTCACCATTACTGATGCCTGCCCAGTGATAGAAGCAATGATGGTACAAAGTTGTTCCATGTCACACTGCTGCTGTTCAGAAGTATACAGGTTTTTGTGTGAGCTCTTGTACTAACTTCATTATACGTATACACCTAACTAAAATGAAACTGGGAGTGTAAATCAGTCTTACTTCAAGCCTTTGGAACTGATAATTTGTTGTTCAAAAATATCTTGATAGAATTTGTTCTGATAGGATAGGATACATAAGGCAACTGTGCGGCTACGTGGGGGTTACTTCATCCTTTCCCTTGCTTCTGCATGTGGTGGGATCAAGACCACGCTTGCCTCGCCATGCTTACCTTCTTCCCTGTCTTTATAATGCAGCAGTCAATCCTTGTATAAAGGAACACCAAAGTTAATTGAATGCAGAATCTTCCATGAAACTATTCAATAAAAGGGGTTTCACTTTCTAGGCTTGGATGGAACCCTGCACTCAAATGGCAGCTTGGGAATTTTCTGCACTACTCATAGGGGTTGTCAGAAATAGAATATGGGGGATGAGCCTAGGGCTTGTTTCTATTCTTGACATATGTAGAAGTGTTGGCAGAGGAAGGAACACCCAAACCACCTTCTAGTCAGATAATATAAAGCCCTCTCAATATATAATATTTTTCCAGTTAAATGCAAATATATTCATCTTGCAGACAAGGTTTGTACTTGCTCTTAGTTTAAATATGGGATTGTTGAAGCTGTTGGATTCACCATTCAGCAGACTTCAGTTCTTGAACATGCATGGAATTTTAACTTGGAAACAATCAAAACATGGTTCAGTGCCATATTATATGTAAATCATATTTTGAAGTTTAGGACAGTCCTCATGGTTTTTCAAACCTATCTGTCTTAGATCACAAAGTATATATTTGGCACAAACGTAGTGAGCTGCCAATTGCGGAGCTGACGGGGCACACACGTACAGTCAACTGTGTGAGCTGGAACCCACAAATTCCATCCATGATGGCCAGCGCCTCTGACGATGGCACTGTTAGAATATGGGGACCAGCACCTTTTGTAGACAACCAGGATATTGAAGGTAAATAAAATATAATTTTATAGAAGTTGAAGCTTGTGAGATTGTTACTTTATTTTCATATTCACTTTGTTTATATTCATTTTTTTTCTTCCAATAAGCTCATGGTGATGTGCACAGTTCTTAGTTTGGTTTGAGGAGGCATCCAACAATCTTTCCAGGAAAAGCAGGGATTGTGTGGCCTAGATAGCTTCACTATGACCTCTGTTCAAATCTCTCCCCAATACTTTTCTCCTTCCAACTATCTCTTACAGTACAGTGTCTATCTTCTCTCTGGCCATTAATGAGTTGCTTCATATAGTTTTATCTTAGCAGTCCTTGTTCAATAAAATAATGACTTAGGGTCAACAAAATCTCCACTAAAACACAACTCAACTTAGAGGATAGCACTAGGTTCTCTTGACTTCAGCAGGAGGCAGAAAACATGCTGTTTTACAAGGAGATCAGTTTCCTTTCAATCTCCATCCAGCACATCAAGGGGATTCTTGGTATAATGACTAACTAATTGGACTGAAGGGAGTGAAGTTTCAGTGTACTGTGTTTCTTGCTTTACTTTGAGAGTCAATTTCAGAGTAGCTCTCTGGACTGCATTCTTGTGGTGGTCGGGAATGAAGGCGGCAATGCAGGGGCAGGATACTAAAAATATCAACATGTTTAAGCTTAAACCTCTTATTGCTCACAGTGAAGCCTTGGCAGTATTTCAAACTTCTAGAATTAGAAGAAAACCAAGAAACCACCAAATGATTAGAAGTTGTGGGGATGGGGATGAGACCATCTAGAAAACCCCAGAGGCCTGGAGTTGGGACCCAAGGCAGGCTTGATTGTCTTATGGCCTAAGGTTCAACATCTGTGCTCTGTAGAAATGCTTTGGCCATCCAGACAACTCCACATCCCCAGCTAGATACCTGACAAGCAAGACAGAGGCCATAGATACCTTAAGCTCCCCCAAGCTGAGGAAGTTCTTGTATGCTTGTCCTTGCATAGCTCTAATAGCCACATATCAGGTCAGAGTAGAACAGTTTGTAGTCATTGTTGTATCCTTCTTGTGACCACACACTGATTCTTGGAAGTTCTTCCCCTATGGCAAGAAACCTTATGGCATAGTGTTCCACACTGCATCAGTGTCCTACTTGGCTGTGCCTACCTGCTTGATATTAGAGAAGGATAGATTCCCTACAGCTCTGATAGAGAGAAGAGGTGATCCAGACCTTTATGTCTTCCAGGAAGCCATACACCATTCTCACATGGAGGACCATGTGGAAAGCCTTCATTAGATAGTCTAGGGGTAAGGCAGTCAAATACCAGTGGCATAAAGTAGCTCTTGTAATTCCTACAGGATGGCTTTACACTAGATTTCAAGCCTAATGCGCAGCACAAGCAAGCTAGAACACCTTCCTTAGTACTTTCCTAGGTGGTCCACATAAAGCTCATCTACACCTGAAGAGCAACTGTAGCATGTAGAGCCACAGCTCATGAAGCACAACATTTGCCTTGGCCATTCCATGTCACACCTCATTTTACCAGAGTAGCAGCTGCACCTGCAGCTTTTCTCACTAACGCTGCCCTCTGAGTTATGTAAGAGTGTCATATGGATGGATGACTTTTGATCCACGAAGGCTGCCTTTGGGAGAAGAGTGCTACAGCATGTTCTTCCTTCCCCATAGCCTCAGCCATTCTTTGTCTGTTTACATAAGGTTAACTTATGCACATACCATTGTTGGATGCCTCTGCACACCAAGGAGTTTTGGGCACTTCATTGCGAAGATACGTCTGCCTTGATGTGATGACTGGTCTAAGTTGTGCCTTAGATTTTTCTAAGTAGCTGACAACACATTTACTGTGGTTCTAGTTTCTGCTGGCATCTCTTTGTCTTGTGTCCCTATGATAGGTTTAACTGGATGTGGAACCTTACCCCTTTATTTTCTAAATGTTTAATTCTGTGTTAGATACATTCTTTTCTAATTTGTGAGTCCTAAATTTAAAAAAATTGCTCTAAGTTAAAAAGTTGCAAATGATGGCAAGTTGCAATGATGCAAATGATGGCACATTTTCTAATAAGCAATAAGTAGAAAATTACACACTGTTTTTAAACAGTAAATATGAATTTAGTTAAACTTCCAGTTTGTAAACTCTTTTCAGTCTCTTGTCAAAATGTTTGATTTGGTTTTAGTAAGCACTTTCTAGGGCAGCTTATATTTCTGAATAAATATTCTATCATTATTCAAAAGTGAAATTGTTTATAAGCAACTTGTCTGCTGAATTTGCCCACAGTCTGGTGTCTTCAGCCCCCATGGGTACCTCCAGTTTAAAGTCTCATGGACTAGCAACTCTTAAACTGTATGAATATCCCAAAGTGATTTTCCTGTATGTTTCTGGGTTCTTAAACCCTTTGAACTACAGTTGATGGAATTTATCACATTATTCAGCTGTATTTTAACAGTTGCATGTTCCTGCAAGGGAAGTTTCAATTCAGTCTTGCTGCAGTCTACTTTTTTCTTTTTGAATGCAAAAGACCTTGTCTCCTGATAACAGGCACTTTTCCATACTATTCCTAGCATACATTGCAGACTGTGCTTGAAACTTAGTTATGAAAGCAGCATACAATTCTCTGCTTGGATAGTAGAATGGTGACTGTAGTTGCTGTGAATGAATTAATTGCTTTGCACAAATATCTGTATATATCTGTATATAACATCTGAGGTGAACAGTTATTATAAAGACTTAATACTTTTCTTTTACATTTCATCTTTTTCCCATTAGAGGAATGCAGTAGCATGGATAGTTGATGGTGAATTTGGAGCAGACGACTTCTGTTTAAATTAAATTTAGTCGTATTTTAAATGGCTTGGGATTTGGTGCAAACAAAACATGATTGATAGCTGGACAGACATGCTCGTCATGAAAAAGAACCATTTCTGAAGCCCGACTGGGGCCAAACATTTTACCACCTTGCTTCATAGTAAACAGTTGAGATGAAGCACGTCGTTAGAACGTTGTTGGACACCATGTTGAAGTAACCCCCCATCGGTTGTGAAGAACTGTGCTACATTCAGGCTAACCATTGAACTCCGTATATACATTTTTCCCTTCTGCCATTTTGTCAGGCAGACTACTGTTCTTGTTGCTCTTCTGTGTAATGAAGTTTAAATGCTTGTTTGGAAAACCTTTTATTTAACAGTTTAGAAGGCTTGATAGAAAGAGTGCTTTAGTCTGAAGAGTACATGTTGGATAGGAAAGTATTTCCTTCTCTTGTTTCTCTGAGTCTCTCCGCCTTATTTAGCTTGAGATCTTTGCAGCTTGGTTCATGGATTCTAGCCTTGCCCATTGCGCAGTGTATCTAAACCCAGATGTTAAACCAGTGAATGACATTTAAAGCACTCTCAGTATCACACTTGACAAAAAGGTTTTGTACTTTTCACATAGCTTGTTGACCTATAAAGGGGTTAACAGCACAATTTTTAAAAAAAAATAAATTATTTATAGCATTCAAATGACTTCATTTGTATACATTTGGAATTTAAACCAGCTTAAAAAGTGTCATCTACAAGTTAATGCAGTATAAGTGGTGCTCCTCTGGAGTGTTGTGTAATTTGGCTGACAGGAGTTTTACACAGACTATATAAAGTATTTTAAAAAAAGAAACTTTGTTTACCAACAAAACGATTTGAGAGCTTTCAGAATCGCCAACTAAACTATTACAATGTAAGTTCTGAAGTTAATAAATGAAAATTCCAAATTGGCCTTAACTTGTGCAATGATTCTTATTTCAAAATGAGAGTAGTACTGGTAGCAGTATCATCGAAAATTAAAGAGTTGATTGTCTCCTGTGAGTAAACTATACACATTGTACAATTTTTATATTACACTCTCCCTCCAGGACATTTTCTGAGGTGCTGGTGTCAGTTGCCTGGCATTAGGTATGGGTCCTGTGTGCAAATGACACATAAAAGGAAGCCAGCCTGATGTTTGCCCTACTTAACTGTTGATTTCAGAATTTCTCCCTTCTAGTTAAAGGGCAAAAATGCACTTAGGGGCATTTTAAAGTGTAAAAACAGAAAAGAAAGTAACTCTTAATAAAAAGAACAAATACACACATGCTTGTGGCACCAGCTAAAATAGGAACTCAGAGATGGAAAGATGTCTTTGACTTCAGGAGAAGACAGACACAGGATCAGAAGGAAATAGCCTTTCTTGTGCATTTTTGTTTGTTTGTTTGTTTTTAAACACACAGATTCTGTGGTTAAGGACTTAGAGTTACATCCGCTGCACTTGTGTTTATCCCTTAACTTGGACTTGCGATATTTCCCCTTCAGCACCTTTTGATCTGATCAGATTCCCATTAGGATTTCTTTAAATATCACCAAAGCAAGAATAGGTGATATTTCTGTTCCTTGATGTAGTAATCCAGTTCTCTCTGAACAAACACAGAACACTATTTTCATAATCAAAAAAATCACTAAAATGGTGACCAGATTTACAGAGAAATCTTTAAACAGAATGCCTTTCTCTTTCATCCTCTTACATAATGGATTTAAGAGCAGTGAAGAAATTTTCATCCATACTTTGGCCCATCTTAAATTGACAGGTTTCAGCTTTATGCAGAAGTCTAAATTACATTTGATATTCTTGTCCATTCACGCATATTTTATTTGGCACAATTTTTCCATCTTACAGGCTTCTTATACTCTGCCTTTAAGCCTGTGTAACATTTTTTGCAGATACTCCCATTCCGTATCTTTAAAAAATCTTACCACTCTATTGTATTCACATGGTGTTGGTACTGCTTTCTAAAACTACCCTAGGAGATTGGAGTGGAAATCAAGGATGAAATGATCTAACATGCATTTGTTTGATTTGCACTTCTTGATTTCTATATTCAGTCTGGTGCTTGTAGTTAAGAATTCTTAGCTCCCATCCCAGTTAATAAATTTTGAGCCACTGATTTTGCTACTTTTGAAATGTAAAATACCTGTGGGAAGCTAAATTAAGAACACTGAAAGGAATACACTGCTGCACATATATTAAGGAATCCCTGGATGTAAAAACAACGTAAATAAAGAGCACTTGAAGAGTGTTGGGCTGAAAGAAGCTTGTTTTGCAAGTGCCACTTCTATAATTGGTTGCATAATGCAGGCAATGCAACTTTTTAAGTGGAAAATTTTCAGATGATGTAATTAACTTCTACTGTCTGGCACAGCCTTCTATTATGTATAACACACTCAGCCACACCCCCCAAGTCAATATTTTCAGCAGCAAAGTTAACGGACTGTATTAACCCTGCTAGGATTCTTTGTGGATGCACTAAACAGGTGAGCATCCTCATTTTTTCTAACATACGGACTGAGAAGCAATTCACATTTGTAATAACCATAACTATATTATTACAATAAGAAGACACAGAATAGGTGTATCTGTAACCTTCATTTTCATATATATTAGATAACATTTCTACTTCTGGCTGTAAATCTTGGCACACTATCTAATTGCTGACCATATGTTACCTTGAGCTAAGATCACGAGGGAAAAAAATATAATAGTTTGAATTTTGCCTTAGGTGTTTGTACCCATCAATTCCAAAAAAAATGCACACCAGCTATAAATCACTACAATATCTTGCCACAATGCTTCTGAACTTTTCAGGTAAGTCATTTTGAAAGTAGGAGCACAAAATAGGAAACAATTTAATTTTTACACAGTCCTTAAAATAGCCTTGGAAATATGTGACTTACTTCCCTTGCTTTAACTTTTTCATTTTTGAATTAGGGGAGTATAAGAGAAATTTTAATGACATCAGAGATGGAAAACGACCCAACTTTTGCCAATAATCTCTTTATGGCTTCCAAGCAGATTAATTGTTGAATGTAACTTAATTTAATGCTAGGTGTTTAGTGCCATCTTAACTAAAAAATAAATAAATCTTCCACCCCAAAGGAAAAAAAGGCTTTAAGTTAAAATATTTTCTCTTACCAGTCCTATGCTGGCAATAAATATATTGGAGGAAAGAGAGTTCTTGTATTTTTTTTTAGTTAACAGCAGAAGAATGTCTAGTTTATAATTTTGGGGTAGGAACAGAAGGGAAAAAGACCCAGTTTTCAGTAGGACTTGGTGCCCTTTGTCAATACCCCAAAGCACACGTTGCCTCAATTTGATGCATTTCAAGTGAACTGTTAAACTGGAGTATCAATCATATATGATTAAAATATATATTGCATTGGCTTGAGTCCATTTTCAGCTGCCATAGAACAAATTGCTCATTTGACAGACATTAGAATTTTGGAAACACTTTGACACTTTTTGAACAGGGTGGACTTAAGTGATTTGTGCAGTGTTGTCTGCAGTAGCTGCTCTAGTTGCTGGAACACAAACTAGAAAACCTATTTCCTCTTTGCTGACTTTGGAGGATCTAGATTCAGCAAAGTGTGTGTATGTGTGGGTGGTATGAATGTGTGTGCGTGAAACACAAACAGTCATGGAACCAATTGTTCTAGGTACATGTCATGTTTTACTGCATACTTTAAGTCATGTTGTGCGTATGTGAATTGTCTAACTTTAAGATTTTGGTTAATACCAATATATTTTTATAAATTTGAAATTCAGTGTGCCCCATCTTTTAAGTGTTTCATTGTTAGGATAAATGTACTAGATTTAATTCTTAACACTTCTTGGCACAGATGGAAAAAGTTACTGGCTCCTTGAAAATGTATGAGGAAGAAACGGATCCTCAAAGCATGTTATGTACTTACAAACCAAGCTGTAGAGATCAAGAAAAGAACTTTTATTGTTCTCAAATTTCTAAATTGTCAAGATTTATATGGAGTTGTGGTGGAACTAGTTAACACTTAGAGCTTTTGGTATGTAATGACTATTTGCTATGGACTGATATTAAATGTTTCAAAGGATTGCGTTCTTAAACTTCCTGGATTTTTGTTACTCTCCTCTTGGATTATATTAAGTAGCTTTAAATTTCTTTAGTCTATTACATTAAAACATAAGAACTTTGGGTCTCCATATTTATTTTCACTTGTTTTTACTAATTATTTACAGAACACCATAACTTTTTAATTTTATAAATATGTAGTATATTAAACATCTCAATGTTCAATTCAAACTACATTAATTCCTGATTTTGTTTTTATTGGGGTTTTTAAAAAAATGACACTTTTCCATGTTGGTGCACAGCACTTAACAAATATTTGTATTCCCTTTCTTTCCAATTCAATAAACAGAATGAATAACTGGACTTGAATAGTTCTTAGCTTTCTAACCTTAAGTGTACTATGACTGCCTTTTTGGATTTCTGTTTCACAGTGTTAGGGAAGAACAAATCTTTCCAGCTAAGACGGTATTTCTCTGCATGGCAGCATAGCTGGCCGACCTGTATTATACCCAGGAGTGTGTAGTTCTGTGCAACAGCAAGAAAGCCTGGGTTCTAAGTGCTATATACTAGTGCTTGCTCCATAGAAACATAAAAATAGCGAGTCAGAAGGGGTCTCCCGGGCCATCTAGTCTGACCCTCTGCTCCAGCCAGCTCTGCTCACGACATGCCTAGCATACATACAAAAAGCTCATCTACACTAAGGAATAAGTTTACCAACTAAGAGAACAGCAATTTCCACATAAATCAGTAGCTCCCAAGTTGACTTAAGAAGCTATTTTTTGAAAAGGGAGTTTCAAAAATTAATTTCTGATTTATTGAAAAGAAACTGGCCTGGTGCATTGAATGAGCTCCTCTAAAGTGAGTTACTGGATTGTGGGTTGTTTTCTCAGCTCTGACTTGAAGCAGAAAAATGCACTGATATCTCACACTTGCAGTTGTGATATTCCAACAGACTCCCAACTATTATTTATTAAATTTAAATGCCATACCCTTCGCCAAAAAGGCTTCCTTGGTAGCTTATAATCAAATTATTACCTTTAGTAAATCATCCAGCAATACCTGATCTTGTAACATTAACACTATGATTCATGCTCTGGCATCTTTGGCAAAGCTTTAATACAGCAGGAGCAATATGTCACTGAAGGGGAAATGTGTTTGAAACAGATACTACTCGTCCACAGCAAAAATACTAGCAAAGGAAAAGGATACAGAGGAATTGAATCCCTCTTGCATCACATCTGTGTAAACTATGCCAATCTACCTGAAGCTACTTAAGTGAAAGTATAAGATTGCGTTGCTTTGTGCAGTGTTGAACTGATGAACATTAGCGTATTTGGCTCTTAATGTACTTTTTGAAATTAGGCTTCAGGTCAGGCTTTTACTCTATTCCTTTTGACTTTTTCGCATGTTCTAATATTCATAATTTTATGACAGATATTTAACCCTATTCTATTCCAAAAGAGGATTGTCTAGTGGTTCATTGTATCCACTGATGAAAGATCTCGTCCACAAGTGGAAAGCACTCTGCTTGTAATGGAAATTTCAGTTTGATGGCAACCCCCTCAACTTCACAGGATGCTCTTTCAGAGTCTTCCTTCATGGATAATTTGGATTTTTGTGCAGGAGTTTAAGGAGTTCCTGCACAAACTTGACTATTGTTCTGATTGGGAGTGCTTTAGCAATAGAATTAATCCAACCCTTTAATATTTTCCTCAAAGTCTCCTTTCTCTTTAAGATACCAGTACAACCACATCTGTTCTGATTCCTTTTTAATGCAAATAAACTTCTAGTAATACTTCTTTCCAAAAGTGACCATGCTGTTTGAACCTCTTTCCAGATTCTTTCCATAGAAGTATATTTGCCAAAATCTTTTTAAAAGATACATCAAACTTAGTTTATTCGAATTCTCACTCAGCAGTGACAGCCAGGTCATATCGTTTCCTAGACACTATAGAGCAGGGGTCTCAAACTCGCGGGCCCATTGCCGGGATGGGTGGGGCACGGGGGCGGGGCCCTGCGGCCTTCAAAGCACCGGCGGCACCCGGGCCGGCCTCCAGATGAGCGGCCCACCACCGCCGCGGTGGTGGAATACTTGATGCGGTTCAGCCTCACCCAGACTGCCCCCAGGTAAGTTGAGCTTGAGACCCTGCTATAGAGGGAGGGTTTTTCATGCAGAGGGTCTGAGAGGTGACGAGGGGGGGGAACATCCTTGACTTGGTTTTGACCAACAGGAAGGAGCTGATAGATGAAGTACAGATTAGGGGAGCTGTGGATGCGAGTGATCACTCCATCCTTTGCTTTGAGATCAGGGGAATGGGGACGTGCAGCAGGTTGAGCACTAGAAGCTGGGACTTCAAGAGTACTTTGAGAATTGGCAGGGGTTCTCTCATACCTGCTGGCCTCCATTTTTGAGGCCTCGTGGAGAACGGGTGAAGTTCCAGAGGACTGGAGGGTGGCGTCAGTGGTCCCAATGTTCAGAAAGGGTAGTAAAAGGGACATGGGGAATTACAGACCAGTTAGCCTTACGTCCATTGTAGAAAGAACAAATGGAAAGGCTCATAATAGCGAGGGATCTAGTGATGCTAGATAAGGAAGGGAGGCTGGCGGCCACACAACATAGCTTTCGCAATAACAGGTCCTGCCAGACAAGCCTCGTGGAATTCTATGACAAGGTTTCAAGGTGGCTAGGTGGAGAGTACACAGTGGATGTGGTTTGCCTGGATTTCATCAAGGCCTTTGACAAAGTGCCCCATGATATCCTGGTTGAGAAACTGAGGAGTTTTGGGATAGACCAATGCACTGTCTGATGGATTAGGGCATGGTTGACTGACCAAAAGCAAAGGGTAACCATTAGTGGGAAATCATCAGGATGGCACCTAGTGACAAGCGGGGTCCCAGGGCTCTGTCCTGGGGCCGATCTTGTTTAATCTTTTCATCAATGACATGGAAGAAGGGGTGGACAATCTGCTGATCAAATTCAGATATTACTAAAATGAGGGCAGTGGCCACAACTGAGGAGTAGGTATTCCAGATTCAAAAGGATCTGGACAGGCTATGGAAGTGGGCAGGAGACAACAGGATGACATTCAGTGTGCTTAAGTGTAAGGTCTTGCACCTGGGGCATAGGAATGGAGATATATGTGAGAGAGTGGGAACTTAAAAACAATGTTTCTACCATTGGAAGAAAAATTGTTAACTATCAACTCCAGGGCTGGCATAGTTTCCCCATTGGGAAGAGAGGGGCTCTGCATCCTATGGAGATGCAACCTGTCCTGGAACACCTGTAGAATTCCTTTTTGTTCTCTCCAATATCAGGAACAGTACCATCTGCACCTTCACAAAACAGTCCTGTCAGGCTGGCTCTCCCTCCTAACCTCAATGGGTGATCTGAAAAAATCTTATGAACTGAGAGGCTTCCCTCAGGATTGTAGGATTCCACCCTTAATGATCCTTTTCATCTTTTATCCAAACTATCTCACGCCCCGCACACTCTTCAAGAGACAACCACATTCTCTTTCTTATATTTGCATACTGGCAGTCCTGAACCCCAAACAATTTAAGAATATAGCTCAATACACATATTAAATAGAGTTAGTCTGCTATCTATGAGTCAACTCTGGCTGAGGGGCTCTTGAAATTCTTAGGCCCTTCTACTCCTGAGGACTAAATGGGACATCCTGGGGAAGAACTAATCTAACAGCAGTTGTCAAACCCAGTCACCAGAGCATAAATGCAAGCAAAAATAACTAGCTATTCTTAGAGCAGTGTACCACTGAACTGAAAACGAAGTATTAGGTGTCTGATACATTCATCAACCAAAGTGCCAGTCCGTGACTACAATTAAAATGACCATTAGTTTAAGCAAATCAATTGATGGATCATGTTTGTAACAGCTGTGTGCATGAAGCACTCACAAATCACCCACCTCTGGCAAGGCTTTGTGTGAAATAGGAAACCTCTTCATATGAAATTGAGGGCTACTGCTTCATCTAATTAGGTGAGCAGACTTGGCTTCATTTTATGACTGCTATCCTGAGAAGCCCCATATACCCTATCTGGATTTGGCAACAATGAGACTGTAGACATAAGTCAGCAGTACCAGAAACTCAGTACCATGGTTTTTTAAAATATTTTATATGTTAAAAAATACAGCAAAAATATTATTTGTTCGAAGAGGAAAAAATATACTGCATGACAACACTGGTCTAGATTTACTTGAAAGCTGCTCCTAGCTCCGCAACATTTCAATGGAGTGACAATTCAGGATTTGGCAACCTTAAGAGCTCCACGTCAGTCATTTATCAAAGCCAGGATCATACTGCAGGAAAGTGAAAATAGCATATCACTGACATGCACACAATATGATTTTTAGCAAGCCAACATCAGCAAAGCTGTTCCAGTTCTTTCCTTTCTATAAACAAATCTTACTGGCTGCCACTCGATTTCCCCCCAGCAAAATGTATTCAGGAATATGTTTAAGCAGAATGTGTAATTGTTTACATAAAGGCTACATGAAATAAATTCCACTATTAGGCTCAGTGCCTGGATCATACCTGAGGGGGTGGCATCATGTAGGACTGTGCATGACTGTGCACAGGGCTGCCTCCATAGAAGATTCAGAACTTAGTGCCCTCTGTTGCAGATGTGTTTGACTTTAAACTTATAGATCATGGTAAGAACCACTTTCAATAGAAGCTGCTTCAGGCACAGTGCACATACCCCAACACAAAATGAGATATTGCTTTGTATCCCCAGCAATCTTGATACAACTTGGCTGGGTTATTTCTATGATTTGAACTTGTTCTTGGGTGTGGAGTCTAGATTCCTGGACATCTAACATCTCAAATCATTCTGTGATTTTTCACGTATGTGCACATGAACTTGATTCCAAAAGTAATTCCACATATGCAGAACAGTAACACTGGCGATGGGTCCATATTCTAACATAACTAAAGGAACAGAAGGTATATCCTGAAGTATGAGACCAGGTCTGTAAATTAATTTTTTAAACAGAAACCCGTAAAGTTAATCCAAAGGCAAGAAATATATGATTATTTTTTAAAATAAGGTATTATCTCCTGCAACTTTTTAAAAAAACCAGGTCATTCTCTCTTGCAATTTCTCCTCCTTGGAGCATATAGAAATTATATTCTAAAGGACAGAGAAGAAACTTGGAATCTCTAACCAAAAAAAAAAAAACCAAGCCTATTCCAATTAGCTACAATCCCCAATGTTTGAAGGATAACACCATAAAAGTTAACCAATACACATTTGTAGATTAATTAGGGAATCAGTGCAAGAATTCACAACGTACCCCTCAACTCGATAGACAAAACATATTACACAGAGATGTAGACGTTTGATGCCCCACTGCATGGTGAAAACCTCACCACAGAAAAATGTCTCCCCATCACAGCTTTGAGAAAGTTCATAAACAGAAAATCAACACCATGGATGTCTTTGTGATAACTACAGTCACCACATGACAAACCTGACTGTGTGATTCTATCCACTAATGGGTAAAATTAAGTGCTGTTAGCAACAATAGCTAAGGAAGTTTAAGGAACCATGTCCTTGTTTACTTGCCTTAACATGGGAATCACAAGTTCAATTAAGTGGTGACAACCTTTGCTGTTGCTGCATGTGGATTAAGTGTCAGCCGTTAAGTTTGGGGATGTGTTTCCGAAAGCAACAGAGGTGCCTTTCTGGATTGTTTAACATTAGATATATCCAGGTCTTGAATCCCTTTCCTGGATGAGTTGCAGTGTGACATCCCAGAGAGTCACAAGATGTGACAGTGTAAACCTAAATCCAGTTACAAACAAATCAGTCAGATCTTCCCATGTACTCTAAGAAAGGCATAAGCAAATATGCAGAGAAAACTGAAAGACAACTAGTACTTTATAAGATAAAAATGAAGAGTTATTAGCGTTTGGCCACTATAACAGAAGCTCAATGTTGCAAAGAAATTAGTAGAGCCCAAAGGAAAACTAAACCCAGCAAGGTCAGATATACGTGTATTAGGAGGAAATTTCAGAACCTGGCTAGCTTCCTTAAAACTTACCTGTAAAGGTACATGAAGAAACAAAGAAGGTGAAACCCAAGCTTAATCATGGCCTCCTTCATATGTGATTTTAACTGTCCTCGATTATGGATCTCTGTTGGGTCAAATACTCCCATGTTTCCACTGGGAACCATAATATACCTGAAACAATTTAAGGGAAAACGTTTCAGTACCAACTATGCTCCAACACCGAGGATGACACAATTTGAGAAAAGAATGCAGGCAAGTTAGTTGGCATGGGCAAAACAAAGCTTTTCAAGAGATTTTTTGAGGATGTTGGATAGCTGAGGGAAGGCTTTAATAGACAGAGGTAGACATGATAAAAGGAGGGTATCAGAAGCATCAAGCAGAATGGGAAAAAAAGGCTACAGGGAACTGCTGAGGCTGAGCAGAAGTGCTCTTAGCTCCAGTAAAAGTGATGTTGAGGTGAAATGTAATACAAGCTTTTGCACCGCTGTTTTTTTCTACCAAAAAAACGGGAAAAGGGAAATAGAAATCTGGCCTGCAACTGGAGTCATGGGAGCAGATTTCCACTGCAACTAGAATTCTTCCCTCCTGCTGAATCTTTCGAGGGTCTCAATATTGGAGCAGATCTGAGTAAAGGACAGGAAAATCCCTTCCATTGGCAGATGGACACCAGCAGCCTTCTGAATGAGATCGAAGGCCTACCTAGTCTAGCATTCTGTTCTCAACATGCCTATCAGAAGCCCTAAGGCCCGACAGAAGTGCAATACCACTTGCTTGTGCTTCCCTAGAATAGTAGGCAACTTTCATTGTTTGAAGAGACCTGGTACTGTGATGGCTGTGAGTTTGAGTGGAGCCCCATCTCTAAATGTAGCTATAAAGATACATGCATAGCTGTTTGGCCAAACTAAAATCAAGACAGAAATTTTCAGTGCTTTGATTTTCAAGAAAACACTTGAACCATTTTTTAAAGGTGTAGGCTACTGAGTCATCATGCCTTCATTCTGCCTTTAGAATAGGAAAATTAGGTAGGCTTTCTTTAAATACTGAAGTTACAATATGGCAAATTTTAAGTTTGTTTGTTCATGCCTACAAACAGATAAGGAATGGACCTTAGCTCAGCTATGTCTACAAGTCTGAGCTATAAGTTGTGACATAGGCGTCTGGATTTCTGTTCCTTTCCTGTATCTGCAGTGTGAAAGCAAACTTGATCAAATTACTGAAGTAGCAGTTCAAAAAGCTTCTGACAGCTTGGGATGAGAGCTGTACCAAATACATTTTCTACTTGCATACAAGCATTCTGAGAACGTAGCAAAATATCAGGGTAAAATGTTTCCTTCTCAACACATGCTAAAGCGGGTCTCATGTAAGGACTCAACAGGCATTTGACCCCCACCCTCGGCCACCACACTCTTGGAAAGTGGTGGTTATGGCCCACAGAAGCATGGTGGTTGGCTAAAGAACAAATTGTGTGTTAACACCTATAGGCACAGAAATCCTTGAGATGGGAAAAAACCCACTTGCCTCCCCTGTTGGTGTTAATCTAACAGTGACAATGCACTTCTGGTGGCTTCCAAATTTGTTCCATGAATGGAAATAAGGTGCATGTGCACCAGCCTTACAAAAAACACTGCCTTTCTTTTTAAAAGGGTTGCAAATGTAGTCTTTGTATTACAGCCTATGAGTTGGCCAAAGAGAACTTTAAAAGCCTTCATACAAAAGAGTCCAAGGCAGAGGGGCAGGAGGGTAGCTCAGTGTAGAATAAGTATTTTGCATGCAGAAGATCCCTGCCATCTCCAGAGGGCCAGAAAATGCCTACCTGAAACCCTGGAGAACTGCTGCCAGCCAGTGATGAGAAGGCTGCTTCCTGTGCTCCCACTCTTGGTAACTTTAGGCCTTTTCCCAAAGGCCTCAAAAGCCATATCAGAAATATCACACTGTTGACCATTTTCATATCACTTTCATACACATGATTGCCACAATCCAGCTCTAGTCAGACACAAACTATTTATGTGCAATTATGAGATCAGCATGGATGCAAGGCTCCCACCACAAGTCACACAGCATGGACAACTGACACTGGCATGCTTTTGCATTTTTAGTCAGCTTAGGAGAGCCTCTTCTGCTTCCACACTTGCCTCTTGTAGCAAACAGACTTCAAGATACATTTAGTAAAATGACCCTAAAATTTCTTCAGAGAAAACATTTACATCATACCTTAAACAAATATACTCAGAAATTACATTTCAGCTTCTCAGTTTCTACTGATAAGAGATTAATTTCATAAGTTACGGAACAAAGACATTTTATGAACTGGGTGTGTTATTTTAAAAGAACAAAACAAAATGACTAGCTTCAAGTCACCGACACCCCATTTTAAAAAGACCCACTAATACACCCAGTGGCTCTTACCTATATATATTCCAGGTTGCTACAGGTAAATTGAGAAGGAAGATGAACCAGTGCAGTGAAATAAGCATTAATACAGTGACCATGGTGTGGCCAACCAATTCAGGGATCACCCACTGGAAAAGAGAGAATTTTTAGAAGCAAAAACACTTATACAATAATCTGTGGAAGTCTTCCACCAAAAACCAATGGAGAAGACAATTAACTTATGCACCTTAAGTTAAGCATACTTATTTATTAGGATTTTTTTGACTGTGTTGACTGATTGCTTAACTAGTATCTAGCAGTCAAAATTTAAATCAAATCACATGCTTGTGAGTAATCTTTTTGAAAGCATTTGGATTTCCAGAATGCCATCAGAGTATCTGGACTACACAGGATACAATGTTGTGCTTCTACAGTGATGATATGAAGAGCATCAGGGACAGAAGTAACAAGTCTGTTTGAGGACACATGCCAGGCTAGAAATGTTCACATTCTGCAATTTTGGGCAAGTGCAGAATTTGGGAAGAGGCGCATAATTAACCATCCTGAGAATTTCAGACCTTTCTTCAAACACAAGTTTCTAACACTTGTGTTTTGCTTTGTTCTTAGTTTAATTTTCAAATAAAGATAATATAATCTGTGTAGCAAGAAAATATGAAAAGATGCATTCCACAAAGTGTCTTGCTTGACTGTGCCATGGGAGGCAGATGTTATATGGATTAAAAATGACTGTGGGAATGCTACAGGGGGAGAACAATGAAGAAATATGAAGTCATGATCTGGAAAGTCATTTACCTAGAACAGGAAAAAAGGGAAAAGAGCTGGAAATGTTAGGACTAGGCAAGAAAAGAAATGGCTTGCAAATCACAAGATGGGTGAAGAGTTTTTGGAGGCACTACAATGACAACTATGGGAACCACTGGGAAGGAGGGCAGGATGAATAAAGCATCCTGAAAGGATGATACTGACATTCAGGAAGACAAGAGTCAGACGGTCCTGTGCAAAGTAAGAAATCACTTTGAGGCTCTTGTGAAAATGAATGGCTCTATATCAGATCTCATGGGCAGGATACAAGTTCTACAGAACAGAGGTATAGAACTGCTTCCTTCAGCAGGAAGAAATAGGTCTGCTGTGGTTAGTGACTGCCTGCCACAAAGATCAGAAGGGGAAGTGTGCCAGCCAGACCCACACAAGAAATATGTTGTTTCCTAGGCACAACATTGGTGAAGTGACAGAGCATCTCCCAACATCCATCAAGTCCACCAATAGTTATCCCCACCTACTTATACAGGTGGAAAGGTACAATATTGCCAGGCACGGCTGTGCCTGTATTGTGTCAAAGTTCTAGGAAGGAAGTTCAAAGCTTTGGGGGCATAAGTTGCATTCTTCTTCAAACTTTCAGTCCATGAAAGAGTATCAGAAGGGCAAAGAAGAATTCTGAAGGCTATGAACACTTGTCAGCAGGGGAGATTTGATTTCTGGAACCACTGTTTATGATTTTTGGATGAAGGACTGCTGGCGGGAGATGGACTGCACCTCAGAAAGACTGGGAAGAAAGCATTTGTCCCAAGAATGACAAGTTTAAGAGAGCTTGTGAGGCATGGAAACAGCAGCCCCAAAGTGAGGACCAGAGTTAAGCTCTTCATGCACTATAGCAGGATCTGGAACAGTGGCTATAGCAGGGCCTGTTAAGCCTCTTAATAAAAAATCTGGGAGATCATTGAGCATAAGTCATGGCTTTTGATGTCTATATTAATGCTCAGAGTTTGGGAAACAAATAAGATGAGCTTGACCTCTAGATTAAAGAAAGTAAATATGACTCAGAGGTATGACTTGAGACCTGATCAGATGATTCTTATGAGTGAGATGTAGCAACTAAAGAATGTAACATTTAAAAAGGACAGAAACCACACAGAGTGGGCAGAAGCTACACTACCTGTTAAAAACATAAATACTTGCTAAAAGAACCAAGAGATTGAACATGGTAACTGTTGTACCCACCAACTTAAAATAAAATAAAAAACATCCTATGGTTAGAATTTACTCCTAACCACCCAACTAAGGAAAAGATTGTGCTTTTCAAAACCAATCTGCAGTTGTGTCAAGAAAGCATGAAGTAGACTTTATTTATGAATGGAAACCTTTACTGCACAGATGCTGAGCACAGAAGGGCAAGGGAGCCGATTAGAGGCCCAGAGACCCAGAAAGTCTTGGGCAAAAAGACTGAAGGTAGTGGGTATGTTTAGCCTCAAAAAGAGAAGACTCAAAGAGGGAAATGGTAGCACTGCTCAAATACGTAAAGGGTTGTTAAACTGAAGAGGATTGCAACCTATTCTCTATCAAGTGAGATAGCAGGACACAAAATATTGGGCTTAAGAAACAGAAAGGCAGATATCAATTAGAAAAACTTCCAAACGGTCAGATCATTCAGATCATGGAACCAACTGCCTAAAGAGGGGTACAGTCTTTGTTGCTGGATGTGTTAAAGCAAAGACTATCAAGCACCTGCCAAATACTTTTAACTGGATTCCTATGCTAAACAGGGAGTTGGGCATGATGACATAAATTGCCCCTTCCAACTTTATGATTCCAAGTGAGCAGAATCTAAGTGCAAAAGTTGGACTATTGGGTATACAAGGAAAACAAATACCGAGATAAAATGAAGGAACTAAAATATAATTGATTAGGGGAGGGAAAGGTCTTAAGGGGTCAAGTGTTGGAGGCTTGGTGTTAGAATCTAGGTTATCCAAGAGCAGGAGGGGAAGAAGTTCTTACTTTTTCTCCAAAGGCAAAATATTATGATTTTGTGCTGAACAATCCCTGCAACAAGGTTACTACCTGGAGAAATTACATGTGAGGGATTCAACTGGCTTACTTCTGATGTCTGACTTCAATACATTTTCCATCAGTAACAAAATTCTCTATACTAGATTAGTGTTCCAAGAAACCCTAAAGAGATGACAATTGCCCAAAGCACTCACCTGATTGACATAATTTCTGCACACTGTAAATATTTTACAATATTTATTTCAACCAGTAAGACAATCCTACATTTACACAGACAGCAATGCCACTAAGTGAAGCTTATTACCAGGTAAGTGGGTACAGGATTGCCGAGGTAGATTATAATTTCGAAAGCACCTGGCCTTACTCAGACCACCCAGGAGTCATGGGTAAGGTATATATCTTATATTCTGCTTACTGGATTAAAGTAACCCCATTTCTAGGGAGATGATAGCTCATAGCTGCCTAACAAACATGATGGCCATGTTATGGTAGCATGTACTGAAAGGATTCATAATTCTGGAATTTCATATCAATTACCAAAAATATGATCATTTCTCCATCTAGAAAAACAGAGAAAAGAGGAGAAAACTTACTTTATTTAGTTTTGAGCAGCAAGATCTAGCATTAATGTAGTCACATTCCAAATCTGATAGTATAATTATCTAAAGATCATGATAAGGAATTATTGTACTATATTTTGCCCGCTCTATCCAGATTCTTTCACACAAGAGCCTAAATGTCTCACCACTGATAAGAACAACAGAGATGAATTCATTTTGTAGTGTTACATAGGTGTCTGCAAGTAAGATTCTATTATTCCAACAAGGGCTACAGCATAGAACCTTCATGAGCAGAAGACCATTTGAAAAGATTCATCTATGAATTATGGCACAAGCCACAACCTCACTGCCCTATGCTAGCAGTCAAACCCCAGTATATCTGGCATCCTAGATACTGTAGGTCTCAGTATCTGTGGAATGACTGTTGTGATGGGTCACCACCAATCACACTACAAGACAAGCACAATAAACCCAAAGGATCCCCCCTTCATGCCCCCACCACCAGTGGACTGAGTGCCAGAACCCCAGGAATGGCTGAATTCACACTAAAACATGGCCACACAAGATCCCAAATACACCTGGGATTTTCTGAAGCTTGAAATAGTTGCATCTGTGCAGAGTTCTGGATCTTTCCACTATCTCACACAACACCTTAAATGTTTTACAGACTGATGGCAGAACAGCTGCGATAGTACAAGTATACAATCACATACTGATCTGGTTCAGCCACAGCTAAAAATTGTCGCCTCCCATTATGTACATGAGTTGCCATGAGCCTTTGGATCACATACTTCTCCCTTCCCATTTGTCATACAACAGGATATCTTGTTTAAGTGTCCATAGTGTCTGCATTTAAACAATTTAGGTAATTCATTCAATTATTACTTAGAAAACAAACCACAAACTGTAACTATTGCCTGATCCATGATTGTTCTCATAAAGTACAGTTTAAAGAAATCACAGTTGGCTATCACAACAACATATGGGAGGGTGTATACTGAAAAAGAATTGCTTCCAATATGTTTGCAAGCACAACAGAAAAGGGGAGTTTGAGTGTGGAAAAGTACAGCTTGCTATGATTCATTCACCTGGCAAGAAATTAGGGCTACTGTGACTTCACACAGCACCAACAGTAGAATCATCATCTTTACTGAGTTTTCCAACTAGAAGCACATACAGCCTGTTCCCAGTGAAGGCAGAAAATAGCTTTAGAGTATTAAGTGAAATAGTTGAGTGATGCTAGGCATCCTGATACCTTACATACGAAAGCCAATGAGATCATACTGTACTTATACAAGAATATTAGTGTTACAACATATGAAAAGAGTACAAGCTGAGACTTTCAGCAAAGTTTTTTTTTTTAAGAAAAAGAACAAAGTCAGTGTTTCACACATAAACCCTTAATGTCAACATCCTGTGTGTAAAATATGAAATGAGACTTGATATTAGTGCAATATGAGAAGAACAGAACTCCTGCTAAAATGGTTAATCCTCAGCATGTATCAAAGTAAGAGCTGTCCAGGTATACTTGAAGTACTTCAGCTTTTGAAAATAATCTGCAATATGTTTTAAAGCATTGCCCTTTGTATCCTTCAATGCCATAAAATAACCAGAATGATAGGGAAGTGACCCTTGGAACATTTACTCAAGAGGCTCCAATCAAATCATATTCACTTCTAAGTAAACACTTCTAGCACTAATGTGTAACTCAGGAACAAGCAGGCATTTCTATACAAATGTTCCATATCTTATTTCATGTTAAAAGATACTGACCAGGTTTGCACAATCACCAGGAAAAATAACCCTCAGAGGATTCTTTTCCCCAATCCAACTTGATTTGCTTAATTACCCTCATCATGCACAGGTTGCTGTGTCATCCTAAGTAGGTGATTTGCAGAGGGGAGAGTGCTCCCAAACTACTCCAGAACTCTACAACAAACCATGGGTTCTGGGGTGGTTTGGAAGCCACTCCCACTACATATCTTGCCAATTTTGTACAACACAGCAACCCACATGTTATAAGAGTAATTTGGCAAATTGCACAGAGTATGGAAAAAAGTTGCTATGGATTTTTCCCCATGATCATGCAACATGACAATTTTCAAAGAGTGGTTGTGTGTTAAAGAACTCGTAGATTCTACTGCAGAACTAAACATATGTTTAATACAAAATATTTAACCAGTAGGTAACGTTGCCTGAAAGGCATCCTACAATGAAATGAGGGCAGCAATCAGCTAGGATTTTACAGATTTTCTATGGCTGGTCTCATAGTACAAATAATGCTAGAAATATTCCCTCCACCTTTCCTTGGGTATTATCATAACCACAGGTTAGCATAACTGGGTATTTGCTAAGGCCCACCAACTCAGAACCCATAGCACTCACAAAGCAATTCTGGCATTGAAGCATTGATCGCCACAGACAATCAGGAATGTCATGCAGGTGAGTGGATGGAATTCCATACAGGTAATTAATCTGATCAGCAAAGGAAGCCTGCACCCATAATGGAAACAATGTTCAACTGCCATTCTGGAGCAAGCTTTCTTCACATAGTTGTCCTAAGCTTGCGTATAGATCCAGCCAATTAGTAGGCAGCGTGGACTATACCAAAACTGACTAGGCCTGGAAGAACCAAAAACAAGTTCCAAAGTTCCTACTACATATGAAAGGAAACTCTAGGACCATTTCGCTGGCCCGTTCTTGCCTACCTTCACGGACTATGCCCTCCCTTTCTCCCACCCTAATAGATAAGGGCTATGTTGAGTCATTTTTTACACAATGTTACAGCATTTTTCTACCCGTATTTTCCTCTAAGATTCCTCCGGCGTAGGCAAAATAGCCCTGGACTACCCAAAATCCAGAGTCGGTTCTTGTCACCTCAGGCACCCCGTCTCTAGTTCTCGTCCACCAGCTCTACCCCGTTATGCCGCCCCGGCCCATGAGACAGCCATTAACGTCCCTCAAGCCCCTTTCACAGCGCCAACGTTCCTCCCCAGCACTCTCACCCACCGACCAGAGAGAGCAAGGGCGCCTCACCCGCCACTCCCCATTCCCAACCCCTAGCCGATACAAACGGGAGGATACAAAATAAACGGAAAGGAAAATCAGAGCACAGCAATCAATGAGCGAAAAAATGAACACCACCGACTCCATCCCGCTGCCGAGACGGCCGCCTCCGATGTCCTGCCGGCCACCGTATACAACCACGCCCCTCTAGTCCTTTCGCGGCCACCGTAGAACCCACCTTCCCATTCTCGCAACCGCAATCGCCCTGTCTAATTTAAAGGCGTTACCCCGCGATGCACTCTGGGAACTGTAGTCTCATTCGGTTGCGTAAAAGAGGCGAAGCGCGCCCCTCGAGGTGAAGGTACAAAAGACTTTGCATTGGTTCCCGCAGCGAAGGGGTGGGATTAAGGGCTGAAACCTGACTGAGAAATTAAATGTGGTCCTCTGTGGATGGGACATAGGTGTCCTAACTAACGCCCGAGTAGAAATCTTAATCCACCGCCTTGTTGTGCCTTTTTTCTCGGCTGCACTGAAACCAGGAGGTGTCTCACGGAGCGACTCGAGTCCCAGCGTTTGGAGAGGCGGCCCACAAAGCGACGCCGACTTTTCTTGTGCTCAGGCATTCCTAAGGCAACCAAGATCTCAACCTCCTCGGCTCGGAAAGGCGGAGCCTCGCCTTTGCTGCAGGTGGAATGTGGAGTGTTGGGAGCTGCCATGCGGAATCGTGGAGGAAGCTACCCAGTCGGGGATCCCAGGCTGAAGCAAAGAGTCAAGCAGGTGCCGCTTCAGCTCCCTCTCTCGCGATTCTTCTGAGGCGGACATAGACTTCCCTAGTCGAGTGCCGTCCAGATTTCTGTTATTCTAGATTTTCCTATTGATCTTAACCTGCAACGGCCAATGGTCAATGGTACTGGGTGTTGTAGCCCAAAATATCTGTAGAGGTTCAGGTTGGGAATGTCTGGATTAGGCTGTGGCTCGGCTGTCCGTCTTTCATTTGGATCCAGTCTGGGGCTGAGCTCCAGAGCATTTCTTCCATTTTAGGGCTTAGCCTTTGGATGTGAAGTACAGAATAACGTACTTCTGAGCGTCACTACCGTAGTCCAGCAACCATGGCTAGCTTTTATATATCTAGCGCTAGAAGAAGCTCCGCAAGAGTAGTAATTTTGCTCAGCTTGCGAGGGCAGTTACGCTAGAGTGAATTATTCTAGCTAGTTCTAGGATAAACTTGCAGTCCGGTTTAATAGCTATGTTTACTTCTTATGAGTTCACAAAAATGCACTTAAAGATGTGGTTTAGAGCTTATAGCCCAAGGCTAGGCATGGGGTTCAGCAGTGAGCCCCATAGCTTGTTAAGCCTTCTTATGTACAAGGTTGTAGACCCACAGCTCAATTTTATGTGCTTTTATAACGATCTGTTGTCTTACGACTTGTGTGAGCTTCCTCAGGATTTGTGAAATTGGAAAACTGTGTAAATTTTATTCATGAATAAATAAATATGAATAAGATTTGGAACCAGAAAAGGAGAGCAGAAGGGCAGACACAGAAGTCCAAGTTTTATTGTGGCTTGTAACAAGAACTGCAGTAGGGACTATAGTAAGAGTGCTCAGGAACTGCATGTAGCGCTTTGAGTTTATCTTGCGGCACACCGCCTGGTACTCTGGGTGCCTACAGGCTCCCATTTGCTGCTCCCTGCCTGCAGACGCTTGCAATACTCAAACATCTGACATTTATTATATGTTGAGAAAGTCTGGCCAGCCCTGGACTATATCTTAGAATAACCTTCTCCAACCCAGTGCCTTCTGGATGTGATGCACTGCAACTTACATATTATTCAGTGAGCACTTAGACATATGGCAGGACCCAGGTTAGAGAATGCCAGTTTAGCACAGTGTCCAAACACAGCCAGTGTGTGAGTTCTGAGTGCTGGAGAGTTCCATTCAAATCTTGTTTTAGTTATACATCTGCAGTAGAGAAGCAATAATACTAGCTTACCTTACAGGTAAATTCTAAGGATTACTAAGATAATGTATGTTGAAATGTAATAAATGCCCAAATGTGAGGTATAGAAATGGTAAACATTACTGTTGGGTCCACCTGCAAATTGGATGAAGCAGCACTTAATGATATGCTTGGGATGAAAAGACCCAAATCTAAGGTCATAGTATAGACTACATATCCCAAGAAATATGCTAGTTTAGGATGCCACTTCCTCTGTTAAGAGATTGTAATATTCTCGGTGTTCTTTGTGTTTGCCCTCTAACAGCTTTGCAATTAAAATGAAAGGCTATAAGTATGAAATCCTTCATGCTAATTCAAAGTTGATTATTAGACAAAAGTAAAATAAATGGCAAATAACACAGCATCAGTATTGGGAAGGGGTAGGTTCTTGTTTAATATTCATGTTTATTGAACATATTTCAGTAAATGAAAATGGTGGGGAGTGGCAGGTTGAAGTGCTTCCTTGTAAATATGGTTTGGTTTTAGACTTATATATAGTAGATTTATTGAAATCACTTGAACTTTAGTTAGTCATTACTTGTGAGCCTAGATGTAACTGTATATCTGCATTTATGTAAGTGGTTGGGTTTCTGTTGGAAATGGCTGGCTAGTGAATCATCCATAAACGAATATGTTTGCAAGGAAACCCTCTAGTCTGCTCTTTTTAATTGGCTGGCTGTTTTACCAGTTCCTTGCAGGTAAGCATCCTAGCCTGTTACTTCAACAGCAAGTAGGTGTTTGGTTATATTTGTGAGGAAGGCACTCTGCCTGTGTTGATAGAGGCATTTCCCTCTATTTCTGTGTTATGAGAGGCTTGAATTCTCTCAACCCATGGATCTGCTTTATAAGGAAAGGCATATGTTACAACTCAGGTTTGCAGATTCCCACACTGGTTATTACAATGATAAGGACATATAGTTTGTCCTTTCTTGTGTTTGACTTGTTAAAAATATACACAGTTGTCTTTTGCATACATACTAATGCAGAATATAAATACATTTTTAAAGCATGCAAAAATATTTTATTACAGTACCTGAGCAGTAATAAATGTGGCCAGTATGTCGACATTGGAATTTTGGCAGCAGATCTACAGAAAACTTACAGGTAAGTAAGATATAATTCCTCTGGTTTATTCAGAGAGAGAGATAGTGTATGACCTTTTTTTGCACATAATGCTTAATTGTGGTTTAGTATGTGGTTTAGTATAAGCCCTCCTGCAGTCACTCGTGCTATGCAAATCCGCATAAGCCATCATGGTGCATTACCATAATGGGTAACCTAGAAGTGCCAAGAAGTCATGGTAAGCTTGTTGTGGTTGCTCTCCTTCTCCCTTGTCCCCACAACTTTCCTCCAGACAGGAGAGATAGCAGGAAGGAATGAGATTCTTTTCTTTGACAGCTGCAATTGGAAGCCAAGTAGGCTCACCTGGCTGTTGAGCTGCAGTAGCAGGGGTGTCCGATCCACTGTCAGGCAAAGGGAGGTGCTGTGGAAAGGAACAGTGCTGCTCGGCTGCTTGCCTAAAGGAAGTTCCCAGTTGCAGGTTTGGGGTGGGCAATCTTACCCTTGGAGTAAGCCCCATTGGGTAGTTCTGTGTAGGATTGCACTATTAAAATTTCTGAATATATCCTAACAGTTGAAAGGTACTTGGTAATTGCGGGTAACATCCCTTTGCTACAAAATGCATTTTACAGAAATCTTTCCTGATGTCTATCTTGACTTTTAGCAAGTTTTTATAGAGCTGTTGTAGTATATGCTGCTGCGTCACAAATTATAGGTTCCATCTATTCCAAACTAGAGGGGCCCTTCAGAGCTTAACTGGTACCTACTTTTCTCCCTTCTCCTGCTTATGCATTTCAAGAAATTAAAAGGTTAAATGGAGATTCATGCACTCATTTCCACCCATTTTCATTTCACCTGGTGCAAGTTGCCTTCACTCTGGAGCATGGGATTAACTTGCATTGGAAAAGGAGGGAGGAGGACATGGGAAGTGTGAACAAACTTCCTGTTCTCCCTTCTCCAAACAGCTGCTCACACCTGCATAGACCTTTATTGAGCCCTAAAAGGCACCTCCACATGCAGGTGATGGACTCGTAGTAGACTGGAGAATGAGACTTCCTTTTAAAATAAAGACTGCCATTTGTAAAACAAATTTTATTTTTAAAAATCTCAGTTTTTAAACTTTCCTTGGTGTCATCTTGGACACCTGTGGGTTGGGCAGGTTTTCTTCTTCTGGTGTTTGCATTGCATTCTGTTACTATATTAATAATGTCGTATATGCAAATAAAAGCCATCAGTGATTCTGATGTGTTCAAAATTGATTTTCAGTGCTGATTATGGACGAAGAAAAAGAAATGCTTTTAGAATACAAGTTGAGAAAGGTGAGTCTGTTACTGCTATGATGGAAGTCATTTTATTAAGCATAGTCCAAGTTATACATGTTTAGACTAAAAAAAGGGCCAGCAACTCCCAGCATACCACTGCCAGCTAGGAGTTACAGGCCTCTTTTTTATCTAAAAGGGTATAGGATTGTATCCTTAGATATTCCCCTCTGCTTCATCCTGTGCACACATACATATCCTAGTAGCTGCTGCTGGCTTTAGCCCTGAGACCACTATGGTCTTATCATTCAGTGCAAAGGGATTCGCTCCTCAATATTTGCACAATACTGGGACTGTTTTTGCTTTTTTGTTCAAGTAGATGCTAAATGGACTTGTGGAGTTCTTCTTGCACATCTTAGGGAGTAAAAACTGCAATTTCATCTGTGCTAATGTTTTTTTCTGTAGTTTTTGGTTTAATCAATGATGAGCTAAAGACAGAGGCTGTAGCGGCTCTCGAAGATGAACATCTGGCAAAGAAAGCAAGACTCAAAAAGGACGAAGAGTAAGTTGAAGTTGATTAATTCCAAGTGTTGCTACTTTTCATGAAGGACTTTGTAAATTATTTGGTCCAGTGCATTACACAGCACATTCTCCTAATGATTGGTTGTGTCCAATTATACACCCTCCTGCCAATGCAATGGCTTTTGTAATCAGAACTGGAAAGGGGGAATCACCTACCCCTGCGTTCGCCTGCACACCCACAAAATCTGCTGTAGAAGGTTGGGAGAGCTGCGATGAGGTTTTCATTTCCTCTTTCTTCCAGTTTCAGAATTAGCTAGGGCTAGCATTCCCTGGTAGTGGTGTTTTTGTTAAACAGAGTCCCAAAAATGTCTTCAGTTCCTATTCATGGTTAGGAGATTCTGCAGTGCTATATCTGCACCAGGCCACCTCTGCTCTGAGTGAATGTAGATGTTTTAATTTTCTGGTATCCAGTACTGTGAGCCATATTGCTTGCTTCCACAGCCTCTTGAAAACTATCTTCATTTAAGCCGCCACTTAGGTGAACTGTGCTGCTATGAAAGTAATACCTGGTGGAGGCACATGCTTGTCCAAAGTGGGATGAGCCAGTTGTATACCAGCTTATGGTAATGTTACTGCTCGCTAACGGCACTACACTCCTATGTAGTTATTAGCATGAATATTTGCTTATTTCACAACAATGACCTCTAGAATTCTTCCCCTTTGGGCTAAGCAGAAGGTCTGGCCATAAGAAGTGGTGCAACATCAGTAAGCGATAAGCCATTGCTATATCTTAAATCTCTTATTTACTTGAGAATGTTCCCTGCCTGATCACTCTGGTCTCTGGTATGACCACAATTGGAAGGCAGAAGAAATTTGGGGGCCCTGATGAATATACTCTGGCACTGCTGGTGCTGCAGCGCTGGTGACATCACCTCTTGCTCTGCCACCAGTGTGCTCTTGCCCGCTGTCGTTCAGTTCAGTGGCATTCTTGGGTTGGTTGAAAATTGAGATCTGAGGAGGCCTCATTGGTCATCCCATAACCAACATGGTGGTGGTAGGTAAGGGTACATAAATGGGCATTTAAGTAGTGGCACTCACCTTCTGGAACACTCTACCACATATGGTCCAAGAGGTGGAAATGATGGTTAACTTTAGGTGCTTCTTGAAAACTGACCCGTTTATTCAGTTTCCTTCAGTAGAACTCCATTCTACTCTTTGTAACATCTTTAGTTCACCACACAGTGAGTTCTACTCTCAGTGCTCATAAGCCTCTGAACTTGGAGACTTAGGAGCATCTTCTGTGATGTGGAAAAAACATTATTGCTGGCAGTCTCTGCTTCCCCACTCTGCAGGTCAGCTAGATGGCCAATATTGGCTGTCTGCTGGCAGTGACTAGGGAAGGAGGCTGGAACACCTCCAAGATACTTGTATATTAGCAGGCCTGATCTCCTCCTCACTATGTTTAACCTTTCTCTGAGGTCAAGTTTCTGACCTCAGAAAAGCAGCCAGTGTGGTTCTTTCTGTGCCAGCTGCTCTGGGAAGGGATCCAACTGTGGATGTACAGCTCCAAGGTGGGGAGTTTTTTTTCAAGCCTCAGAGCTGAGAATTCAAAGACTCCTGTGGCTCTCTACATGCTGTTTAGCTTCCACAGGATTGCTCCATTAATATAGTTATAGTTTACATTCATTTTAATACTTTATTTTATGTATTTTTCATGTAAACTGCTTAAAGATCCTAGGAGATCAAGTGGTATATGATTAGTTTAAATATACACAAAATAAATTTTGAAGGAAATTTGTTATTCAGAAATGGCCTTTTTATAGGAAGAAGTTGTTTCACATGGTTTTGTTAGTTTTCAGTAGTATAAAGTTGAATGTGAAGGTTCTGAAGTTTGTTTCATTAATAGGAGAAAATAAACTGGTGTGATTTAAACACAGCTTTTTCAAGAGCTTCATGGAGATCTGATTCGAGGGAAAATGTTGTACCAGTTGTACAAATTGTTGTACTTGAAAGGAACTGTGTTAAACTTTTAATCTGGAGTTGTTCATCTCTCTCTCCTCCACACCTCATGCTCTCAAAGTGAGTCAGAAAGCTGCGTGGATACCTCAGACACTGACACAGATCTACCAGTAAGTGTTTCTCTGTCTATGACAGTTCTAATAAAATGCACCTAATGTTGTATTTAAAATACAATTTATCCTTCTGAAATTGAGTGATGAAATAAACATATGTAGCTTCTGCCCTCTAGTGTCATGAAGTGGTTTTGCCTCTGAAGTATCACAACACAGAGAGATTATAGTTCAGATTCTGTCACGTCCAGCCAGTAGCCTTCCTGTCAAGGTGTATCCCGAATTCTTACTCTTTCTGTGGCATGCAGCACTCATGCTGCAGATGAGCCACCCGTGCCATTCATTTATAGTCCTTCCTTCCTATTCGTCTGTGTGTATGTGCGTTTCAAGCTGCAGCAGGGCTTCCCAGTTGCATCCATCTGCAGCATTGTCCAGCCAAGGGTGGCACTATGGCAATTTCATGCATACTTGGCTGTCTTACCAGATTTCTTGCATCAGTGGAACAGTGGAAAAAGGACTTTGTGCGCAGAATCTCACTGAGCTATGCTGGAAGAATGGATTTCTCCTCCCAGCCTGTTGGCCCCTTTTGCCCTTCAGATCTGCTCTAGAGCATCGGGAGCATTCCAGGGAAGCTCTGAGGGGTGTGTGGGAGGCTGCAGTGTGAGGAAGACACCTGCAAGAGGTGTAGGACATCTGCTCACACAGCTGGGTTGAACCCTGTGCGTGAAGCTCAGATTCTCTCTCTGTCCTATTTGCAAATAGTCCCCGCAGGGAAATAAGAGCAACAGTCTCATGCAAGAGTAGGTGCATCTTCCTGCAGAGTGACTCAAAAAGCTACTTTCTAGCTGCCTCTATATACGGCAATACATTTTACCCTGAGGTTAGCTAGGTGGGCATGATTACTATTTAGCATTGATTAGTATTCATTTTGTGTTTAATGCTGACTTAATGTTTTATCTTGTCCCTATTTATTTCATTGTTGTTGTTATTTCATCTACCCGTGAATTTGAATTGTTCTTGTTGGGAATCGTTATGATTGAAAAGTGAGCTTAAAATGAACTAAAATGCATCGTTTCATATTTTCTGTATATAATTATATTCAAGCATACTTTGAACAATACTCTGTGTTTTTTTAAAAAAATCTCCTGTTGTCTCTTCAGCCCTCAAATCATATGAACGTGTCTTTGCTGACCTTATACCGGAAAGGAAATCCAGATTCTGCACCAGCATCACCTAAGGATGTGCTGACCAAGTCCGACTCTCCTTCGCATGGGACAATAGCTGGATCAAATACAGTTCTCCCCCGAGTACCACCTGATACCAGGATTTCAGAAGGTGGATGGTTTATTGATAAAACCCCAGACAGAAAAGAAGATAACTTTTTTATTGATCTTTGTGCTGAAGAAGAGAGTGATGGGTCTAAACAAATACCTGAGGTACTCTTTTTAGCACTTCTGTGGCTTCCTTCATTTTACTTGTCCTATCCAAAAAGATCAGGATCAATATTAGCAACATAATATTATGACAGAGGGAAAGTGTATGAGGAGCCATAGCATGCTGGGGATTCCCCAGTTGGAGGGCAGAGACCTCTGACCTCAGAAGGAGGAGTTGCAGACCCTTGTAGCTGGTGCAGAAAGAGCCATGCTAGCTGCCCTCTAAGGTCAGAAAATCAACCTTGGAGAGAAGAAAAGAGGGTGTTACAATGGTTTGGGAGCAGGGGAAATCAGCAAGGTCAGCAGATGAGTCATTCTGAACCTCTGTCAGCCTCCTGCCCTCCCCTCCAAAATGCCATTGTTCGGCAGGCTAAAAAGCCTACCTGGCAAAATATCCAGGTCAGGATAACGGGAAAATGAGGATCCCCTCTGCCACTCCTTCCATCCTGCTCTGGGTGCATGGAAGCCTTGAGGTGTGAGGGCTTCTGGTCATTGAGAGTGATTGATATGATTACATTTTGAAGTGTACATCTACAATCTACCATAAATCATTTTTAAACTATATTATCATAGAAACTAAAGCCTAGGAAATCATATAAAAATAGTGCTGGACTAGGAGTCAGGAGTTGTAGATTCTAGTCCCCATTCAGCCTTGAAACCCACTGGGTGACTTTGGGTCAGTCACTGCCTTTTAGCCTAACCTACCTCACAGGGTTGTAAGGATAAAATAGTGAGGAGAACTTTGAAGTCACCTTAGGTTCCTTGCAGGAGGAAGAAAGCAGAGATATATATGCAATGTAATAATAATTCAGTAGATTTATTATTAAAATAAATAAAAAGATTAAAATAAAACCACCAATAGCACCTAATAAACCTAGATGGTAAACCACTAGTAGGGATACAATGGTGCAAAGAGAGAAGCACATAAACAGTTGCTAAGTGCCTGGGAAGGGAATAAGGCCTACCCAGTCCCAAAAAGAGCATCGTAAAGATGCCGGGTGAGCCTGGGTTGGACAGTACACAGGTGAGGCAGTACCACTGAGGAGGTCCTCTCTTGCAGCGATCCACCTTGCCTCAATGGCAGGGGCATCAGGAGGAGTGTCTCCACCAGCCACCTTAGCCTACAGGTGGCATATGGGAAGGCATTTGATTGGGTTTCTGCCTTCAGGAGTAACCCTTTCCAGTAGGCCTTTTAACTTGCTATTCATTGTATTGCCCAGTTATATCCAAAGCTGTTTCGGTCTCGGTGCTTATCTTATACATCTCTTGTTTCCTGCATGGGAACAAGTGAGCCATGGTTTAAAGTTGGTGGGCAGAGAAATCCTGTTGTCCAAGGCACTACAGGATATGGCAGATTTTGCCTCCCAGGGTTGTAGACATTACTGTGACCTTGAGGCTGGGAATCTGCTATCAGACCATTCCCCCACTCCCAGCAGCTGCCTTTTGAGGTCACCAGATCAAGCTTGGGGGACTTCAGGAGGACAAAAGAAAGGAGGGGAGAACCGAAGAGAGGATCAGCAAGCTTCAACAGCCTCTCCATTGTTGTCTCTGCCCACCGCCAGTCAGGCAGCTAGACAAGCTCAGAAGTTTTATTTCCTCCTGCATTGCTTGGCTCTCACTGGCAGGGCTGTGGATAGTTCCCATCTATCAGTAGCACAGCCTGTAGAAATACAGTGGTACCTTGGCTCACGAACTTAATCTGTTCCAGGACTCTGGTCATGACCCAAATTGGTCTTGAGCCAAGTTAAATTTCCTCATAAGGTTCATTGTAAATTAGGTTAATCTGTTCTGTAACTATTTTTTTTATCAGAAAAATGCAAAGCAAAGTGACAACAACAAAGATCGCAGCCTTCTCCCCCTGCCCACCCTAAGTACGAGTGGGGACATCTCCCTGCCCCCCCAGCGTGACCACGATTGCGCCCCTCGTCCCTGCATGTGCGTGTCATTAGTGCGCTGGGGGGGAGAGACGGGCGCGATTGTGGGCTCGCTGGGGGGGCGATAGGTGCAAGCGTGGGCGTGCTGTGGGGAGAGATGGACGTGATAGCGGATGCACTCCTGCAGGAAAGATGGGCGCAATCACAGGCACACTTGTGCAGGAAAGATGGGTGCAATCTTGGCCATCTCCCCCCTGCCCCCAGCATGATCACAGCCATGTCCCCACTCGGGGGGGTGGGGGCGGGGAGATGGCCATGATCATGGTCACCACCCAATGCAGAGTTCATGACCTGAGTTAAAATGTTTATGAAATTTTTGTTCGCGACCCAATTTGGTTGTGAACTGAGGTGTTCGTGAGCTGAGGTACCACTGTAGTTTGTTTGCAATCCATTGACCATGGCATTCGAGTTTGAAGCTATAGGTAACTGGGGGCTTCTGTCTTTGTGTCTTGGCTCATGAATGAACACAGATGTGGCTGTTTGGGGGCATATGAGGGGCATTAATATGTCTGCATAATATATAAGGTATATGTATAAGATATGTCAGCAGTTCCGTGCCCCAGCACACCCATTGTACTGTCTGTGTTGTAGAACACAAATGATATATCCTTTCTGGAGACTTCAAGAAAAAAACACAGGAGCAAAAGATGTAAAAGGAGGAAAGGAGAATCTCAGGATGTAGATGAAGAAATAGAATCTGCTTTGAGGAAACAGAAAGGTAAGAGAGAGTTTTTCTTTTATGGGGCACTAGTCCTAAAATTGCAAAAGAACCAAATTCTTTCTTAACATTTGCCTGCATCTCCATAAGATTTGGAAGAGCAGAGCAGCCATGTTCTTATTCTTGTAATATTTCCATCATTTCCTGCAGTAAAACAGAAAGGAGTGGAGTTGCGGACATCTTCAGTGAAGTTTGAGGATGTGGGAGGCAATGATGAGACACTGAAGGTTAGATTTAATTAAATTCTTTGACTGCATAAAAGTTGTCACGAACAGCACCTTTGTAGAGACACAGTGAAAGATAAGCATCTGTCTGGTAAGAGAGAGAGTTGCTTTTTGCTGCATTAATTGTGTATGATGCTGATTTTAAAGGCTTAAGTCACAGTGTTTTCTTTGCAAAAAGAAATTAAAATTCTGTGCCAAGCTAGTCCCAATGTAGAATTACAAAAAGCTAAATTTTACAGACATGTTTATTATTTAATAATTCTATTTTTGCCAAATATAGGATGGAACACTGAAGCACTAGCCTCTCCCAATCTTTGTCAGACACCTTTCCAGATGTTGAGATTGTACTACTCATTGCTCATGATGTTTCAAGCATATTATTGTGACTTTAAGGGCCAGAAACTTGCTATACGGTGAAATTAAATGTGCAGGTTTCAGGAAACTATTCAGGCCCTAGGAAGTATTCTCTGTTTCATCTCTGTACTTGTTATTATATCACACAGCTTTGATATTAACATTCACTAAAATGAGTGCTTGAAGTATTTCCTTATTCACTTCAGCATTATTACTATGAAAGGCAGTGACTCTAACAAAAAAAAGTAGGCTAACTTCACAATTCTTGCTTTAGGAGGTGTGCAAGATGCTGATACATATCCGTCATCCTGAAGTGTACGATCATTTAGGAGCTGTTCCACCTCGAGGATTTCTCTTACATGGACCGCCAGGATGTGGAAAGACATTACTGGCACAGGCAATTGCTGGGGTGAGGCCTCTTGCATATCTTCTTCATTCTCTGTCTTTGACTATATATGGCTTAAACTGTAAAACCACAGGTATATTTGTATGTTTGCAAGATTGGTACTAGCAGTAGCTTTGGCATTTGAGGTATTGCAGAGCGTGCTGTAAAGCTAGAGCATTCTATGGAATGCTTTCCCCAGGGGTATCCAACTTGGCATCTTGCCTGTATATGTGTAGACATCAGATTAGACTTTCTTCTTCCAGCAAGACATTTAAGTCACAATCCTGTACATATTTAGTTAGAAAAAAGTCCTACAATTCCCAGCATACCCCAGTCAGCATTGCTAAATCCTTAATATTTAATCTGTTGCTCTGAGTATTAGTGTCACGGCTGGTTCATTAATCTTTTAATGATTTAATAGATCGAACGCTTGGGGGGATCTTGCTTCCCGCTGGCTCATATTTTGTTGTGTCATTTGTGCATAAGTAGACTTACAGTCTAGTCGTTCTATACCATTCTCAAAATCTGGCTAGTCAGAGTCCTCAGATTTCAGCCTCCTGCCTTGTAAAGTTTTTTCCTATAAACCAAAACATGCTTGTGGTAACAAAAGTATATAAGTGTAGTTTTGTGCAGTACTTTTGTGACATCAAGGAAAGGCCTCCAAAAAGGAACAAAAGAAGGTTAAACACCTCATCTTTTGAAAGCCAAAAGTCTGATCCAAAATACTCCAGCAAACAGAATTAAGGTCTATTAGGAAAGGATTTTTTTATTCTGGTTTGAAGTTTGTAGGCCAAACTAACTGTTATGCAGATGAAAGGTCAATAGCTCAAGCATTGTTTTTCAGGTGTTATTGTCAAGATTTCTTAAGCCTAAGCATAACATTACCTGTACTTTCCGAAAATTATTCTTAATGCAGATTGAAACCACCTAGGGAGAATCATTCATTCACAAGGAAGGCCTTTCATAGGCAGCATTTTCCTTGCCTGAGGCACTTCTTCTTGTGGTAACAAAAGGTCCCCAGACATGAGTAATACTAGGTTTCATTTTAACACAGGATGTTAATACTGTATTTATTTTTTCTGCACCTGCCACTTGGGTGGTGTATGAACTAAATAATCAAACAGCTGGCTACCCCACAGCAGTAACATTCTCAGTGCTAGATCTAGTGGGAACACTGTGGAAAGCATCCTAAAGCTAAAAAAATATGTGTGGATCTCTTATCATACTTTGCATTAGGCTGCCCACTTCTTTTTTTTCCTGGGAAGTCAAAATTTAGGACAAATATTTCATTCAGAAGTTCTCATCTGTTTCTTCCTCGTGCAGGTGAGGCCTCCTAGAAGCTCCCAAGGCATTTTCTGGGGCTTCCTCCCTGGGCACCTATTGCAGCTTCTTAAGTGGTACTGCACAAAGGAGTACAGGCTGATATTGTCATGAGTTTATTATCCTGCATGTGTCTTCCTGTTCATTGCCTGCTGAGATCAGGTTTGACATTACTGTCGCTCTTTTTTCCCAGCCCCTTCCCCCTAGTCCAGCTTTTTACTGCACAAGCCTCTATCACTCTCCTGAACCTTGGCAAGTGTTTTTCCTACAATCATCGTCTGGGTTTTGTTCTTGTTGTTTTAGGAACTTGAACTGCCAATGCTCAAAGTAGCTGCTACTGAGATTGTGTCTGGTGTCTCAGGAGAGTCGGAACAGAAGCTGAGGGAGCTGTTTGATCAAGCTGTGGTGAGACCAGCAGGAAAAAAAACCCTTATTACTTCACATGCTTCTTGGCAACTCAATTAACTTTGATGTGCAGGTCGCAGTCTACATTAGCTTGAGTTAATATGTGCTGGATAGCTCTTATGGAAATTTTTCTAGACCTAGTTTCTCTTTTGTGCACTGAACTGTGGTTATGAAAGGAGAATATAATTAGTCAGGCCAACTAACCTCCATTCTTCCTGTGCTTTGCCCCAGTTCTGCTTAGCATCTCCTTGGCAATAGCAGAATCTTGCTATCATTGCACAGAAACAACATTTTAATGCCATCATAGCCTTCTAAAAACATAAGATAGGCAAGCATTGTGATCACACAGCAGCCACCCAGCCATCTGGAAAATCCACAAGTAAGATCCAGTGGATCCATGTGGAAATCCACAAGTAAGAACTATGCTTTCTCCACCCAGTGGCAGTAACTTGAGGATACAACCACTTGGTTAGGGCATGTATACCAGCCTTTACTAACCTAGCACCACTCAGATTCCATGCTGGTTGGAAAGAATGGGAATTTTATTCCAACATATTTGGAGTATGGCATTTTGGAGAAAGCTGTCCTACACAATTGTCTTTGCCTTTTGTTTATTGCAAATAAGCATTATTCTTTACCAGTATATTATATAAAGGGAATTAGGTTTGCTCCTATCTCAGCATGTAGTAGTTAAGTATGCATTTGCTCTGCTAGATTGCAACCTGTTTCTGCCCACATGGGGTGGGGTGGGGTGTATAATGATGCAGGAATTTGTGCTTGGACAAAGTGGAAAGGCTTTTCAAGGTATTGGCTGGGAGGTCGTGAGAGGCAAGACCAATATTGTACGTTTAAGAGAATTATGTAATATATAAGTGTATACCTTTGCTTTCTAAGTTCCTCTCTCTGTATTCATTAATAATATCATTTTTATTGCAATTACATACCCTTGAACTATTGTCCTTTCCTACATAAGGGCATTTTGGTAGTGCCTGGTAGGTGGCACAGTTCTTCCACATTTGGGAATATGCTTCATGATATTATGTGAGCGCCCTGAGAGCAAAGTCATTTGTAAAGTAATAGAATCACTTGTATAAAAGTAAAATAGTTTTCTTCAGTGCACAGATATGATCTAGATTTTACCCTTGCCCTATAAGATTTATGACTACGTTCCCAGTGCTCTTTCCTTTTTCTTGTCTTTCACATTTTAGCTTTCTAGATTTCTCAGCAGTAACAAATATGGCGAAAGAAATAAGCAAAGCCTTTATTAGCTTTGTTAGATTCTATCTTGTGTTACTTGGTACACTTACTGTGAATTTCTTGCAGTCAGTCCTAGTAATTCATGAAAAGCAGACCTGCTTCGCACAATCACTGAGACTTAAACAAGTCATCATGTGCTATTTAAGTTGCAATGCATGCCAGGAGCAGTTTGCTTAGTTACCTCCCTGTGCACATCTTACCGTGTTGTCTGAACCAGGGCAGCATGGCTTTCTCTACAGGTTATTTGAATAATCGGGGCAGTGGCTGTGCTGGTTGCAGATGCTGAGAGTTGTAGCCCATTGTTTCTGGAGGGCAGCAGCTTAGGGAAGGATGGATTAGGGGCTCTGTTTCCCACTTAGTAGTACATGAATAGCACCTACATGCTCACTACCACTCTTCCTTCACTCTCTCAAAACTGCCAGTGCTTTCTTACTGATCACAAGGCAGAGATATCTGTGGCTAAAATTGGTTTGCATTTTTCTTTTCAGTATGGAACTTCTAGCCTCATTCAGTTCTACGTGCCCCCCACCCCCCATGCTCATTGCATGCATACTCTTGTTAGTTAATCCAAATACAATCTGACAATGGGAAATTATTTCTAACCTTACACATATGAAACCACTGTGCTGATGTACATTTAGCTGCCAGTGTTGAACCAGTGATGATGATGCTTAACATTAAGTGTTGATAGTTTCATGATTTAGGTAGCATACTTGGAAGGGTGTAGTCCACATTGATTAGTCATGGTCATTCCTGGGCCCACTGTTCGTCAACATATTTATTAATGATTTTGATGAGGAAATACAAGGAAAGATAATTGGATTTGTAGTTGATAGAAATCTGGGTGGAACAGCAAAAACCCTAGAAGACAGAATGAAGATCCAGGGCAATCTTGATAAATTTGAACACCTGGCTGAAAGCAACAGAATGAGATTCAATAAGGACAAGTGCCAAGTTCTCCTAGGAAAAAGAAACCAAAGACATCAATACAAGATGGGGAATACGTGGCTCAACAGAATGGAAAAAGAAAAGGACCTTAGAGTTGTTGTGGACAACAGGCTAAATATGAGCCAACAATGTGATGCAGCTGCCAAAAGGGCAAATGCTATTTTGGGATGCATTAACAGAAGTATTACTTCCAAATCACAAGCAGTAGTAGTTCCTCTATACTCCTCACTAGTCTGACTTCACCTGGAATACTGTGTCCAGTTCTGGACACCAAGATTTAAGAAAGATGCAGGTAAATTAGAAGGGGTCTAGTGGAGGACAACAAAAATGATCCAGGGTTTAAAAACACTGCCCTATGAAGAGAGATTGAAAGAACTAGGCATGTTCAGCCTTGAGAAGAGAAGACTGAGGGGGGACATGATATCCCTCTATAAGTTCCTCAAAGGCTGTCTCTAAGAAGAAGGTCAAGATCATTTCTTGCTGATGCCTGAGTGTAGGACACGGAATAATCAATTCAAGTTGTGACAACCCAGATTCAGGCTGGACATCAGGAAAAGCTTCCTCACTGTCACAGCAATACAGCAGTGGAACCAGGTGCCTGGAGAGGTGGTAGGCTCTCTCACACTAGATGCATTCAAAAAGAAACTGGACAGCCATCTGAGTGGGATGGTGTAACGTAGTGTCCTGCAACAGCAGGGGGTTGGACTCGATGACCTTCATAGCCCCTTTCAACTCTACTATGATTCCATGATTGTCTTTTTGGTGAAAATATTGGGCAAATTCAATATTTCAAACACTGTATCTAGTATTTTTACATTATTGCTGCTATTTGCACGTACATAAGCAAAGACAGTATTTGTGGTATGGTATGGCAAAAATTATGTAATACAAGGAAGTACATATGTTGGTTACTTGAGTTATGAATGGGAAGAGGGAGGAAGGGGACATGTTCTGCTACTCAGAGTCATGTGGGCATATAGCCCATCTATTATGTTTCTGATTGATTGCATAGTTATATTCCCCAATAGCCAAAGCTGGGTGGTACACAATAATTTAAAGCAGTTTTTCATATTACATATCAAGTCATCTCCCACTTGTGGTGACCCTATGAATGAATAACATCTTGCCCTTGACAGCCCTGCCAAGCTCTTATATTTCAAGGCTGTGCCTTTCTTTATGGAGACCATCCATCTCATATTTGGTGGTCTTATGCCTTCAAGTTTCCCTAGCATGTTTGTCTTCTCCAGTGAGTTTGGCCTTCTCATGATGTTTCAAGTAAAGTTCTGGCTTGACTTGATCAAGGACTTATTTTTGTTCATACCTTTCTGTCAAGTCTAGAGTATTCGCGAAGCTCTTAGCACCATGTTTGAACACATCAATTTTCTTCCTGTAGTATTCTTCACTGTCCATGCCCTTTCATGCCCTTACATAGTGAGCAGGAATACAATTGTATGGATGATCTTGGCCTTGGTCTCCAGTGAAATGTCCTTGCACTTGAAGAACTTTTCTAGTTCCTTCACTGCTGCCTTTCTAAGACTTTGCTCATCATCCTATTTCTTGGTGGAAGACTCTACTCGAAGTAATGACTGAGCCAAGTTATACAAGATCATCTACAATTTCAATTTCTTCATTGCCTACCATAAAGTTGTGTGATTCTTCTGTAGTCTTGACGTTTGTTTTCTTAATAGTTGGTTGTAGTCCTGCTTTTGCATTTTCTCCTTTCACTTTGGTCAGGACTCCTTTCAATTCATTGCTGCTTTCACCAGTAAGATGGTGTCATTTGTATATCTACAATTACTGATGTGTCTTCTGCCAATTTTCATCCCTCTTTCCTCATAATTTCCTCTAATCCAGCTTTCGTATAGACAAACATTTATAGATTTTCTTGTCCGTTATACAGGTTACGTATCGGAATGATGAGGTGCTGAGGCATAGCCATTTTCTTTAGCACCATCCATTGCGTATCGTGAGCCACACACTCAAAGGCTTTGCTGTAGTCTGTAAGGCATAGATTGATCTTCTGAAATTCTTTGCTGCGGTCCAGTAGCCAACCTATATTTGCGATATGGTCTCAAGTGCCTCTTCCTTTTCAGAATCCAGCATTTCTCACTCCTTAGAGGGTTTAGTCTTTCTTGCAACACTTTAAGCATCACTTTGCTCACATGGGAAATGAGTGCAGTGATCTTTTACTTGCAACGCTATTGCATCTCCTTTTTTTGGAATTGGCGTATATACTGATCTTTTCCAGTCTGTAGGCTGTTTTTTTCTTTTTTCTCTTTTTGTTTACCACATTTGCTGGATTATTCTTGTTAGGATTTGGACCAATTCAGTCTCTGCAGCTTGACTAGTTCTATCTATTCTGATTGCTTTATTTCTATCAAGTGTTTACAGAGAAGCATTCAGTTTGCTTTCTAAAATTGCAGGCTCTTCCTCATAGGATTCCACTGTAAAAAGCAGTCTGTTACCTTTGTGTCTCTTTCATATATATTGTTTCTACCTTTTTGTTATTCTTTCCTGTTCAGCTAGTATATCCCTGTTTCTCTTTCAGCATTCCTAATGCACATTTGAATTTCCCTTTGATTTCCTGGATCTTCTGGAAGAGGTATCTTGCTTTACCTTTTTTGTTGTTCTATTTCTCTGCCATGGTCATTATAGTGGTTCTGTTTGTCTCTACACAATAGTGCTGAAAGGTTGCATTCAAGATTCTTACCATATTCCTGTTATCTTTTGCTTTTGCTTCTTGCTTGTCCTTAGCAATTCATTTAGGCCTTTCCTTTCTTGTTGTTGCAGGAATTGTCTTTTGTGTTTTTCTCTAATAATGTCATGGGCATGTTGTGAGCGAAGCCAGCTGGAGCCGGGGGTCAGACTAGATGGCCCGGGAGACCCCTTCTGACTCGCTATGTTTCTATGTTTCTGGTTTCGGTTAACAGTTCTTCTGGTTCATTATCAGTTAAGTTCAGTAATGCAAATCTTTTCTTTATGTGGACTTTAAATTCCTCAGGAAGGTTATTTACTTGTGCATTGGCACTATGTTTCTGTTAGTGATTGTTTTCAGCTTGATATTAAGATTTTTGATTTTTGATATTAAGAGTTCCTAGTCACTACCACGATCTATTCCTGGTGCTGTTTTGGCAGAGTGAATAAAGCTTCTCCGTCTGATACTTCCAATTGCATGGTTTGTTTTGTGTCTTTGTTGGTTATATGGTGATATCTGTGTATATGGTTTTTTGAAGCATATGTTTGCGATTAACAGATTGTTGTCCACAGGATTCTATGTCCTTTTCCTGCTCCATTTCTTACTCCTAAGCTAAATTCTTCCACATTTGATTCTGCTTTGTTTCCTATTTTTGCATTCCCATTACCTAGGATTATTGAGATGACTTGTTTTGGCATGTTGTCAATTTCATCTTGAACACCTGCACAAAAGTGTTCAAAATCTTCTTCAGCATCTGTTGTTAGAGCATAGACTTGAATGAGTATTATATTGATAAGTTTTCTGGGAAGTCTGTTTGATATAATTTGGTCAGACTTTGCATTATAATTCTTTAATGCTTGTGCTGCATCTAGCTGTGGTATTAGAGACATTCCATTTCTTCTGAGTTTATCATTTCAGGAATAAAAGATTTTGTGTTTGTCTGACTGAAAGTGTCCCATTCCAGTCCACCTTAGTTTGCTCACTCCAAGAACTGCGATGGTTAGCCATTCCATTTCTTTCTTTAGGATTTCCAGTTTGCAGCAGTTCAAATAGTTAAAATGCAATATACAGTTTAAAGCAGACTGAAACTGAGATGTGCATCTCCCATTTTCTTTAGTTGCATGCCTACGGTAAGGCTCCTATGCTGACCTTTCCTCAGTTTACAGAAGCCTCCAAAGCTGAGTAATACATATGTTCAAATGTAATTTTGATAAGTACTTTTTTCACATCATGACATGAAGAATGATAACATGTGGCGTGTTTGCAATATAAGTTCTGGTACTGATTCCCCTTTCCCTTGATTCCTAGGCCAATGCGCCATGCCTTCTCTTCATAGATGAGATCGATGCTATCACACCCAAGAGAGAAGTTGCCTCAAAGGACATGGAACGGAGAATTGTAGCCCAGCTTCTGACTTGCATGGATGGTCAGGGACTTTTTTGAACGTTAAATAATTTATCAGATTTCCTGTTGTTCATCAAATGCTAGCACTGATCCATTTGTTTTTAAGTGTCATATTCAGTTGAAATATTCTCTTACCACAAAAGTCCAAGTCCAAGATCTCTTTGTAGAGGAGCAAACTCCAGAGTGGGTTATTCATGTGTTACAGTCAAAGCATACACCTAAAGGTCTAGTGGCACTTTGAAGACAAACTGGTTTATGCTGGCAGGAGCTTTCATACTTGGCAGCTCCTTTTTTCATGCATAACTGCAGACATAGATTTAAATAGAAACTGTGGAGAGTGCAAACAGAAGAAAATTATGTTGTTAGTCTGAACGGTCTAGCAAGGCGAAAGGATGTGCTGAGTGTATCACAATGATTTGTGCTCTGCCAGTCAAACAAATACAAAATCCAATCAGCTTCTTTATGACTTACTGAAACTAGCAGCCACCTGTGATGAATAGGCATTATAAGAGACAATGTTTTCTGTACAACCTCAAATTCTTCCTTGACCAGTTCCAACAGGACAGGTTTTGTAGGGGTGGGGAAACAAGTAGCCCTTCAAATGTTAATGGAATTCCCATTATCCCTTACTACTGATGGCTGGCTAAAGCTGATGGATTTTTCAGTCTGCCAACAACTGGAAGGCCATTTGTTCCCCACCCCTACATGAGGAAGAAGATGAGCTTCCTGCCAAGTGATTGTTTCTTCCTGTGCTCCAGAAAGCACCTTCCAATTCTTGATTGCCTGTGGGACAAGTCATTTCCTAGGCAATTGACATCCCTTTGGTTTCTTCAGGGACAATTTGATATAGGATGGGCTCTGTATTTTTTTTATTCTGATCTGTTGCTTTTGCCTTTCAGACAAGATTAAGATGTAATATGGTGTAGCAATTAAGAGCCTATGCTGAACATCAGGAAGTTCTTGATTTTCAAATGGGATCTTCACCATAAAGCTGCTTTTAGCAAGCAATGTTTTCTCACACTTCCTAGTCTACAATACAGGAAATATTGCTCATATTCATGTCTTTGTAAATATTACCTATATACTGAATGTAAAAAACTTTGAACACTCAACGGTATTCTATCCATGCTGAGAAGTATAAGCTTGACAATGATAGATATAAGAACATATGAAGGGATGCTAAGCATCCACCTAGTTACTCTGCTCATACCCTGCTCAACTAGCTGCCACTAGGAAACCCACAAGTAGGACCCACAACCCTCCCACCCATTTTCCTAAGCAACCCTTGTACATTAGTATATTGCCTCCAATTCTGAAGATAATATATGGCCATCAGGACACGTAGGCATTGATAGCCTTCTCCTCCATGAATTTGTCCAGCTCTATTTTTAAAGCCTTCTAGCTTGGTGGCTTTCACTACAACTTGTGGAAGCAAGTTCCATAGTTTAACTATGTGCTGTGTGAAAAATTACTTCCTTTTATCTATTTAAATTACTTCCTGGTTGAATTTTCTGCCAGCCAGCTTCATGGAGTGACCCCAGGGTCTAGTATCATGGGAGAGCAAGAAAAAGTCTCCTTGCCAACTGCCAGCACACTGTGCATAATTTGGTACACCTCCATCATGTTTCCTCTTGCTAGCCTTTTTTCTAAGCTAAACAATCCCAGATTTTCCTCACAGTTCAATTGCTTCAGCTCCGTGATCATTTCAGTCACCCTTTACTGCACTTTTTTCAAATCTGCAATAACTTTTTTTAGATGCAGTGACCAGAACTGTACACAGCATTTTAAGTACAGCTACATTGTATATTATACTTTGTATAAGATATCATCTCAGCTGTTCTAGATTTTGGTGTTAGCTCTATTTTGGATCAGCATGGATTCCAAAGATCTTGTTTAGGCAGGTGTGGAAAGAAAGCATTTTCATTTGTTCTTCTGATCCTGCCCAATAGCATCCTTGTACATTCTACCATGGTTAAAAGAGAACTCTGGCATGTATGCCTTACACTGTAACAGCAGTAATAGCACATGTTGTCAGGCTTGACCGCTCTGTGTGTTTAGCATAAACAACGGTGCCCGATGACAAAGCACAGTCTCCTTCGTTAGGTGCTTGTGAGGCTGATGTTTCTTTCCCTCATTCCTCAGACTTGAATAATCTGGCTACAGCTGCTCAGGTCCTGGTGATTGGAGCTACCAACAGGCCAGATTCACTGGACCCAGCCCTGAGACGCGCAGGAAGATTTGACCAAGAGATTTGTTTGGGGATTCCAGATGAAGCAGCCAGAGAAAAGTCTGTCAGCTTTGTTTTTAATGTTCTTGTTTAATATCGTTTGAATTTTGGCTTCGCAGCTGCTGATCTAACATATTTAATAAGGGAAGCATAGGAGATATAGCATTTCTACTCTTGCAGTGCTGGAAGAAATCAGTATCAAAATTCTTCCCATTGCATAGTTTTGGAATATACCTATACTGTTCAACGCCAACATTAATAACTCCAGCTTGTGCAGTTGGTCAAAGTAAAATCAATAATAGAAAAGGAATGAAAGTGTTTTTATTCTGTGTTATAATTTCTCATGGTTTTGCTTCTTTAGATGCAATATTTTTTCTGCTGTCCTCTTACTATAGACATATAGTAGAACATGCAGTACTTAGCAGGTTTTCTTAGAAGTAAGTTCCAGTTTACCTTCCACTGAGAGTGTGACTACGTTTTCTCCACTGACTCCCATACAGATTTGCCAAATACAGAAATCAAATCTCCTAGAATTCTTCATGTACCTTCCATTAAATTGTTGGCCCACTCCAGTTGAGGTTTATCTGTGCATTCAGGATCTCCTAAAGGAATATGGTTTTGCAATAATATTGGCTCTTTTTAATTTGGTGAACATGGTCACTCAAAAACAACACATTTAAGGAGGCCTGCTGAATTTGTTTTGACTTGCAGAGTAATGTCCTTGAAAAACAGTGGTGGTGAATGTTTTTCAGCCTGAATGTGTTGTAGACACATGCACACGCTTATACTAGACATTCATACATAACACACATGTATTGCAAGCCTACTTGTTGTCTGGGTGATGGGAGGTAGAAGGTTGTACGTTGGTTGGGGAGGTTTTATGGATTTTTCCACCCCTGTTATAAAGGATGCGAACATATTTTATTAATTCATTTGTTTTTAAACTGCTCTATGTCAAAGGTTTTTTAAAGCTATTTGTCAGATCTGTGCTCTTTCTTTTCCTTCCTTCCTTCCTTCTTTTGTTCTCTGATGGAAATAAACATAAATCTCATGACTGGGCAGTAAGTGGAGAGGAAATGTGTGCTACGCTTATCCTCCAAATACTTTCCAACCATGAAAACTGAATAGATATCTCTGCCCAAAACAATGCACAAGTTTCCCAGAGAGCTTAAAAACAAAATTCCGTGGAGATAGCTGAACAGGACAGATCCTCAGCATGGCCCCATTCACTCAGTTCTATTCAACCGCCTTCACCAGGATTTCTTGACAGCTGTCAGTAAGCCACAGTAACAGTTCCAAAACAGAGCCATGGATGGGGGGCAGCCTTATAATCTCTTCTTTGTGGAGTAGCAAGGGACCTGGGGAAGTGGGGAAATGGTGGGGAGAGTAATGACATGTCAGTTCAGCATGGAAATTAGAGGATTTTATTGCTAAGGGGAAGATCTTAAGCCCATTCACTTTTGGTCCACCTACGTTTTGTCTTTCCAATTGATAACTTACGAAATAAGTGACTGTCATCTGTTCACAAACATGCATTGTCACCTCAGTCCCTTCATTTTTGTCAGATGAAACTGATGTGGGCATAGACCAGGCAAGGCTGTTTTATGATGGTGTGGCAGTGCAGTTCTGGAACTGTAACACACCAACCCAAAACAACAACAGCGTTACATTTTTGGGGACAGGGAACTTTTTTAACTGGTGTGGGGAAGGGGAAGCCCAACCACAGTGTCAAATGTAAAGGAGTTGAGTTTGGAGTGCGGAAGTTTGCTGGTTCTGCCAGAAAGATCACTGGAGGCCAGCTAAAGAGGAAGGAGAGGGGGGCCAACCCACAGTGAGCCCAGCTGTTTGTCAGGCACACTGTGGATTGTTCTCTTATCTACTCACACAGCATAATTTACTGACAGGGAGGGTTATCATGCAAACTTGCCCACTGACTTTGAGCATATTATTTATTTTATTTTATTTATTTATTAAAACGTTTATATGCCGCCCAATTCGCCGAAGCCTCGGGGCGGCTCACAACATGAAGTAAAATACAAAAATAACAATATAAAATAAATAACAATATTATATCATGTTTTGCAAGAGCAGAATAATTCTCTGTTTAATTATCATCTGGGTTGCTTTCTCCATTGCACAATCTTACCCCATTCTGCTTTTAGCTTAAAAGATGAGAATCTGGGTGGAAGAGAGGTTGATAAAAATAAAGACTGTCACAATGCCTTCCTTTGTTGTCTCTTCATCAGAATTCTGAAGACTCTGTGTCGAAAACTTAGACTCCGCGAATCTTTTGACTTTGGCTACTTGGCTCGTATGACGCCAGGCTATGTCGGAGCTGATCTTATGGCACTCTGCCGAGAGGCAGCCATGTGCTCTGTGAATAGAGTCCTTGTTCAGCTGGATGGGAAGAAACCTGAAGTCATGAGAAGTGAAGAAGGAGTATGTGGCAAAGATAAGGAAAGAAGTGTGGAAGAGCTTGCAAAAAGGAACGCTGAAAAGCCAGATCTTCCCACTAAAGTATATATTCCTTCAACTGTAATCTACCATAACTTTTTAATAAAATATTTCCCAATTTTACTATATCAAAGAAGTTATTTGTATTGGACCAGCACTGTAGGCACAGGGAAAAAGAAAAACAACCCCCAATAGTAAGCTGATACTTCTATCAAGACGAGCTAAAATATGACAAATACTAAGCAAACCTTTGAGTTCTCTAGAGTTCATTTTCAGGCATGTTGTGGGGAGGGGAACCATCTCTGCTGCCCTGAATTCCTTGGACAAAAGATGGGATAAAATGTAATAATTAGTTAATTTGAAATACAGGGCAGGGTGTTTCAAAGTCAGTGATATCCTAGAAGTACAGAAGCTGTTATGCAGATTTGCTTAGGTTAGCTGCTTCTAGGTGAAAAGAAAATTTCAAGTTATACCCAGTGCTGCTCCTAATGTGAAGATACTACAGCTCTCTTAACAAAAAAGTTATAATGCCAACAGTAGTATGGATCTGCATTGACACCAGTTCGAGCACATTTATCCCTCACAGCTGAGAGAGCTGAAGTTATGAAAAGCATGGTGATTCTTAGATTAAAGAAGATTTTTTTCTGAAACTACATCTGCATTATTTTTTGTACAGGAGTAACATCTTGACTCAGGCAGCAAGGATACAGTGCCTTGCTGAAATATTCAACCCCTCTTTGACTTTTCCACATTTTGTTGTGTTATAACCTAGAACCGAATTTTTTTTTAACCTATTTAATTTTTTTTAACCTATTGTGAATCCACCAATCATTGAACCAGCTGCCTTTAACCAGCTTGCTAACTAAAATATTTATGAGCACCTGATCACATGCTTTGTTGAAGCATGTGTTGTCATGCTAAATTCATAGCACTTCCAGAACTCATTAAGCTAATAAGTATTCAACAGTGGATGAGGTCGGGATAAGATTAAGGGATTTATTGAGAAATATTTGCTGTTTTCTGCTATAAATATTAGTGTATATGTGCTGTAATTGAATGCTTCTCATTCCCCCCCCCCTTAAGCACTAGTCTGACCCATTTGTGTATTGTTTATCTCCTACTTATGTAGGCTGAATTGCAAAGACTGCTCAGCTTGCTAAAGGAACCAGACCCACTGAAGGAGGAGCATCTGGAAAAGCTTTGGATCGAGCTGAATGATTTCACTGCAGCCCTCTCTACAGTGCAACCTTCAGCCAAAAGGGAAGGCTTTGTCACAATCCCAGATGTGACATGGGCAGATATAGGAGCCCTGGAAGACATTCGGGAGGAGCTCACCATGGCAATATTGGTATGGATAGACACTATATTTTAGAAAATCCTCCCATGTAGGTACAAAACTGCATACCTTCCAAAGGTTAAGCTGTGTGATGCTGCCAAATATTCTGAACCCAGCACATTATTTGGTTTTTCCTTGGAAGCAAAAGGTCATAAGATGTGCAAGCTTTTTAGTTTTCCAGCATTCTTTATCAGACAAACTGGGACTTTATTGTCTAAAGGCACATATTGTCTACTATTCCATTTTATTTATTCATATCCTACCTTTTTCCTTCAAGGAACTCAAGCAGACTTACATAATCCTCCTCTCAATCTTATCCCCACAACAGCTTGTGAGGTAGGTTAGGCTGAAGGTCACCCAGTGAGCTTTCTGGCCAAGTGGGAACTAGAACCCAGATCTCCTGGAAACCCAGTCCAACACTTTCACCACTACACTAGAGCTATCCAATTTGGCTTCTACTTACTTTTTGAACCTAATGTGCCATTTCAATTATCTCCAGACATTTTGTGATGGTACCCAGGACAGTTTCTCAAACTGCTGAACATGCTAAGGCCGCAAATTTTTGCTGAACATGTCTGGCTCCCTTTTCCTATTTCCATATAATGAACTGTAATTTTAATCTAAAGTTGGAGACAGTTCTTTTTTTACTTTCAAAAATTGAGAAATAAACCATTGTTTTATTTTTCATCGATGCAGCCCTGGAGATAGTGCAAAGTGAAACCTGAAAGCATCAGAACTCCTGGAAGCCCCTAATTTGGATGTTGGGAACCTCCTACGTTTTATCTTAAAACTGTGACTAAAGGCAGCCTTTGTGGCTTCAACATCAGCTGCTTTCCTCCACACACTTTTTTCTGTTTTTTACCATTTTGCCAGAAGAACTAGAAAAGCATCTATGCTGTTTGGTGACCTTTGAATTAGCTTGATAAAAGCACTGCCCTAATGCAGTTTTTGTAATTGAGCATATGTCTAGGGAAAGGAAGCAGTGCTTGAAAAGGGTAGCTCAGGGGGTTTCCAAGTAACTATTTCTGTCCGAATAACGGAATTATTTTATCAAATACATTTGTTTCATCCCCTTTCTCATTGCAGGGATCAATGGTAGAGAGGCTTGAGCACAACTATATTGAGAAAGAAGGAGCTAGTCCTAAGAGGAGCTGAAAGGGCTCTTATGGGAGATGTGGGTGGAGGTAAATGCAGAGATGCTCAGTAGGTAATATCTAAACACCATTTCTTTTTTCTTTTTTGGTTGGAGCACTTATTTTAATATTAGAAGGCTAGCTGTGTTGGCGTATTGTAGACCTAACACTGCATCCTATAGTTTTGTCATGCTGAGACCTACCTCAGTAATCTCATGCATTTCAGAGAACCAGCAATGGCCAGGGAAGCTTGCTTTTTGGTTCTCAGAAAAAGACCATCAGAACTGACACCTCTCATTTGAGAATGAAATGATTGCTGTGGTTTCTTTTTCCCTCTTTTCATTGAGCAAGTCCTTTTGTGTCTCTTCCAGTTTTCTTCATCTCTATCTAATAAATATGCTAATGGTTATAGAAAACCAGTTATTTTTCAAGCTTCATTGAAATCTTTTACTTGTTCTGTTACAGGCTCCTGTGAGGAATCCTGAGCAATTCAGAGCCCTTGGCCTCACAGCTCCAGCCGGTGTGCTGCTTGCTGGTCCTCCTGGCTGTGGCAAAACTTTGCTTGCTAAGGTAGGGTAAGATGCTGTGTCTTACTTATTTATCTTACCACTGCCCTGAGGCACTGTAAAGGGTGTGGTGCAATACATACATACACACATAATTTTGGCTGTTTCCAGGCCCAATACAGGACTTGCCTTTCAGGTGCTAAGCAGCTTATAAATTAAGCAGCAAGAGTGCCACTCCCAGTAGGATCAGCCTACCCACTAATTAAAATAATTGGGGAAGCTTTTCTCAGAGTCTCTTCAGTAGGAGAAATCCATCAGGAAGGCACAAAACAGATGGCCTTCCCTGGGATGACACTCCATCCCTGGAATGCTCTTCAAAGAGAGGTGCTAAATCTAACCAAAAGTCTGTGGGGTCCACCATTCTTTTCACATGATGGCCAGCTGGGTACCTATGGGAAGACCACAATAGGAAACGAATTTAAAAGCACACTCCACCACATGTTCTCTGGCAACTGGCATGCAGAGACATGAGACATACCGCCCCTGGCATTGGAAGTCACGTATCTTCCATTGCGACTAATAACCTCTATTAAGTTGCCTGATTAAATTGTCCCGCTCACCTTGGTGATTATTGCTGCATCTTAAAATAGTGAATTCCATTATTTGACTATGTGCTGCATGGAGATGTACTTTTGTTTTATCTGTCTTGAATCTCCATCCATTCCGTTCCATTAGATGAGCCCAGCTATGAGAGCAGAAGTAAGAGGGAAATAGAGTGGAAAAAGTGTACAGAGAGAAGTTTTTCTCCTTTACTTGCCTTTTTTCTAAATGTAAAGGCTCCAAACATGCCAATGCTATACTCCAGGTTAAAGTACTTTTCATTTCCCCATGCAAATAGTTGATGAATGATTTACCCTTAGATTTATTATTTTATATTTTTTGTGTTTAATTGCATTGTTGATGTCTGTTTTTTATCTTTGCACTTTACCACTGTTGTGGGTGAAAAATGATGTAGAAAAAATATAAATAAAGTATTTTAAGGATCATAGTAACTCTGCTTGTGATGAGAGGGATAGATATTAAAGATGGTTTCTCTATTGTGTGCTTGCTGTGACACATGGATCAGTACCAGCCTCAGACACTTTTACTGTGCCTTTGACTACTTAGTATGAACTGTGATGCACATCCTGTGTACTGAGATGCCTTTCTCTAGGATTTGAGTATCCTGACCTGTTTTTCTAAAAGTAACCCATGGTTTCTTTAACCCATGGGTTGTGGGATCCCATGTTGTCATGGTATGTGAACCCAGGCACTCTTGACAAACCATGGATTGATAACCACAAATAGCGAATAAAGAGAACCTGTGGGTTCTCCTATGGTTGTGAACTGTGGGTTATTTAAGCTGAAAGCTGTCTCTACATTTGAATCCAAAAGTGTGGGTTCTTCTGCTGGGCTGCCATGCCAGCAGGCAAGAATGGTAAATACAACTCAGTTACTCTAGTTGCCATTACTAAGAATTGCAAAGGCATTTGGAGTACAGGGAGGGTGTTGCCAAAGAATGAGGAAAACAGGTCCAGAGATTTAGAAAATAAACTGCAATTTGTTCAGTTGTCTGCCAGAGAGAAGCTAGGTAGGGCAGCAAAGCATAGGTCAACAAAGTGCTAAATAAACCATGTGATCAGGAAAACCACAGTGTTGCTATGAAGTAAGTTGTGGACTCTCCTATCACAGCTGTGGTGATGGCCACTAACTTAGATGGATTTAAAAGGAATTGGACACATTCATGGAGGAAGAGTCTGTTGTTGGCCATGATGGTTCTATCACGTCTTTAAGTTTGGAGATTCTCTTCCCCTGCACTTGCATCTCACATTGTGTGACCTAATGAAATCAGTTGGCAGGAGTTTCAGGATAAACAAAAGAAAGTCCATCTTGACATAATGTATAATAAACTTGTTGAATTTGCTGCTATGGGTTCGATTATTACCTTTGAAATGTGTCTTTTGGCATTCAAGAAATTACCAGTTAAAATAAATTATTATTACCTTATAAATAACAATCCAGTTTAAAATTGATAGGTGTCTCCTGCCTTTATGTTTGGGAATTTGTGTGACCATTGCAATTATGCAATGTTCTGTCATTAATATTACCTTGAAAATGTATAGTTAATTAACATTCTGGATATGTGGGTGATGGAGAACTGATGCCTGAACATTCAATTTTTTCAGCTGGGGCCATGCTCTCAGCTCCACTGTCAACTTAGGTACTGCATGTGGCACATAAGATGGTACATGTTTCACAGAAGAAATACCCACTTTGTGAAGTTTCTTCCCCTGGTTGAATGTCTCTCCTCCTCCTGCCCCATCTGCCCTGTTTTCAGGTGCTAGGTGAAGATGGTGCTGTTGCAATATGTGTGAGTGCTAATTGACCATAACTTTGATCTTCTTATAGGGGTTTATTTATGGCTAGGGAAATAATCTCTTTGGATAGGATGATTATTATTATTTTTATACTATTCCGTAGCCAAAGCTGTCTCTGTTGCTGTTTCTATATTTATTTGTATTGAAATGATATCGAAGTGTGAAAGGACATGTGTGTTATACATAGAAGGTCCAAGATTCAATTATCTGGCATCTCAAGGGAAGACTAGGGAAGACTCAGGTCTGAATGCTTGGGCAGCTGCTGGCGGTCCTTGCTAGCAATACTAGATAAACCAAGGGTCTTAATTAAGTCTTCATCCTATGCTGTTTCGGTGAGGGTGGGGTTTTTATTAATTTTTAGAGCAGGTGCATTGCTACCTTGAGGGTCTTCATAGTTTGGAAGGAATCAGTTATTAGAAAAACATAGATTACACTGTAAATATAAATTTAATTTTAAAAAGTAATATGAACTAGTTATACCTTTTACTTTTTTCTAGGCTGTGGCAAATGAGTCTGGACTGAACTTCATTTCAGTGAAAGGCCCAGAATTGTTGAACATGGTGAGTTTTGTTAGTAGTAGCATAGTTGCCACTAACTGGTCAGTTTAAGCTTTGGAAGCTATTGTGTGTATAAGATGAATACTGGATTGTGTTATAATGTAAACGGTTTAACTTTGTGACTTTTTAAGATTGTCAATAAAAAATGAGTTCTCAGCAATTATGAAAAGCCTTCGAAGTGTATAATTTGTGTCACAAATTGCATACTATGCATTTCATGACTATGCATTCTATAAAAAGCTTGCTTATTAGAGCTGGTTTACTAGGGCGGGAAATGACAGATTAAATTTAGTTCTTTTCTGACCTAGTTCCATGAACTTTCAAAATTATTTATTAGTGGTACTTATATTAATATTTGCTAAGAAGTGACATATTAATTATACTAATGCTGATATTTTAGTAATATCTTAACTGCTTAATATACTAAAATTTCTAAGATGGATTTTTTTAATGTGGGGTTTAAGGTTTAGAAGATGAAAGTGAATCTAAAGAACCTGTGGTAAGATCATGAGCCAGTCCAAATGATCTAGCTTTATTATGCTTATCTATGAAAGTAGAGATTATACAACCCCCCCCCCACTTACTTGACTTGCTTGTTTTTCCCTCCCCTTTTTCAGTATGTAGGGGAAAGTGAGCGTGCTGTACGCCAGGTTTTCCAACGTGCAAGAAATTCAGCACCTTGTGTCATATTCTTTGACGAAATTGATGCTTTATGTCCTCGAAGATCAGACCGTGAGGTGAGCCTATATTCACTTCATCTAGTCATTTAGGTTTAGTATAATAATAGGGGATGTGTGTATGAATGCATTTTGTCAGTTTTATTTGTTTTCAGAATGCTCTACAAAGTAAGTTATTGTCCCCATTTTACAGCTGGGAAACTAAGGAAGAAAAACAATGACTTGATCAAAGTTCTCCAGTTAGTCCCTTGCATAATTGATCTTGAACCCATACCTTCTGGATCCAAATCCACCAGTCTCTTCACTGTACCACACTGGTTCGTGTATTCTCTGCTTTAAGGCTTAAACTCATATTTGGAGAAGTGGAGTTAAATGTTGACTATCTAAGGGACACTACACTGGATGAATTATAATCTGAAAAGTTCATATTGAGTGACTAAAGAGCTACTGTGTGATACAGACCAGTATAAATTTTTATGGTGAAGAGATAAAGGAAAGAAGCTGTCTTTAAACACTTGGACCATCAGCATCAATATTTTCAGCCCTAATCTCAGGGAATCTCTGGCAATTGGACGTACTGTAGATCAATTCTACATGCCTCATTCAAGCAAACTAGATGTTCTTACATTTGATCCACCATACCACCAAAAATAGAAGTAGTGCTATTTATGCTGTAGCTAACTGTAAAAAATAGGATTTGAAGGAAGTATATTATTTCTCCTGTGAAAATGGACTGTGACAAAGGCGTCTTAATTGGGCCTGGTTGGGCCTGACTTTCATGGTCAGGAAAATCTAGGTGAGTCATGGCTTCCCATTGGTTTCAGGGAGAAGAAAAACAACATTGTAGGCAAAGTGGTGTTTATCCCATGTTGATTATCTTCATGACAGGGTATATTTTGTTCCTTCACAAAGATTTTATGTGCTTGCTTGTTTGAGGTCTGATCCCTTCAGAACCATCCCTGGCACAGACTCTCCTTCTGCCTGAGGCAGGAGTGAACAATCGCTGTCAAGGTGTGCTCTTCCCTCTGCATTGTGCCCTCTTCCTGCATCAGCCCCCCCCCCCCACACTTTGCTGCTGCCACTGTGCCAGCTCTGTGTAGGGCGCATGGTCAGAAGTGGCTGCGGAACTCCTGCAGGAGCCCTGCAGCCATTTCTTCGAGGTCCCAGCATTCTGTAAAGTTGATGCATTGGTAGCCAGATAGAAAGGCAGATAGAAGAATGGTGGATGCTTTTGAGTTGCGGTGCTGGAGATGACTGATGCACTTCCCATGGTCTGCCAAAAAAAAGAAGTCCTAGACAAAGAGGACTCACTAAATATATCATTTGAAGCCAAGATCAACAAACAAAGACTGCCATACTTTGGCCATGGCATGAGAGCTGACTCACTCGAAAAATCAATCATGCTGGGAGTGATCAGTGGAAAAAGAAGAAGGGGCCACCCCAGCACTCTTTAGCTGGACATCATGAAGAAACACACTGTGATGGACATGGCGGTCTTGAAGGAAGCCGTGAAAGACAGAGAGGCATGATGAGCAATGATCTATAGAGTGGCCAAGGGTCGGACACAACTGAATGCTTGATGAAGATGGCATATCACTAAGAAGCTGAGCTGAGATCAGCGGTGAATTGATTGCTGAAGGGCAAGGAAGAGGCAGAAGCAGGGTTGTAAAACCGGAGTTGAATTGGCAGTGCTTTGAAGCAAGTGTTTGTGCCATGTTTACTTAGCAAAGTCTTTATCTCACAACTGCAGGCAGTCTGAGGGTGCTTGCAACACATTTCTCCTACGTAACCTATTGGCTTGCAGGCAAGCATGTCTCCTTTGCAGAACTGTCTCAATCATCCACTTAAGTTGCTCGGAGGTGGTTCCTCTCCACCTTTGCTTGCATGCTCTTCTCTGTGAGGGCAGAATGCCAGGTGTCTGCTGGGAGGATCCTGGTTCCACTGCTGATGTCCACCCAGCTGTGTTGTGCCCTCTTTCCACTAACTTCCTAGGGACGGAGGCTCCTGAGCCACAGATGGCTCTAGAATTCTGGCCTTAAGATCAGTCATCCTTCTCTTCTGCAGATGAGTTTGTTTGTTTGTTTATTTATTAGATTTATATCCCACTTTTTCATACAGTGAATTCAAAGCAGCTTCATCATTGTCCTTCTCCTGCTCTCAGTCTTATCCCCACAACAACAATCCTGTGAGGTAGGCTGGGCTGAGAGCCTGTGACTGCACCAAAGGCATCCAGTTGGCCCTGTGGCCAAGCAGGGACTAGAACCCAAATCTCCTGAGTTACATTCCTAGGCTCTTGAGCACGGCGCCACACTGGATCTCTTCACACTTCTAGGGACGCTGTCACACAGAGACATTGTTGCTCTCCCAGCAAGTGGCATTTAGAGAGACATTGCCCTGGACCACAGTGTTGCACAGTACCAGCGTGACTAGTGGCCACCAATAGAATTCTCCATGAATGTCTCAAGGCCTTACCAGCAGGCAGGGGAATTTACTATGCTTGTAATTAAGCACCATTGTGCTTTAGCATCATGTAATCTATAGGAAGAGTCATTTTCTTTGAAGTTGGAGATGATTTGGAATTTAATTAACCATGTGTCAGATAAAACCAAAGCATAACCTCACCATAGTAAGTGATCTGAAGCATTGGAAATGAATTGATATTTGTAATCAAGAGTCAGCTCTCTGAAAGAGAGTTCTTTCATCTTTTCTCCCTCTTGGGTTTACTGTATAATTTTGCAGGTCAGAATCAACTGATTGATTTTTACGTCTCTTTTATAATTTACTCTTTCCCTTTTGTGATGTGGTGGCTAGAAATTCTTATGGTTAGTCTTTTTGGGTGGAATGATAGGTTGAAACTAGTGTGATGAGTGAACCAGTTGTCAGGAAAGAAGATAGATCATGGGTATGAAAAAGATAAATGATCCAGAACTTTTGTTTTTTACTTGTGAATGTAAGTTTGTGTCAAGGGTATAGATTTTTTTTTTTAATCCTAAAGGACTGAATTCCAGGCTAGGAAGGTCTCAGGGCTGTATTCCATATGATGATGCAGCCAAAGGCAGAGTGATGATAAGTAATCAGACACTTAATCCTAATTTTAAGGCTGCTCAGATTTAAACGGGGCACACTCTGAAGTCATGTATGAATAAGCCGAGCTGAATCACACAACATCCCCTTCAAATAGCATCCAGATACCAAGTCTCTGCATGTGTACTCATGAGTAAACAGGGCAGGACAAGCCTCAGAAGTAAGTGGGAGTGAATCACTCTAGCTTCCCCACCCAGCCATGTGCCTTCTCCCTCCTCTGCAGGAAAATCTTCTATCTCTGGGCATCTGCTGATCAATGATAAGAGCCTTTTGCTTTCAAAAGATGGTGCAAGCTCTGGGAGAGATGCTGGTGGGCCAGAGGAGAAATGCCAGTAGCCGGAAGTTTCCTATCCCTGATTATGCTGCCTGTGTCATTTTGTTGCCTTCTTATTCTTACAGTCAGGTGCCAGCATTCGTGTAGTGAACCAGTTGCTAACAGAGATGGATGGACTGGAGTCTCGTCGTCAGGTTTTCATTATGGCAGCCACCAACAGGCCAGGTTAGAAACCTTGAACAATTGGGGCTAATCTTAGGAGGATCACATGAGTGTCTGTTCTTAGGTATGCATGTCTCTTGCCCATGATAAAGAGGTAGCTATTCTGCTGCTATAAAGGTGCTTGTGTGTTTTAATTATAGTAGTGTGAAAGCTTTGTGACTATGTTTATTAAATCCAATGGAAAAATGTCATCAAAGAGTTTTATTTTCTGCTGCTGTTTTTTTACTATTTGATTTATGAATAACCACCAAAATGTCACTATATATTAAAAATTCCACCTAAGTTCCTTATCCCTTAATTTTTCTGCTGCAGCCTTCAATCTTTTAGTACAACCTTTTAGTACAACCTTGTTCTCTTTGCCCACATTGTAGTGGTGTTTTAGGCAACAGACCTGGAAGGAATAGCAAAGGAAATTTATGGAAAGCAAATATACGGTGTTTGTGTGTTGGGAGGCATTCCTCAGCAAGGACTTGTGGATTGGCCCTGCTTCCTCTCTCGTTGTGCTGTTTAAAGGACCAATCACTAAGGAACCCCATGCTGGACATCCATGGGGCAGAACCTTATTCCCCAAACTTTATGTTCTGATAAGGCTCATTCAGTCTTTAGTCTTCTTGCATTTGGCATTTGTCTACATATGAAGAGGTTTTTAATTTGTTTTTAATTTTGTCTTGTTCATTGTTCAAAATTCGTTTTCGATATATGTCTCTTTGTTGTATACTTCCATGTTTGTATATGTTTTTTATAGTGTATTTTTAAGGTTTTGGACTTTGTGAACTGTCCAGAGAGCTTCGGCTATGGGGTAGTATAGAAATATAATAAATGAAATGAAGCACTGTCATTGTGTTTACTACTTCAGAATACCATTTCTTCATACATAGATTATATCTAGTGGAAGTTGTTATTTCAGTGCTAAGTGTTTTGAACAGGCTGAAGTTCAAGCTGGTTACAGTTTGGGGTAGTTATTAAGTGGAAAGTTCTCATCAGCACTTCCAAGTGAGTGAATATACAGATCTGAACTGTGAGCAAGTATATTTGCATGAAGGATATTAGGCCAAGTGTGACTCCAGACTAGAACATTTGCTTTCTAATGTAATATAAATAATACTTGGTGTCTTAGCTGGAATGAACCATTTGAATGCAAAAGGTATTCTCTTCTCCCATGGTTCCTGAAACTGTAGAACTACATATTGTAATTTCTTCTAGGAGAGCGGATACTATTTATCCTGCAATAGTGTTCAGATCGTGCTGACCTTTTTCATAAAATAAAGGTTAAGAGTGATTTACAGAAGATTTATTGTTGTTGAAACTGGTTGCTAAGTGTATGCCAGTTCATGTGTTTCTTGCTGTGCTCTGAGGAAGCCAAGCATACAGTGGAATTCCTAGTTATTCCTGTGTACAAGGCTGAATAAGATATTCCCCAATATGCATCTGTCACTAGATTTTCTGAGGGTGACACTGAGGTTGCTTGTTGGAAGATGGGTCAGATGGTATACTTAGCATGTTTGTGGTTTAAGCTTTAGAATCACCTGTAAAAATGGTTTCAGGATAGGAGAGATGGAAAAATACTGTGCTCAGAGGTTCAGTGATCTGATTGCATATAACATGCATCCATTTGTTCCTAGGCCTTTGAACTGCTCCTTCCTTTTTAGCTTTCCTGAAGCAAAGATGTGGCAGCTGAAGTAATGGTGAGGAGTTCAGTGAGATATGCCTCCAGGTTTTTTGTTGGGATCAACTCTTTATGTGGCTTAATCACAATGTAAAGGCAGATCAGAATGTAGAATTCAGCAATATAACACCTATCCTTCCATCAAACTTGAGAGGTGTTCATAACAGTAAAGTAAAAAAAATGTTGAAGTCTTATTGTTTGCTGTAGTTGTCTTAATGCAGCGATTCATCCCAGTTTGTTCTATTATGAGATAATCGCAACACTTCAGATTACATTAGTTTAACTGGAAAAGCTGTGATAATGTTTAGTGATGCAAATGTACAACAAAAGTAGAAACTTGGAGCTTTGTGCTTAGAGAACACTCAATGAATATTCTTTTCATGTTTGTAAAAAGGTTCTCCAATGGTATTTGAATGTAATAAATACATTAATAATTTTTAAATGAAAAGATTGGTCCCATAGTGAATACATTTGTTGAAGGTCTCCTATATAAGGCTGAAGGCAAAATTTCTTGGCTTAATGTTTTGTGATGCAGTTCTTCAATTTAAATGTATATAGGAATGCATATATTGTAGGAAGGTGCACACAAAGAATCATATGTTTGTGAAAATAATATACAAAAATGCATTATATGAAGGTAAACGATTTGCAAAAAAAGTATATTAGGCAAAATGCACATAACATATGTAGGACAATCTATGACTAAAAAATTACTAACTGATGCAGAAATAGAATGTAACCAACTTAACTCTGGGTAAAGGAGAACTGAGAAACTGAATTTGATAGACGCCTCCATCCCTAGTGAGACATGACAGATACATATAAGCAGATAGTGTAAATGCTGCGTTTATCTAAGTATTTTTAAGCTAGATTTAGTCTTCAGTTACCCCCTTGTATCAGTATTAGTCTAGTGGTCTGTAATTAGATCAGCTGGCAAAGTGAAGAATCAAGTAACTGAGTTTCTTTGATATACAGCTTATAATCGGAGAAAGAGGGGAGTAGAGCATGTGAGTGACTCATAGCTCATCCTGTATAAGCCAATAAATTAGCAACAGTGGAGAGAAGAAAGAAGAATAAAGTAGTAATGGAGTTGGAAGGCGCTTATAAAATTATTGAGTTCAACCCCCTGCTTTGCTTGCATGTGAGGTCACCCATCCAGCTGCAGACCTGTGCCTTTCCAACTTAGCAAAGGTGACTCAACATGCTAGCCTGATATATAGCTATGCAGACATCTGTAAAGCTTCTTGGTGCCTAAAAGCTGTACAGTTCTGATAAACAATTGAATTTCTGTTGCTAGAGATAAGGTGCTTTGTTTTAGAAATGTGTCTTTCTGTTCAAAGAAGCACTTCATGATATATCTTATGGTAGTTTTTGTTCTCAAGTACTTCCAATTTTGTATCCAAAGTCTCAATAATGCTTGTTTATAACTTTCCCTTCAGATATTATTGATCCAGCTATTTTGCGCCCAGGAAGATTGGATAAAACACTCTATGTTGGTTTGCCGCCACCCACGGATCGCCTTGCTATTTTAAAGACGATCACTAAAGTAAGTTACGATAAACCCTTATATTCTGGTGTTGCTTAACAGTTGTGTTCTCTTGAACATCTGATAAGTTAGTAAGCTAGCAGGCAACTTGAATAAACCTATCTCTTTCTGAGTACATATGCAAAAGTTAATTTCTTCTTTAGAATGACCTATTTGGTTCAAACTAGCTAACCTTTGGAGATGTAGGTTTAAAATCCTTAGGAAAACGGATTCAGTCAATTAAATCATTTTCTGATTTGTTGGCTAAACTGCTGGCCTCAGATATAGAGGCTATTGAATGTTTGAACAAAAGAAAAATCAAGACTCTGGTAAGGTGTCAGCTTTTTCTAAACTCAGATTCTCAGAAAAGTAAGAGTTTGCCTTTCATATATCATCTGACTGGATGGCAAGATAGTCCCTCAGAGTCTCCTCTGCAATGAACTCTGTGTATGCCTTTTAACCTGAGTCGCTACAGCTAGGTTACATGTAATGAGATGTGTTAGACTGACAATTTATTTAATGAGACTTCTGCCTGATCATTGCTTTCTCACTTTTTAAATACTTGTACATTTGGCTTCATTGTTTTAAAAGGATATGCTCATGAAAAATGTTTTTTCTAATAGGAAGGATTGCATGGCTGCAAAAATACTGTTTATATGCTTAGGATTTTCACAAGGTCTTTGTTTTCCTGTTTTGTTGAGCTTTGGGGGGGAAATCTTTGGTTTCCTGAAGGAAAAAGTTCTTGGGAAAATAGGGCTTGAACTCCCCCAAAAGCTTGGCAGGCTAGGCTGGATCAAGAGGTCCATTCTGTCTGGTGGCAGCCTGTCAGAGATTTTTTTTTTTTTTTTGAGGTATGCCACTAGCAAAAGTCATCCCCACTCCTGGTCCTATAACAAATGTATTTTGAAAAAGTATCCCGTGTATTACCTTTGAAAGTAGATTATTAAGCCATTTCCCCTGTAAGTTTACCTTCCTTGGAAGCCTTGTGTCTGTCAGGGCTACCAGGTCAGGGATGAGTGAATGGCTGAACAGCATTTTTCTTCTCAAGTCAGCCTGGAGTTCCAACAAAGCCCTGTATATCTTCCGCCATGCATGCATAATCTGGATCAAGATGTAGCCATGTAGCAGTTCTTTGTCCCCTAGTAAAATAGATTATTTGCATGTGAAAGGTGGTGCAGGTGTAACCAGCATGAAATTTTTTGTACAACTTCTCATACTGCCTCATTCTCCCTAGTTGACCAGTAAGTTAGATTTTCTATCATGTTGTTTTGTTCCTGTCAGTGGTGAGCTGAGTAATTCTAGATGCTGGACTTAATTAGCTTAAGCAGTCCTCTCTTTACATAACACTATCAATTACTTCGCTCATTTCAGTGGGGCTTCAGGCCTGATTTTAGAACAGCAACTGCCTTGGTTGTCTTCTGGGATGATCTTTGCCAAGAGGGGGACAGAAGAAGTATGATCCTGTTGATACTCTTGAACCTCTCAGCAGCTTTCAATACTGTTGACCATGATACTCTTCTGCAGACAGGTTATCTGAGGCATGAGTTGGAGGCACTATGGTGCAATGGTTCTGATTTGACTTGGGTGGCCAATTCTAGAAAGTAGCACTGGGAGATCATCGCGTTCTGCATTGGCCCCTGTGCTGTGGCGTTCCACCAGGATCTATTCTATCCTCTTTGTATGCAGCATCTACCTGAAACACGTGGAAGAGATCATCTAGGCATGCGAACTAACTAATATGTAAATGACACCCAGCCTTATTTCACCTTTTAAACAAATTCAGGCAAGGCAGTATTGGACTGAATAACGGCCAATAAACTGAGGCTCAATTCAGACAAGACAGAGGTGCACTTACTGTGGTGGCTCCTTTCTCCAGCAAAGTGGTTTTAAACCAGTTCTGGAGAGGATTATGGTTCCCGCAAAGGTTCATTGGCTGTTCTTGGCAGGCCCATTTCTTTTGTCAATAATGAACTTGCTTTTTGGAATGAGATCGAAACACAAACAGTCCTTCAGAGTTTGCAGCACAGAAAAATTGCAGAGATTAGAGACTCAATAGTAAATAAGCTAGTTCAATTAACAGGGCTGCAAATCCAGCACTGAGTTTCAAGATACAATCTGAACAGAAGCTGGGAGAAAGTTTCAAAAAATCAGCAATGTAGTCTGAGGCAGAGTTTCAAAGGCCTAGGCACCTAAATTCCAAGAGTCAGAATTCAAAGTATGATTCTAAGATAAGATCCCACAAACATGGGAACTGAGGCAAGCCAAAAGATTATGGTTCGATTGTAGTCCAAGCAAGAGAGGTTTCAGGTGCATAAGATGTCATTGGGTTCTCGCATCATACTCACCCATGCTCTTAACCCAGCTGTGCACCCAGCAGATGACTGAGCCCTCCATAGGTTCTCCCATCCTCAGGCCTCCAGGCAGTAGTCCAAGGGAGTAAGCATCTGTCTCCTCTCCCTGCCACAGTTGTGAGACTGCTGACCGAAGGAGAGCAAAAAAGGGAGCCTGCCCAGTGCTCCAGTAGTTGGGGAGTTTCAAAACCTAGGAGCAATCACCAAGAAGACCCTCTCTGTCCTTGCCATCAAACATGTAACAACTGATGGTGTATGAAGAGCAGAGCCTTCCCTGCAAATCTTTACAACCAGGGCAGTCTTGTATGGCACTTGCAACTTTGAGCACATGTCACACTGGCTTCTCTGCTGATGTCCACAGTTTGTGCTTTGCAGACAAAAGTTTCTAGAAGTGAGAAGGATAGCGTCTGTACAGGGCATAGTCTTTTAGCCAGGCTGCTGTCTTTGTTCCAGATAATTGTTCTGGCTTGTGCGGTACTATGCCTGAAGGTCTGAGTGCTGCATCCTTGTACCAAAATCTTCGCATAAGAATAGTTCATATATGTACAGCAAGATCCTATATCCACTGGCTTAGTTATTGTGTTTGCAGTCGCCCTTGGCCGAAACAGAAGTCATAATATGCCATAAAGTGCCAAAGGAGGTCTTAAAGTGCTTCCTTCACTTGAAAATTTTCGATTTACTAGGGCAAGAAATAAAATTGCATGCTGAGATAAGAATGAATGAAATTGGGAAAAAGAAATGTATATACTATAAGTCCAGCTTCTAGGGCTACAGCAAAAGCAGTTGCTAAAAGCAGTCAATTTCTGACCCTTGTCTAAGTCAAAGGGAAAGTCTGTATTCAGAAACAGGATTCCGTGTTTGCAGGTCTTGGAACAGATCTACATGGATACAGGGGTCCTGCTCTATTTCTTGCATTTAAACTCCTTTCTACCAAGGGAATATGGTGCTCAGGCTAGCAAACCTGAACTGCTAGAATCTGCTGGTGTGTGTTTTTGCAATGTTGGAAGCAGCCAGCCTTGCTGCAAATGTAATGCAAATGTACACAATGAAGGCAAATCCATGTTTGCACCAGGAAAAAAAGGTAGAAAGTTGAGATGCTATAATTCTTGCATCCTTTTTTCAGGGGAAGAGAAAAAAACCGCCACAAGAGTACAGAAAGGAGCCGGGTGTTTGCCCCTAAGCCAGTGCAGATTGCTTTGCCTCAGCATTAGTTAACCAAGACACAAAGAATGCCACTGTGTAGCCTGCCCATGCTTGTGTAATGGAGGATGAAAGGAATACTGCACCAGAAGCATAGTGCATGAAAGGCAGCCTTTAGAAAGGTAGGGGGGAAACAGAAAGATGAAAAGGTGTGCAAATGCCATAAATTTAAGTCTGAAAATCCTATGTACATTTACTTGAGAGAATAAAGCCTGTTGAACTTAGGAAAAGCAACTTTTGGGTAAAAATACAAAAGACCAAGATGTAACAGAATGGAAAAGAGGGTGTGGGGAGGAATGAGAAACATCAAGTTAAGCCAGAAAAGAAGAGAATGGCAAGTTTGCATGTCATGACAACTCACTCTACAAATAGGATATCAAAACTCTCCAGCTCCTTTTAAAAGGGGCTCTTTGACATGAGTGAGCATGAGAACATAAGTTATGCTGGTTCAGACCAATGGTCTGACCAGTCCAGCAGTCTGTTCACATGATGGCAAACCAGCTGCCCGTAGGATCCCTTTAGCAAGAGGGGTTCCACCTACCTAAGCACCTCAGTAAGCACTTCTGAAAACAGAAGTAGCACAAAACCAACAAGGTTAGTAGCTGATGATATCCTTTTCTACCATGAATTTGTCCAGTCTCCTCTTAAGCCATTCAAATTGATAGCCATTGCTACTTCCTGTGGCAGTGAATTCCACAGTTTAACTATGTGCTGTGTGAAGAAGTAACTCCTTTTATCTGTCCTGAACCTCTTACCAGTCATCTTCATGGGATGACCCCCTTGGGTTCTACTATTATGGGAGAAGGAGCCAGCTATTTATATCCCTCCTTGGGAGAAATTACAATTTATCCTCACTCCCTGCTTCCTGTTCTTTAACCAGTTGGTGAGCCATAAGAGAACCCACTCCCTTATTCCAGTCCTGCTAACTCTGCTCAGGAGTCTTTGGTGAAGGACTTTCGAAGTTCAAGTAACCACTTCTGTCCACATGCTCATCAACACTCTCAAAGAAATCTAATAGGTTAGTGGGATTGAATTTCCCCTTGCATAAGCCATGTTGATTCTTTTTCAACAGGACTTATCCCTCTGTGTGCTTACTGATTTTATATTTAATCACACTTTCAATAGATAAGCTTACTGGCCTGAAATTCCCTAGATCCCTTTTTAAAAATGGTTGTTGCATTGGCTATTTGCCAGTGCTCTGGTACAGAAGTCTGAGGAATATTTTGCACATTTTTGTTAAGAAGGTCAACTATTTCATATTTGAGCTCTTTATGAATAAGATGGTAATATCTTAGATGGATAATAGCTGGACCTAGTAATTTATTAACTTTCAGTTTGTCAATAAAGTTGAGATTTTCATATTTTGGCATTAATTTCTGCCTTAATTTCTCCAACTCCCCTCAAGAAGAGGTTCAAGGTCCTATTTAAGAACAGGCATCTGTTCTGCATCCTCAGATGTGAAGACAGAGGAAAATAATTTATTCAGAATCTTTACACTCTCCTCATCCTCCTTTAGTGTTCCTTTAATTCCATTATTATCCAGTGATCCAACTGGCTCTCTAGCTGCTTGCTTCCTTCTGATATAATTAAAGCACTAAAAAAAGTTCAGAGGAGAGCACCCGAGTGGAAACAAAGCCATATGAGGCAAGATTGAAAATGCTGGGCATGTTTAGACTTGAGAAGATTGAGGGGTGATATGTTAGCACTCTGCAAGTATGTGAAAGGCTGTTTCAGAGAAAAGAGCCAAAATTGTTTCTCAGTCATCCCAGAGGACAGGATACAAACTGATGGGCTCAAGTTACAGGAAGCCAGTTTTCAGATATCAGAAAAAAATTCCTATTAGAACAATTTCCTAGAGGCGTTGTGTGTTCTCCCACACTGGAGGCATTCAGTAGGCAGCTGGACAGCCATCTGTCAGGGATGCTTTAACTTGGAATCCTGCATTGAACAGGGGTTGGACTCAATGGCCTTATAGGCCCCTTCCTGTTCCACCATTCTGTGATTCTATATTGTTGGCTTTGAAGTTGTTAGCAATATGCTTCCTAAAATTGTCTGCTTGTATATCTCTTGCACAAGTTTGCGCCCAGTTTTGATTTCTTGATTTGGGCAAGATTACAATTTCTTGAAGAAAACTTTCTTCTCTTTAATAGCTTTCGTGACTCTACTTGTTAACTATATTGGTGACCCTTTGGACTTTATGCTACCTTTGCTAACTCGTGCTATGCATACTATCTGTGCCTCTATTCTGAAGGGGGTTAATATTCTTAAACTTCTTTTTTGCCAGTTCCCTCATTTTAGAGAAGATTTCTCTTTTGGATAAGACACAACAGTGGACCACTTTAGTAATCTTCCACCTAACTATATATTGAATCTAACAGCACTGCGGTAATTGTTTCCTATTGGTTCAACAACATTTGCACCTGGTGTTATGTCATGGGCAACCCTGCTGAGGATTAAATCCAGGGTTGTCTCCCCTCCAGTTGGCTGTATGACAAACTCTGGGACAAAGTCATTTAGGTCATTAACAAATCTACCCCCTCTGTCAGAACTAGAACTTCCACTTCTTCGTCGTGGCCTCTGTGCATCACACATATGGGGGTACTGCACAGATGGCCACTCGAAGAACATCAGTGACAGGTAAGCAACCTGCTTTTATCCAGTAAATGTGTAGGTAGTTGAAGTTACCCATAATTACAGCTCTGTCTGTGAAGCCTTCCTGATTTCATTCTCCATCTTCAGTGTAGAGAACAGCATGCAATATTTATTTATTTAGCAAGCTTCTATGCTGCCCTATTCGCCGAAGCCTCGGGCAGCTCACAACAATAAATAAATACATATTAACCATATAAAAACAATATAATTGGAGACGTCCTAGCCAAAGATATAAAATCAATAATGTTAACCATTAAAATGATGTTTAAATAAAAAGGTCTTGGCCTGGCACCGAAAAACAAATAACAAACAAGTAACAAATATGCCCTTTCCTGACCATCTAAACAGTCTATATCCAGAGGTGATTGTATTGCATTGAGTCTCTCCATTCCACCAGGTTGTCATCAAGCACTCTATATTTAAAGCTTCTCCTTTAAAACCAGAGATTGTAGCTCTCCTGTTTTGACCCTGAGGCTGCTCACTTTTGCATGGAAACACCTAAGCACAGCTTCCTTCCTAGATCTGTGCAACTTACATTTTGGCACATAGGCCTCTCCAACCGGTTTTCATGCCTCAGTGCATGCTTGTGGCTTATTTTCTCCTGTCTACATTTGGGCAATCAGAAATTTATTTTCCTTCATTCACTAGGGATGGTTTAACCAAAACAAGCAAACTGGTTCCTTGAGAGCCAAGAACTCATTACACTGAGCACACACCCATGGCTTACATACAGTTAGCAGAGAGTCGTACATGTGGCACTCAATACAATACCCTGGATAGCCCCCACACTCTTTTGACTTTCTACCTTCATAACTGGGTCTAATTAATATTTTGGAGTTTGTTCACTTGAAAAACCTAAAATTTGTATTTTATTTCTTTATTTTACTGGGAGAGGATAATGGATTTACTTTAGTTTGCTACTTTATGGTTTACCCCTCTTGACTAGGAAAAGGGAGAACAGAATTCTTGGCCTTTTTGACTTGTTGATGACCTTGCCTGGTTGATTAACTCACTTGTGGGCTCATGCTTCAGTATTGGGGCTCCTTGTGCTGAGAAAGCTGGTTTCCTTGCAAACCAGCCTTCATCTATAGCTCTGGGTAGGCTGGTCCAATTGCTGCTGCAACCATTGTGATTAGAGGGCCTTGTTTGAAAAGCTTTTGAACTCCTGGCCTGCCGTCATTTCCAGTGATTGGGAAAGAACTCTCCCTGGAAGGGGAGATATTCTGTTCAGTGCAGGGCACAAAAGTGAACAGGTTTTTGGAAGCAGACAACAAAGGATATATGATTTGTGAAGGGGAGTAGTTTGGAAGGCTGAGGTCCTTTGTGTGAGATTTAAATCTAACCATAGTTTGTCAGCTTCTCTATAGCCCTAAATACCTGATCCTCCACTGGGCCCAAATTGAAGCTAGCCTTCACTTTAGGTTTATAAGCAGTTTCTTGCAGTAGCCAGGCCTGCTCAGTGGCTTTCTTGAGAGCACAAAGGTAGCAGAATACTTTGTGGGAATGCTTTCCCTCTAGTATCCGTGGTCTTTGTTTTGTGCTTGGCCAGAATCTTTCCCTCTAGTATCCGTGGACTTTGTTTTGTGCTCGGCCAGGTCATGCGAAGCAAGCCAAGCCAAGACGAATTCGGTGAACGCTTGCGGAGCACCAGTTGCACAACCAGCAACCTTCCCCAGCAGATAAAGAGTGGCTGCAGGATGCGGAAGAGGGGTTTGCTAGCAGTCGTGCCAGGCACCATTCCTAGCGAGTCCAGTGACCCACCTTCTTCCCCACCTGAGCCAACAATGTGATGCAGCCACCAAAAGGGCAAATGCTATTTTGGGATGCATTAACAGAAGTATTACTTCCAAATCACAAGAACTAGTAGTCCCTCTACTAGTCAGACCTCACCTGGAATACTGTGTCCAGTTCTGGGCACCAAGATTTAAGAAAGATGAAGAAAAATAGGAAAAGGTCCAGAGGAGGGAAACAAAGATGATTCAGGGTTTAGAAACACTGCCCTATGAGGACAGACTGAGAGAACTGGGCACATTCAGCCTTGGGAAGAGTAGACTGAGGGGGACATGATATCCCTCTATAACTACCTCAAAGGTTGTCACAAAGAGGAATGTCAAGATCTCTTCTTGCTCTTACCAGAGTGCAGGACAGGGAATAATCAACTTAAGCTGCAACAACCCAGATTCAGGCTAGATATCAGGAAAAGCTTCCTCACTGTCAGAGCAATACCTGACAGTGGAACCAGCTGCCTAGAGAGGTGGTAGGCTCTCCCACACGAGAGACATTCAAAAAGAAACTTCTAACTCTACTCTTCTATGATTCTGTAAGGATGCAGCCCATGACACCTAGGTTTGGTTGGGGGTATTGGTGAAAAATTGTTTTTAAAGCCCAAATACATTATGTGCCCTGCTCTCAACGTACTAGCAATTTGAACTCTGTCATATATAGCATATAATGTCTGGAAAGGTGCTCATATTTATTTATTTAAAACATTTGTATGCTGCCCAATTGTGCCGCAGCACCTTCTCATAATTGTGGACACAGCACGAAACTATGCATTTGGCTGTGGATCTCTGCTACCTATGTGCTAGATTTAAAGAGGCTTTTTCACTCGCACACAACATTATGTGAAAGCTGTGGAGCAATCTGCGGAGCAATCTGCTATAGTATCTGTTTTATGTTTATTTTACTATTAAAATATTCAGTTGAATGAAGGGTGTGGATGATGGAGCTGGGTTGGTGGCACCAGTTTGCTTTGATCATCCCTTTGATCATCCCTTTGATCATGCAGGTTGTGTTCAGCTCAAGCCTTTTTGTGTGTGTTGATCTTCTCCATCTGCCTCAAACTAATATCGTAGGGACAACATCAAATTGCGTGAAATCTTATCAAATGTGATGTACGGTACCAAATGGGATATTCCTCAAGAGATGGAAATTGGTGCGTGACCTACAGTGCTCATTGGTTTTGTGGGACTTGCCATGATTGATCAAGTGTCTGTTGAAGTGTTGGTGCATTGTCTTTACCAGGGTTAGGAGAAGAGTTTCAGCTTTTGAAGCTGGAGGAGTTTCTTCTCATGATGCTACCACTATTGTGACCAGGTGATAATTGGATAGTTATTTAGATAATCTATGGACCAAGAGAGGGTTTTTTCTTTTTTTTCCAGGAGTTTTTCCACCACTGCCTTCCTCAAGAATCTAAAGGAGTTGTCACATCACTGCTTGTTTTTAGCTTCCCAGAATGGTGCTCATTGCTTCTGACACTGATACCATTCCAACAGTTTCATTCCCTGAATCCCTCTGGTGAAATGCCTGCATAACATAATTGTGGCTTAAGAACTGCTTTTTGTGAAATAGTTTGAACTTCGGGCGCAGGGGCATGCATCCCTATGTTATGGCTTTCCATGCAAAAAACAAAAGGCATGTGAGAAAGGATTAGGCATCTATCTGAAATTATCTGCAAGTTTTAAAAAGTATAGGAACATCCTTCACAACTGATCCAGTAGATGCATGTTGTGCTTGCACATATATATGCCTGAGAACAAAATTTACATTTAAAGTTCTAGAACAAAGCTCTACTAGATTCAAGTGGATATTTGCCAGAAGAGAAGGTGGTACACATTAGGTGATTTTATTAAATTCTTCCTTTTGTTGCCCAGTGTATGTTAGCATGATGCTTCCTATTCAGGATATGCTGTCATAGCAAGGACTGTGTGTCGGCATGCTCACGACAGTAATATTTATTGTGCAATCTGTAGCCAAAGTGGAACCACTCTGCAACCTGCAGGTGAATCATATCACATTGTGAAGCCTGTGTGGGCCACCTGCTGCCGTTGGGCACACTGCCTCTTTTCCCCTTCTCCACAGCATGGCAATAATACTCTCTGCTAACAAAATACTGATTATCATGTAGGTGTCTGATGTGCACACATAATGCTAAGTCACCTGCATGAGCTGCAGCTGGCCCAGTAACCCTCCTGTTTCTCTCTCCACACTCTGTGGCTTGTTATGCTTGAACTAGAGATTCTGGTTTAAAACAGGGTTAGATAATTAAACAAGTCAGCAAAAAAACCCCTAGGATTTATCACTGGTTTATTTTAAGCCACAATTTCTACTTTGATCAGAATGACAGGCCGGTTCACTTGTACAATAGAACTAAATTCAGCTAAAGTCTTATGCCGTGTGGGAGAAGGGAATGTGCAAGGCTGAGGCTTTGCTTGAACTTATTTTAGCTAAGGCGCATAACTTGTTCTAGCAAATGCGCATAATGCTAAATTCTGGCTTAGAGTTATATGTCATTCAGGTCAGAACACAATACATCTCTGAATCTCTCTCTCTCTCTCTCTCTCTCTCTCTCTCTCTCTCTCTGTGTGTGTGTGTGTGAGAGAGAGGGAGAGGGGGGGCGGGTGGAAGAGGGAGGGAGGGAGAGAAATTTAAGCAATCAGTTCATGTGCTTCTCCTGAAGCATGTTGCTTCTTGGGCATTCATAAATCCCTTGAGGTCAGTGGGTACTTAGAAACTTAGTGAATTGTTTTATAAAACCTAGTTTTCCAGAGTGACAGGTTACAAAGAATGTATTTAATTTTGGCCTTGGGGAATGTTAAAAAATCGTATATTCCAAGCGAACCAGAAGCAGCCAGCTGTTAGCATTCCTCAGAATTCTTGAGGAATGGAAACTCTGCCATTCAGTTGATGATGAAATGGAGTTTTGATACTAGAGTGTTGTGGGCTGGAGACGATTCTGCAGGCCTAGGCAGATACTTGATTTTGACTGAAATCTCTAAACAGCTTCTCTGTTCTCAATTTTTATAGGATGGAACCCGACCTCCACTTGACACTGATGTGGACCTTGAAGAAATTGCTCATGATCCCTGCTGTGATTGTTATACGTGAGTAGCTTCTCCCTTGTTATCTTCCACAACCTCTTTGTCAGAGGTGGTCTTGTCAGTTGTCTCTGATTTTGTTTTTTCAATAGCAGAAACTAAGCACATCCCCAAATGGTCATCTTTTAAGTTATTTTCATCATTCATCGCCCTAAGCATCATTAATGCTCCAGATTTCTTCCTATCTGGGTCTACTGGTTTGTGCAGTAGTGAAATATATTACATTTTGCCAAATTAAAACAACAGTAACTTTCTGATTCAATTACTGTTGAGGCTGTGTTGATATTCCAATTCTGAATTAATACCATCTGTCCAGAGGAGTGCAAGAAATGTTGTATGGAGTTCTTAGAGCTCCATCCAGATTCTTGTGAAAGCTAGCAGAATATACTCACTTCATGCAGAGAAAAATGTTTTTAGGTTGTACTTCTGCACAGGTTTCCTCCCAGTTCTCTCTTATCCATGAGCCAATCTGCTTCTGTTTTGTTTTCACCACTATTAGCAGTTTCTGGGCTCCTTTGTAAATATTTAATTTCTGATTTGTTGTGAAAATAATTAGTGCACATATGCTAATACTACAGTGTTTATGTATTTCTGTTTTTTGGTCATTGTCTTCTAACATGACTCATTCATCTATTCTGTGTTTTTGCAGGGGTGCAGATCTTTCAGCTCTAGTACGGGAAGCTTCTGTCTGTGCCTTGAAGCAGGAAATGGCAATGGCCAGTACCAGAAATAGGACAGGTAACTTGGGGAGGTGGGATTAAATACAATCACTCAAAGATAACCAATTTCCTTAACTATTAAAGATAATTCAATTATAGCCAACCAAAAGCTAGGAAATAGGTTTGTGTTGCATTTGCTGTGGCATCTGTTGTATAAAATCCATAGGTTTTTAATGTATTGAGAAGTTGCTTTGGGCTTGGCAAAAATGCAGAAATTGCAACATAACCTTCCCCTTGTGAAAATCCTTTTTCTCCCTGAAAATGAATATCAGCCCACAGCATTCTTTCATCTCTAGTTTTCAATGGCTGTGGAAAGTTTCAGTTTTTAGATCATGAATTCTCTCTCTTTTCATGGCCTCTAGTCATACTCTCAGCCTGTATCTGCTTCCCACTAATGATATCTAATGCCCATGCATTAGGTTTCTTCTACAGGTAATTCCATGGCAACATTGTTAAATTGATGCTTAGACCAGGCAGGCAGCAGATCATAGCTAAGATCAAGGTCTGTAAAGTGAGAGGGAGATTATTTGTTCAGAGTGAAAAGCCAGGTTAAACTTTGAGCTTTCTAGGACTTGGGATCCCATTAGATCATTTTATGTACTACTTTCCTGTCAGATGCCTCAGGAGTCATCGAGCAATGGGCTATGTGCAAATTGCTAGAATAGCAGTAGGTGCTTGAGTCAGGCAGCCAGCAATCTTGAACTTTGGCACTTGATCCTAGACACATTTTGTAAAAAGCGGGGGCAGGAGTGTGATATGGGAGCATTGCTAGAATTCGCTTCCATGTTGTGATTGTTAATTATAAATTATAATTTATTATAAATAATAAATTGTGCAATTGCCAGCTTTAGTCATAGAAAGGATGCTTTCAACTGCAGGATGCCTTAGGAAATCATTATATACCCAACTCAGACTGTTGACCCTTTAGGCCTGGTATTGTCAAAAACAATTGGCAGCAGCTCTCTAGGACTTCTGGCTGGAGATTTGTCAATGCTGCCTAGAGATGGTGGGGATCAAACTCAGGACTTTAGGCATGCAGAGCTATGGCCCCCTTTCTTTCAAGCCATTCTGACCTCAGTTTCAAAAAGGCTTCAAATGAATGACATTCCAGTGAAAAGTAGCAGTCTTATTCTCAGACCAGGAGGATAAAATATGCAGTTTTTATGCCAGAAGTCCTCTCCCAAGTAAGAGCAACTGGTCCTCAAAAACACATATGTTAAGCAGTATTATCAATAAAAGCAACAGTAGTAAAAGGTACGATAAGCCTGAAGATCTTGTCTTGCTTTGATAGTCCACAGTAGGCAGGCTGATGCTCCAGTTGTGTGTTAAGACCAAAAAAGCACAGGAAGAAACATGGAAAGAAAATACCAAAATGCTGCACATCCATGCTAGCTTGAGTTTCCTTAAATCTGAGCGAACCAAGCCGGCCATTCCAGACTATGCAGTAAGTGTGGAAGCTACTTGAATTTGTGCCCAAAATACTGGAGAGCTGTTGCCACTCAGAGTACATCATACTGAACGAGTTGAACTCATGTTGATATGTGAAATCCTGTTTTGGCAGGCAGGTAGCTTTTGCCCGGCACAGTAAAGTCTTCAGCTTACCTCATGATCAGCAGTATGATTTGAACAAACTTTTATTTCTGATTAGCTCCTTCCTTTATCAATAATAAACACAGTAGAGTTTCCTTGAGAATTTTTAAAAAATGTGTTACATTTCTATAGGTTCTCTGGATGGTTCACAAAACAAGAGTTAAAATCATTAAGCACAATTGCACAATAAAATATTAGACAAAAACATTTAAAGGTTTAAAACACAATAAAGCCAGAGGAATCGATCCAAGTTAAGAGTCAGCAACAAGGCAACACTTTTAAAAGGTAGTCAACACATTTAAAAAAAAAAAAAAACCCGAATGACTAAAAAAGGCTGGAAAAAAGCTTTCACCTAACACCAAGAAGACCCCACTGTGGGCTTCAGGTGGACCTGTCTGTGGAGGGCATCCTGCAGCCAGTGCAAATGTCTTTAGTGTTCACCTGTCTCTCCTTATCTGATGAGGGGATCCAGAAAAGGGCCTTCAAAGAAGAACCTAATGGGGAGAGGACAATAATTCAGGTAACCTGGCCTAAAGCTGTTAGCAGCTTTAATACTAGCCGTTTGAATTGAGTACAGAAATGCACTGGAATCAGTGCAAAGCACAAGCATAATATGACCTTATCAACCGTTCCTGTTAACAAACTTCACTGAAGTTTCTAGATCAAGCTTCCAAAGACAGCCCTACATGTTGCAATAAACCACACAAGTTTCCCAGTATAATTATAGCTAGGCTCTCTCTGTCCAGATAGTACAGTAGATAGTAAATCAGTCTAAAGTGGAGAAAAAGTGCTCTGGATCAGCAAGGCCATGTGTGCCTCTGGTGAGAATTCTGGATCTAAGAGCACCCACAAACTACGAGACATCCTTTAGGGGAACTGCAGCCTTCTCAAGAATCAATTGAATGCCATTCAGAGGGGCAGACAAATCCACTAACAATACCGCCCTGCCTTGTCTGGATTGAGCATCAGATTATTGATGTTCATCCAGACCTACCTTACTAAAAGGCACTGACTGTGATTGCACAACATGACAAGCGACAGGTGGTTGTCATGTCATGCATATGAAGACTACTTTAGATAGAGTGACTTGTATAAGGAGACCAAGCTATCCTGATAACCCATGGCTTGTTTGGGGGTGGCTCAACCTACGATGAGTTGTCATGCCATCTGAACTTGGGTGACTGAACCCCACTGTGGATTGCAGGTGGTGGTGAGCAAGCAACTCAGCAAGAACCATAGAACAGTAGAGTTTGAAAGAGGCTATGAAGGACATTGGGCAAACCCCCTGCTGTTGCAGGACACCCATTTACACCATCCCACTCAGCTGGTTGTCCAGTTTCTTTTTGAATGTCTCTAGTGTGGGAGAGCCCACCACTTCTCTAGGCAGCTGGTTCCACTGTCAGGTATTGCTCAGTGAGGAAGCTTTTCCTGATGTCCAGCCTGAATCTGGGTTGTTGCTGCTTTACTTGATTATTCTGTGTCCTGCACTCTGATATGAGCAAGAACAGATCTTGACCTTCCTCTTTGTGACAGCCTTTGAGGTACTTATAGAGGGATAACAAACTAATTCAAACTAATGGAAGGAAGGAAGGAAGGAAGGAAGGAAGGAAGGAAGGAAGGAAGGAAGGAGCAAAGAAAAGATAAGGGGAAAAAAGAGAAAAAGGACAAAAGTGGATAAAGCTATTTACTTAGCCTTCTACTAATATTAGAATTATTAGCCCCATTCTGTCTCTGTTAAAATATTAGTTTGAATTAGTTTGTTAAGAAGAGGCATTGTGCCAACTTTCATATCAAGGGGCCTTGACTTCTACTCCTTTTCAGGTCCAGTAGACAGAACTAATGGTCGTCTCATAGTACATCATGTTTGTTTTTGTTCTTTAGGATTATTTATTTTTTATTCTTGAGGCAGTCCAGGATCAGCAAAACTATTCCAAGTTCCATCAGGGAGATATAATTGTTCCTTAAAGCAAATCATGTATAATTTAGATCAAAAACAACAACAACAAAAAATCACCCAGCTCAAACAACCAACTCCCTTGAAAATGGCAATGGAGGGGGAGAGAACCATCTCTTCCACTGCAGCGAGCTTCAGCCAAAATCAATTTATAATGTCCAGGATTCTTGAATAAAAATATCAAACAATTTACAGCTGCAAAATTACATAGAAGAGTACTCCTTTCAAAGTCCTTTCCAGGCAGTGAAACAGAAATGTCTTAAAATCTGGATCACAACTAAAATCACAGCCTCAAGTCTCAGCTGTCTGAAAAGCAAGGTTGTCCTTCTCAATTTAAAAGGCACAATTAGACAGAAAAATCCCTCCAGCTAGTATTTTCATACCAAGGTCAGTTAACAGTATTTGTAATTCTTAGTTCCGGAGTAGAGACATATGAGATGCCATCTGTCAACAAAAGATTATCCATTTCAGAGTCCCTTCAAAATATATAAACAACAATGCCTTAAGAGTTCAAGCTGCATCAAATTGCTGTGTTACTCCCTTGGCAAAAAATGGACATAATATAAAAACAAACAATAAAAACTAAAACAAAGATAAAAAGAAAAGAAAAAAGGAGTAAGTGTGGGAGGGGTCAACTTGGTTAACAGTTTCCAATTTTACCTTATCAGGCCATCTCGATGTAATCAGAGCTGTAGACCCAAAGTCTTGATGCTCACCTGTCAGTCAGAGAGGCAAACCCCCCTCAGGGCAATTTATAATCACACAAACATGATAAAGCAGAAAGCAGCAACATTTGCTGCTGCTTCAAGTCGTCATTCCTCTGGAAAAGTGACTCCTTTTCTCTTTTTTGTCTGGAGGGTTGGACACTTGCTGCTCCAGTGCTCCCACCTTTTCTTGTACCAGGGCTACTGCTGCGCAGCCGTTGCTGCAGGCCACCACCACTGTTGAATCTCCTTGGTCCACTGTTTCTGCAACCTTAGTGATTCTGTCTGGGATGGGGCGGCTGTTGTGACAACTGGTGCCTTTGAACGTCTTCACTAAAAGCTTAGTAACACAGTCCTACTAGTAAATGGGAGTGCGTTTTGTAACAAGTGAAGAAAACCAGTGTGCATGTGCGCACATGTGCACCCATGGCAGGAATTAAGATGAAACAAGAGAAATGGGGGGGAATGTTAGGGGCCTCCCCCGTGACCTTCCCCCTCCCTCCCCCAACTCCTCTGTCAAACTGCTTGCTCTCCCTGTTCGCTCGCTCCCTGGGAGCTTGGCTGCTTATTTCCCAGAGGCCCTAGACCTGCTGGGGCGGCTTGCTCTGATCTGCTCTGTTCTGCTAGGAGTCAGGAGCCAGAAATACCCTTGCTGCTCCTATTGAGCTTCTCCATGTAAACTTGCCCGCTGTCTTGCCTGGATTTAATGTGAGAGAGAGCAAGGACATCCACTCCGTATTGAGGCCCAAGTTGTGAAATAACCATCCGTTAATTAAAAAACATAGCTGGACAGAGGTTTGCACTTGAGGGATCCAAAATGAGAAGCCGTGCCTGAGCAATATTCTGGTAAATATTTGTTCTCAAAGTGCACCCACCATAGACTTTTACCCAGAGAGGCTGCAAAGAGGTTGATTTTTTACTTTGATTTCCCCCAGCAGCTATAAAAAGACAAGTTATTAAGAGAAAGCAAAGTGACAAGTGACCTTTGGGGATGGCCAAAAATCACCGTTTCAGTGAGATCCTCTCATCTGTTTTTGTGGAATGTCATTCTTCTCAGTGTCCTTGCACTTTTCCGCACTTTCCCAAAACAACAGATGCTTGGGAAAGTGACAAGGTGTGAGCTATCCCATTTATGGGAGTGTAGAGCTTCCTTTTAAAATGTTTCCACAGAGCTTAACAGGTTTTCTTGACAGGGACATATGCATGTACCGGGGGGGGGGGGGGGGGGTTTTCTGGGGGGTGGCCCTGTCCCCACCCCCCAGAAAAACCCAAGCAGCTCTGTCAAAAACCTATACTGCCAGCTCCTTTTGTGACTAAAGATCACTAGCAGCTTTTGCCTCCCATTTCAGACCCCTGCAGATACGAACATTTGTGCTTGGAGAAGCCTTACTTAATAAAATTATGCAAATATATTGCATTTTTAAAGATTAATATGTGGGTGTGGGGAGGAATGGCAGCAAATGAAAAAGGGCTTGCAGTTACAGTAGAGAGAAGAGACAAGGCAGCTTTGGTTCTTCGTCGTGGCCTCTGTGCATCACACATATGGGGTACTGCGCCTGTGCAGTGCCTGTGGCCGGAAGATTGATAGCTAACGGTTTTTGGCGGGAAGCTCTGCTCCCCCTCCTCCTTGTGGCCTATAAAGAGCGGAGCGTCCGCCATTTTGTTCAGTCTTTGCGACCGCTGTTCACTGTGCCTCGTGCCGCTTTCGACTTTCGCTTTGGCTATTCTTGGTTCTCTTATATATTGCCCTTATACTACTTTCCCCTTTCTTCGTTCCCGCTTCTGTGTAGTTTTTCTCTTGTTATTTCTTTCTTCGATCTATCCAAAAAAAAACCCCCAAAAATGTATACTTGCCTTCTGCACTATCTCTCTTCTTCTTCTTCTTTTCTTCTGCGATGGCGCAGCGAGCGGCTTTCTGCAAATGTGCGGACTGCGGGTCAAAAATGGCACCTACTGACCCGCACGCCCTATGCCTCCTCTGCCTTGGAGAGGGGCATAGGATGGATAAGTGCGTTCATTGCCTAGCCTTCTCAAAGCAGGCTAGGAAGAACCGCGAGAACCGGCTTCGGAGGCTCCTTTGGGATAGGGCTCTGATGCAATCAGACCCGCTTGTCTCCATCCCAAAACCTGGCTCCGCTTCTGTGGCTCCACCCTCACGCCCTTCGGATGAAGGTGTGTCTGCTTCGGTGGCCCCCTCTGCTTCACCAAAAAAGAGGCATGAGAAGCGGAAGCATGCCGAAGAGAAGCCGGCGGGCCATAAGAAGGCCAGAAAGGAGAAGGCCTCTAAGCCTCCAAAGAAGGCGAAGTCCACGGACCGTCCCCGACATCGGGACTCGGAGCCAACGGGACCCTTGGTACCGGTGGCGGTTATGATACCGACCCCGCCCAAACCGATCCTTCAGGAGGCCATGCGGGTTACCCCTCAAGGGTCTCCCCGACGTGCGGTCGACCTCCCGCCTGCACCCCTTCCAACTCTATGGGGGTCTATTTCGGATGGGGAAATCCAGGACTCCCCTCCTAGGGCGAGGTCACCGACACCGATGCCCGCAGTGACATTGGAGACAGAAGCTGGCCTGACCCCACCAGGGAATCGGAGGAGCTGCTCGGTAGAGCAACGCCCGGAGAGTTGGCGTCGTCCCTACTACCAACCTTGGGGAGACTCGCTCTCTGTGAGGTACTACCCTGCTCCCAGGGCACGATCCTCACCTCCGCCCCACAACCAACTGCGGTCAGTGGATTCGAGGAGGGTGCCACCTCGATCCCCGCAAAGCGGAAGCAACCGCTCCTTCTCACTGGCGGAGTCATCATCTTCTGCCCCACCATACTACGGTGCTGATTTGGATGACTCTGAAGTAGACTCAACCTCCCTGGACGTCGTGGTGACATCCCAGGATCTTGCGTCACCCGATGAGTCCCACATCTCCTTTGCGGAGCTGATGTCGAGGCTTGTCCAGTCCCTGGACATCAACACTGCCCAGTGCCCGGGACCGTTGACGGACAAGTTTTACAACGTCGTCCGCGGGGAGCAATCGACCTCCATCGTTCTGCTGCTTATAACCACCCTGTGGCAGGTGATGACGCAGCCCTGGGACCTACCTTCATATCCTCAGCTGACGTCCAGGAGGTATGAGTCTATGTACAGGGTCCGGGAAGAAGTCATCCCCTTCCTGTTAAAGCACCCAAAACCAAACTCGGCGGTCGTTGAATCCTCGCAAGGCAGAGAAGCGAGAGGACATACAGCGCTGAGGGATAAGGAGGGCCAGAAAATAGATTCCCTGGCCAGGCGAGTCTATGCTGCCTCGGGCTTAGGACTTCGCATATCCAACTACGAGGCGACGTTGGCGCGATATTATTGATATCAATATTTTATTATGCAGCGCCTCCACAACATCGCCTCCACCCTCCCAGACCACCAGGGTGACCTTGCGAAGGTCCTAATCAAAGAGGCCATGCAGGTCGCGGTGCAGCAGTTGTCCACGGCACTTCACCACGTGGACACTGACTCCCGGGCCTTGGTCGGTGCTGTTTCCCTCCAGAGACCCGCATGGCTCCGGAATTGTAATTTCCCGGAGGAAACCAAGCAGCGAATAGAAGAGATGCCTTTTGATGGTTCTGGGCTCTTCCATTCACATACCGTCCACAAACTCAAGAAACTACACGATGGCGCGCAGGATGGAGATCCAGTCACACAACAGACGTAAGTGGTCCTGGAATCGGCCATCCTATAGGCAGTCATACCAGCAGAGACAGCTGCCGCAACACCGCCAGCAACAACAGCATCAACAGTGCCACCGCCCTCAGCCCCAACAGCGCTTCCAACAGGGCCGCCGTCATTTCGACGATCGGAGGCAGCACTGACGGGACTGGCGAACCACTCCTCATGCTCCTCTAATACCCACCCCCCTCTCATCTGGGGATCGGCTCCGAAGCCAACTCTCCATTTGGGAGTCTATTACATCTGACATGTGGGTATCATCCATCGTTCAACAAGGCTATCGAATAGAATTTGACATCGTTCCTCCATCAAGTCCGATCCAGTCTACTTCATGTTCAGGGCGACCCAGTCACTCCACAAAGGCTTCCTAAATGGAGAGTCCACACTATTGTCTTGTGTTATCAGTTAGCTAAGCTCGAATTGCCCTCAGTTCCTCGAGGCCATTCTACTAGAGCTGTCGCTACATCTTCTGCATTCGCATCCGGGGTTCCGATTGATGATGTTTGCAGAGCCGCTACTTGGGCGAATCCCTGCACTTTCGCCAAGCATTACCATCTCGATGTTCAGGCTCGATGGGACTGCTCCTTCAGTAGAGCTGTTCTCTCCTCCATCCTTCGACGAGGACACCTTTCCTCCTCCTTTGATGGTAAGCTTGTTAATCTACCCATATGTGTGATGCACAGAGGCCACGACGAAGAAAAGCAGGTTGCTTACCTGTAACTGATGTTCTTCGAGTGGCCATGTGTGCAGTCACACAACCCGCCCGCCGGCCCCGCTCGGTGTTGGTGAGTCGATGCATCGACAGCTCAATGTCGATGAGAGAGGGTGTCTTCGGTACCGACCATCTCCTTTACGGTACCGACAAAAAAAAATTCTATTAAGATACCGTACGTTCAGTCGCAAAGACTGAACAAAATGGCGGACGCTCCGCTCTTTATAGGCCACAAGGAGGCGGGGGAGCAGAGCTTCCCGCCAAAAACCATTAGCTGTCAATGTTCTGGCCAAAGGCACTGCGCAGGCGCAGTACCCCATATGTGTGACTGCACAGATGGCCACTCAAAGAACATCAGTTACAGGTAAGCAACCTTCTTTTATCAAGCCCTCTAAGGATACCAGCAGGAGTACCAAAGTTGAAGGACCACGGGGCAGGTGAAGAGGAACATGCTCCCCCAAGAGGTACACCTGGTGCCATCCTTGCTTTCCTTTTGGTGCCAGGTGAAAACCTTTTTATCTTCCTGTTATACTTTCTTGAATTTCACCACAAACTGTCAAGGCTTTAAAAAATGTCCTCATGATGAGTATTCCAACAGTATAATTGCCTCCCTTGTTTCCCTTGTAGAGCCAAAGACTTATTCCCTAAGACTCACTGGGGAATGGAAACTGAATTACTGTCACCCAGATGACTTATACTAAGGACTTTGTCTCTCAGCATAGTATCATTTGAAAGAATGTGTTTCTACTCAAGTGGGTTTTCAAAATAAGGCAAATGCAGCTTTAGAATATTGACCTGATCAAAAATAGAGTGAGAGTTTGAGTTATCAACATTCAAAAGTTACTTAGTTTCTATCAGAAAGTGGAAGGTGGTTAGCTTTTCCCTTTTATCCTTTTACTTTCCGAATGAAGTCATACCATGCTAATCCATATCCTTTAGATTTTAGAGCTTGGAACTGGAACAAAGAAGAATTCCAGCATGCCATGAGTGCCAGCTTCAATTTTTTTCAGCAGGCATTTGAAGGGCATCTCTGTTACATATCAAGTACAACTGTTGACAAATTTAGCTTTCTTTTGATTGTGCTTGCTTGTGTCGCATTGGGCTTGTATCTTTCCAAATGTTTCTCTAGCAGGTTGTAGGAAGAGTATGGCAGAGTTAACACCTTAGATGCTAGCAATAAAGAGATCTTAGCAATAAAGTGTGCTTGCTTTAAAATTAAGGTCTATACCAGGCATCCAATCTCATACATTTTAGCTGAGCTGGTGGGGAAATAGCATGGTAAAAAGGAGTTATGTGCTGTGCCATACATGCTGCAAGGCTTCCTGAGCCAGGTCTCTGAAGGATGAGGTACTTGTATGGAAGACCTGGTTCACGGTGGAGCTTATCTGTATGGTGAAGGGCAGTGGAATTCATGCCATTCCACCATGCTCTTTTAGAACCCTGTTCCCCTATAAACAAAGGCAAAACCTTCTTTAACCAGTTTTGGGCAGTTTTGGGCCCTTGTGAGTAAGCAGTAGGAATTAGCTTTTTCTGAAGGCAGATAGCTTTCTCCAGTTCATATATTTATTTGCATGATACTCAAATTGTTTAGCTTTTCATCTATATAGATAGAACATAATCTGGAATACTGAGCTGCTGAGTTGAGTGAAAAACCCCCCAGCATCCTGACCTTAATGTAGATCACTATGTTGCACTCAAATTTTAGTCTCCATAAATCTTCTATTGCAATTTGAGTGTCTAGTATGCCCTTGCCATGTTGAATTGTGTATGGGCACTTAGCCCTGTTCTGGCCCTTGCCTCAGTTAAGCAGATTTGGACAAATCACCATGAAAATTGGTGGAAATTGAGTACAGGGAAGGAAAATATATGGCAAATTCTGTCCTGTTAAAAGACAAGGGGTAGGATTCATATTTATGTTGGATCAAGTGTGCTGGCAGAAGTGACCTTCTGCACTTTCTGCTTCCCACAGCAGCCCCTTGAAAATACTGCACAGAGAGGAGACCTTGCTGAATGGGGTGAGCTGGGGTGGAGATGGGTGGGCAAAAGGATGTTCTGCAAGTAGGGGCCTTCCATCCCAAATGATGCAGTTACTAATATAATATATTACTTTTTGTTAATTGATTCACGTTTTATTTCATTAGAATCACTGTATTCTGGAATCATGTTAAGCTGCCCCTCTTTTGCCATATTCTTCTTAGGAGAAATCAAGATTGCTAAAAAACACTTTGTAGAAGCTTTCAAGAAAGTAAAATCTTCTGTATCAAGAAAGGTAAGAAATGCTGTAAGTTTTTGATTGGAGATTTATGTTGACAGTGATATAGAATATTAATGTAACCAGAGACAGCAACCAGAGACAGCAAAAGGTAAAAGTAGTTTTTAAACTACTTAGTTTGGCTGAGAACTCAAATGTTCGCTAAAAGACCAATTTCTGTATGCTCAGTCAGCTTAGGTACTTATTACTGTGAAGGAGAAGGCATCCATTAAACCAAAAATTAATGCTTAAAGCATGACAGCTCTCTTCAATCCAGCCTCCCACCCAAGGCTTCTGGTAAGTGCAGAATCAAAGCTTTCCTGCCTTGTTCCTTCCACGTGCTCTGCTGATTAAATGTGAGTTCAGTGTGGATCTTTTGGGAGAGAAGAGCTGTGTTTAGAAGAGAATATTTCTACACACAGAAAAGATCAGTAACGCTAAACAATCGATCTTTCTCTGGGAATCTCATTTTCTATAAATAGAAAATGAAGTTCCCTGGAACGATTTAGAAACCACAGGCTTAGATTAGTGTATTTTGCTGGGGAATTGGACAGAACAATTGTTTATGTTCTTTGACTATATTCTATCATTTTGGATCTATTTATATCCAGAAGCTTTTACAGTCCTTTAAGTGTTTCAAAGCAGTTCTCTCCAAAAAGCAGTTCAATTACCTTTTGTCAATAACTGTCACATACCTTAGCGAAGTTAAAGTTTAGCTCACACCTGTCCTTTTTCATCAATCTTCTGTCTTGAATTATCTTCATACTATCATTATTTTATGTTAAAAATTACTCTAAGCTTTTTATCTGAGCTTTTCTCCAGGATAAGGAATACAATGGATAAAAGGAGGCTTTAATTAATGCCTGAGACTCCCTGGCATTTTTCTATTACATGCAGGAAGCTTTTAACGTAGGAAAGTATTTAGATAGGTGCATTCTGAAGTACTTTTATTAATGTTTTGTTAATGTTAATTGGCAATTTTATTCTGTAATGGCCGCCCAGAGAGCATGTTGCTATTCAATTTGCTTTAAACAAATTGAATAAATAATAGAAGGGCTGTACTTAATATTTCTGGATTTTAGCTTAAGCTGTCTTCTGCTACACAAGATAGTGTTCTTTTCTGGTTCAGACTGGAAATAGGGTTCACTTGAACCTAGAGAGAGGTGGAAGTATATGTGAATGGTTTTTTCCCCCTTGATTTGCCACTAGCTGGAACAGTGGCTAATTCCCAACAGACCCTTGATCCAGTCACTTGGAAATTAGATGGGACCATGCTTTCTGTCACATCATTTAGTTGCTCTAAATTCTCAGGCTGGTACCTTAATGCTTTTGGGTTCTGTGCTGGACTTTAAAGCCCATTTAAGTTTGCTTATTTCCCAGAGCTTCATTTGTTGACATTCAGCTAGGCAAAACACATAGAAGACAGTCATAGCTGGAAAAGAAACTGGCAACATGACTTTATCTGTGGCCTGGCATAATATATACTTTAGAAAGAATTTTGTTCCAAGTAATCATTTCCAACAAGCATAATTACAGCTGGAATCTAACTCAACATTAATTAAAGCTATTGGGAGCCTTTTCTCTGTTTAATCTGGAAAATTGTTGCTGAAATTCTAGTGAGGTTTTAAGAAAAATCTCTCAGAAAACACAACTGAGTTAACATGTACGATATCTTTCTGATAAGCATGGTTGCATTGGCATAGTACAGGGAAAATTGTATTGATAGCTTTTCTTAAAAATTGCGACTCCAATCCAGCTAACATTAGTTGTGTCACAGTGACTAACCCTAATGCACTCTATCTGGAAGGAAGTTGCATTGAACTCTGTAGGGTTTATTTCTGAGTAGACATGTGCTGCCCATCTCGCTGAAACCTCTGAAACAAGTTGGGCACAAATAACCTGTATGTCATTGAGTTCAATGGGATATAATCATGAGTACCTTTAGCTAGACCGGGGTTGGCAACCTGCGGCTCTGGAGCCGCATGCGGCTCTTAAATCCCTCTGCTGCAGCTCCGTTGCTCAAAATACGCGCCGGCACAGCTGCCGATCTGGTCTGCCCAGGCCCCAGTTACAAAATACCAATAGGTGATGATGAGGCGTCCACTCAGGAATGCCACCCTAGCAGATTAAGTAAATTGTAACATTGCAAGGAAAGAGTGGAACAAGCTTCCTGCAGGCTCTCATGTTACTCAAACCCTGCTGAAAAGATTCTCTTTGTCCAAATGTAATCTCCATCTAAATATTAAAAGCTGCGCTTGGGACCTGTCACAATTCACAGCACTTGACTGTTTATCTGCTCATCAGTCACTAAACATACCTATATCTGCGACTTCCCCCGGTAGGCCAATCATGGATAAATTGAAGAAAAGTTTCTGAAGAAAACCAAACGTTTAATGATACGTGGGTAGATTCATTTGCTTTTACTGCTGATGAACTTACGGGGTTTGCTGTTTAATGCATGCAGCCCTTTAGCACTGACTTTGACTCTTCAGGAAGCTGTTCTCCTATTCAAAATATATGAAAGGAGTCCTACTAGTTTATAATGTAAGATTAAAAATAACAGTTTTTAGTGACTGAACAAGAGCTGCAGCTAAATCATAATGAAAATATACATAGCATTAAGGTAAAAAACGATATATGCAGTGTTATCTTCATTTTAGATGGCAAAAGGGTTTTGCAGCTCCCGGTGTTTTCTTTTGTGTGGGAAACGGGTCCAAATGGCTCTTTGAGTGTTAAAGGTTGCCGACCCCTGAGCTAGACGGACCTGTGACTAGATGTAGAGGCAGAACTCCATACAGACAGCCTGTAATAAATTTAGATTGTTACATCTTTATTTAGCTGCATTACACATGGAGCCACTTATTGAGTAGAGATTTTTAAAATATTGAGCCTTTTCAAGTCATCTTCTTTCACTTTTCTCTAGGCATCTGATCTGATAGTACATGTTACACCAGCAGCATGTCATCTGCCTTCCTATTTGGTTATAGTGGGTGGGAGTCTTGCTGCCAGTAGGGAATGCTTCTGCACAAGCTATGGTTTAATAAATTAAGACACCACTGAGGTCTTAGAGAAGCTTAGGAAACTAGCTGCTTTGCTTTTTCCTAGATTTCTTTTGTAAATAGTGGAGCCAGATCTTTGGCACTAGGCACAGGGAGCTGTTTCCTGCTAGCTTTCCTGCCAGCAAGTTGTCATGAAGCCTAGAAAATGTTGCAGTATTACTGAATACATTTGTTTTTGTCTCCCCTCCCTGTGCTGGATATCATTAGGACCAAATAATGTATGAAGAGCTGCGCCAGTCATTGAGCAGGTAACAGCTGGATGACCGTCTGAGATCAACATACTGCTTACCAAGAGTTCTGCTAGACCGTTTCCTAGAAGCCCTTTTGTGAAGCATAATTTTCCCTCCACTTTTGTTTAATCTCGGAATTGCTGGACTTTTTCTAAAAGGAGCTCTGTGTTGCAATCATTTGACATATGGTCCCTGCTTGCTGTGTTAGAAATGGGCACCTTGTCCTTCACATTTTGAATGTTAAAAAACCTTCCATCTTGATGCATTGATTTGATTCTCTCAGTATCCCACTTATAAACAGTCTTTTAGCTAGAAGCAGTAAAGGGGAAAGTACCTTATTTTCCCTGTAAATAAGCATTACATCATTTGGAAAAGCCTGCCAGCTTTCTTTAAAAATGCAATGTTTCTCACCTTACAAATTCACAGAATAAAGTTGTTCAGGAGTATGTTTTGTTTTTATTGAGCAGTGTCCTTTGACACTGCCTGACATTCTGTAGTGTAGCTTTCAAGTATCCTGAAAACATGAGGTAATAGGAAAAAGCAGGGGTGGGAAGTGAGATTGCTTCTATAAATGAAAAGGTAGTTAAGAGTGGCTAAAGAAGGACCCTAGCCCAAGTCTACAGGGTCTGTGCTTGTGGCTAATGAGGCTGACAATGCAGGGAGTATCCTCAGGTTTGTGGGATCAGTTCTGCTGGATATTTTTCTTTTCTTTTACTAGAACCTTGAGATGTATCTGAGGTACTTAAGTAGTGTGTTTCATCTTCACATCTTTTTCCAGGTAAGAACATGATGAAATTCTTAGACGTAGCACACAGCTCCTTTATCATGGTTCATTTCCACAAAGCTTGCCTAACATTAGGAGGTAGAGCACTAGTAACGTGAATTTAGATCTTTATTTCCCCTATGATTAGTAGAATTTGCATCATTGGCACTCCAACCTATCAACAAAACCAAACCCAACATTCTTAAAGATATCCACTTCCCCACTGCAAAAAAGTGTAACCATTTTCTGGCTAAACTGGATGCTAGGTTTCAGTACAGTAAATACCTACTTAGCAAGTGTACAAAGTTTAGAATTCCCACATGTGATGTGATCCTATTTTCTTCAAACTGCTATTTGAATTAGGCTCTTGTGTTAAGCTGCCTTGGCACTTTATGTTGATATTACATTCCTGACATCAGGTTCCTAACCAGGCATTTCTCAAACAACTCTGTATGTAGTGGTTAGAACTGGACAGGCAAAAAATGCACACAATATAGGAAGCATGTGACAGAACTTAAAATTTATCGGTATATTCTCTCTATTGAAACAAATACAGAAGTTGGGGCAATGAGCAAGGTGCTCTTCAATGCTTTTATAACCTGGACCAGCCAACCTTTGTGTGAAGTGCTAAATGATTACAACAGTTTCCATCTGACTACTGTATACAATACTGTGGCAGAGAACTTCATGAGCTTAATATCTTAGTGAAACTTCTTGTGAAAAGTTGCTCACAATGCATCAAACGTGTGCTGCATGAACTGGAAATACTACTATACAGACTATAATACTTGCATATTATACCATGAGTTGCAAGGCAATAAAATGGAAAGTTATTCATTTAAATAGTGAACAGAAATGTGATACACACTAAGAAAATTATATTTTAACAGCTTGTTAGCAGGGTTGGGTCATCACACTCCACAAGTTATGAAGGAATATAATGTAGTTTGTGAAATTAAAAGCAAAGAGGTGGGCATGCTACAGGCAGTGCACTCCCCACTCATCCTGGATAGACCAGTCTTTATTTAACCCATGGATTGTCTTTACATGTGAACAAACCTATAAAGCCACAGAATGGACTCACGAACAGCTTGAGAAAGTTTACCCAATTAAGAAAGTTTCTAAACTTCAAGGCATTCCGCCTGTCTCAGATGACCCAACAGCATGAGCAACTTCCATTGTTCTTATGCATGCACACAAATACATAGAAAGAGAAGGAACACAGCCAATTTTAATTGTATTATGCCTAAGGAATGTACAGCTGGTATTTTATATCCAATTACTTGGCATGACTATTTTGGAGAAAAGAACACTAGCATGCACCAAAGGCTCTGGTACTTTTTATAACATTTGTAATATATACACCAACTGAGTTAGCACTTGGATTGGTGCAATTTAGGGGTGGTGCCACAAGGCATTTTGTTCATTTACTATATTACTATATTAGAACAATGTTGCAATTTAACTAGAACGTAATTTAAATTAAGCTTTGTTAACATTAAAAGCCAGTGGGGCATCAAGTATAATCACAAGTACTTGTGTTTGTTGAATATTGGTTTGTTCTTTAAATGTTTGGCGTTAACAAGCAAACAGCTATCAAAATACATTAGGTAACATTAAGACTAGCACTATGCACAGATTGTAGTAAACTATTATAGAAAATATTCAAAACCGGAATATTCTAGTTCTGGCAATATTTTAATTCCTCAAACATCTTATTCTAAAATATTCCAGCCTAATCAGGATACTGCTTGAATGCATCATGTACCAATAAGAATGAAGCGATGTCCTTGGAGGTCACAAAAGTAATTTTTTGGTTGATAATTTAGTCCTGTATCACTTCACCACGCAGGTGCCTTTTCACGCGTGAGTAGGGGCTGATAGTATCATCCATCACGAAATCATAGAGTACTTTTATCCAAGAGTTATATTGTGGCAGATGGTCATAGTATTCAGGGGCCATTTTCTTCAGCTATAATTATAAAACAAAATATTCATTCATTCATTTAGAAAATTTCTAGGCTGCCCCATTCGCCGAAGCCTTGGGGCGGCTTACAAATAAATAGATTAAAATACATAAATAGCAGTATAAAATACACATAACTGTATAAAATAAGTTGCCCTGGCCAAAAAACTTTAAAATAAAAATAACATTAACAATTAAAATGACGCTTGAATAAAAAGGTCTTCGCTTGGCGCCGAAAAACAATAACGACGGCGCCAGGCGGACCTCTCTGGGGAGCGCATTCCATAGATTGGGCACCACCACAGAGAAAGCCCTCCTCCGAGTATCTGTCCTCCTAATTTCCTTCACGGAAGGTTCCCGGAGAAGGGCCTCTCCCACTGATCTCAGGGGGCAGGCGGGCATATATGGACGTAAGCGCTCCTTCAGGTAACCAGGACCCAAGCCGTTTAGGGCTTTATAGGTCATCACCAACACCTTAAATTGGGCCCGGACTTCAATGGGAAGCTAGTGAAGCTGACGGAGGACTGGAGTCATGTGAACATAACACCCAGTCCCCGTCAGCAGCCTGGCAGCTCTATTTTGAACCAATTGAAGTATCCGGACCATCTTCAAGGGTAGCCCCACATAGAGCGCATTACAGAAGTCAAGTCGGGAAATCACCAACGTGTGTGTCACTGTCGCCAGGCAGTCGTACTCCAGGTAGGGGCGCAGCTGATGGATCAGCCGAAGCTGAAAGAAAGCACTCCTCACCACCGCTGTCACCTGAGCTTCCAGTGAAAGCTCTGGGTCAAGGAGCACTCCCAAGCTGCGGACCTTGTCCCTAAGAGGGAGTGCAACCCCATTCAGGACAAGGTCCAGGTCCCCTACCCCGAGGCCCGATCCGCCCACCAACAGGACCTCCGTCTTGTCTGGATTGAGCTTCAGTTTATTGGCCCTCATCCAGCCCATTACCTCGGCCAGGCACCGGTTCAACACAGCCACTGCCTCATCTGGATTGGTTGAAAACGAGAGGAAGAGCTGGGTATCATCAGCATACTGATGATTCCACAGCCCACACCTCCTGATGACCTCTCCCAGCGGTTTCATGTAGATGTTAAACAGCAAAGGGGACAAAATGGACCACTGCGGTACTCCATGGCATAGCTGCCATGGCGCAGAGCCATAGTCCCCCAGCACCACCTTCTGGAAACGGTCATTGAGATAAGAGCTTATCTGGTATTCTATCTTACATCAACTTAAGAACAAACAGTAAATTGTTTCATAGAGACAATATTCTTGAGCCCTTCTGAACAATGTAGGGTGCAGCATAACACTTCTGTGATTTTCCTTATTTTATGGTCAAAGCTGACCATCAACCGTGGTATCCTTCTGGGACAGCTGTCTTGAATTGGAAATAGGGGATATTGCATTCCAGTGATTCCTTCCATTTGGATAGTCAACTTCATAAGGTGGTAATTGGGGGATATTGCTGAAGCCCTTGGATTCTCCAGTGTGGAGGTTCCCAAGGGTTAGTCTTGTACCTCAAGCTATTTAATACCTACATGAAACAACTGAGTGGGGTTATCCAGACTTTTGAATGCCTGTCTTCAGTAGTGTAATAACGTAGACCTCTATTTCTCCGTTTCACCTTTAGCAAGGGAGGCTATGGATGTGCTAAACCAGTCCTTGGCTGCAACAATGGACTAAGTAAGAGTTAACAAACTGAAGCTTAACCCAGACAAGCCTGAGATGCTGTTAGTGGGTGATTCTTCTGAGTTGATGAAAGGTGTTCAACCTTTTCTGGAGCGGGGGTCACACTTGCCTTCAAGGAGAAGGGCCATAGCCTGGTGTTTCTGCTTGAGCCATCTTTGTCACTTGAGGGTCAGAGTGCCTTCTACACCTTCAGCTGGTAACCCAGCTATGCCCCCATCTGGGCCTGGTTTCCCTAATCTATACTCTGGTAATCTTTAAACTAGATTACTGCAACACATCCTTTATGGGGATGCCATTGAAGACTGTAGCCTATGCAAAATGCAGCAGTCAAGTTATTAACTGGGACTAGAAGGTTCAACTACATAACACCTATTCAAGATAATGGTTTAAATGTGAAAAGCCCTACATGGCTTGGAACACAATATTTCATAGAATGCCTCTCCCAGCCACAAAATACTTGGACACTACAATCAAGATCTGGGGCTTTCCTACTGCTACCTCCAAAAGAAGCTTGCTTAGTGGCAGTGAGGAGGGCCTTCTCAGTGGTGGTCCACCCAGTTATGGAACAAGTTCCCCAGTAAGATCTACCTGGCACCAACTCTATTATCTTCTGGCACCAAGTTAAGATTGTCCTCTATGATAAGGCATTTAATTGGCTCTAAATAGTAATAGGATGTTATGTCAGTGGTCTTATGTCTTATTTATATCCCACTTTTTTAAAAAAATGAACTCAAAGCTGCTCATATCATTCTCCCCCTGTTGCTCTCAATCTTACCCCACAAGAACAACCCTGTGAGAAAAGCTGGGTTGAGAGTCTGTGACTGGCCCAAAGTCACCCAGTTGGCTCCATGGCCAAGTGGGGACTAGAATCCAGATCGTCTGAGTCCCAGTCCCATGCTCTTAATCACTACATCTCTAATGTCTTAATTTGTGTTAGTTACTTAAATCTGGTTTTTCAGTTTTGTAAAATAAAAAATAGCTTCAGCCCTTGGCTGGTATAGAAATATAAATACATAAACAGGAAATATAAATAAACAAGCAGCAAGATTTGTGAACACTTCTGCTAGCCTTTTGAGAAGTGTGCCAGTGTGATATACTGCTCTTCTATGTAAATTATGAATTGCCTGATTTCTTAGCTAGCTACCATTTCAAGATCAGTTAATGTGAATTGGAAAATCCACAGCAAAGCATTATGTTTATTAGATCAACCAAAACATCCCAAAATAACAAGGAAACTTTCAAATTCTCCAGAATTGTTCCTCAGCCTAGATATTTATAAAGGTGGGATGGGGCAGAAGCTGGCCATCGCTTAAGCCATGGTTCCTGCACTGAGTCACAACAAAAACAATGTGGGAAAGGAGAAGATTAGGCTCTACCAGGTGCCCTGCACATTTCAGATTGCACCAAGGACTGATAAGATACTATTCAAGAGGATCCTAAACTTGGGCCACAAGGGAGGAGTGTCAGGCTCACTTGTGCTGGCACCCCATTTACTCCATGCTGTTCTGTTACCTTTCAGGGTTGTTTTTTCAAAAAAAGGAACAGAACTTTTTACTGGAAATATATACAAATTTCATGGGTGTGAAGTAAATGGAGGGGAAATATAGACAGATGTAATAGCTACAAAGTAAGTGGAGAAGAAACTTGCATCATATTTTCCTCCATTTACTTCCAAGCCATGAAGTCTGTATGATTCTCCCTACAATCTGCTTCTCAACTGTGAAATGTGTGTATCTATCCTAGCTAAAAAAGGATGCAGAAAATTCCCAGATTGTTTTTTAATGTATGATTGCCAGGACAGGATAAGGTTTTAGCACCAGTGGTCCCAATGTGGCCCCATGCAGCTGTTGCTTGGGGAACTTTTTCAGACCTATCAAGGACTTGCAGTAACCAATCCAATGAGTATTCCAAAAAGGGCCTACAAAAAGGATCAATTAACAGCTCCTTTTTCTGCAGTAGGTTGAGACCTGGGGCTTTATCAAAACTGTGGAGAGTACTCAGAACCCATCTTGTCTCCGCACTCAACTCTGATCATTACCCATTTTTATGCTTGGTAAAGTATGTGGAAATTGACATGGTGAGACTGCATATAGGTACAACTGGCAAGGTCAAATGAAAATCACCAGTAAATGTGCATGCAGGTCAGACTGTAGCTGCGCTTGCCAGAGTGGCAAACAAGATTTCCTGCTAAATGATATAATCCTTTAGCTCTCAAATGTTGAACTGATAGTTCTGTCATGAAAGACACTGGGATACCAGCTGGAGAACTGAGAGAACATCATTGTCAGGCACCCCCTGGGTTGTTCCAAACAACAATCCCACTGTGGCTCATTTGCATGTTGGGCAAGCCCACCCTGGATGTAGCACAGGTGTTATGCACATGAGCTACAAACCCCACTTCCAGTCTGAACCTTGCTATTCATTAATGTGCTTGGGCCAGCCTACTTCTGTTCATATACTGGCTGCCAAGCAATTCCGCTGATAAGAACTGCTTGATAGTGTCCACAATATGGAATATAAAAGGTCTGTCCTTGCCATGTGATTGTGTTGAAGACTTAACTTTAACCAGTGCAAGTATTCCAGGAACACCTCACTAACTGAATATACGCTATTGGTACTTCTCCAGTCCTTCACTTACTTGAGCATCCTAATGAAAGCGTGCTTAAGATCACATGGCACATCACTTTAATTTTGCAAACTTAAAATAGACCTGCCCACCTAGAGCTGCAAATCAGAGCACTGAATAGCAGCACTTAATCTAATCAGCTATATGCAAGTTTATGCATGTGAAATGAACAGTTTAAGTAGCTTGTTGCAAAAGCTAAGAAATATGCACTTATGTACTTACCAGTGGAAGGCTTTTTCCAGGAATATTAGGAAAGTCATGGTGCTCGTTATGATAACCAACATTGAATGTAAGCTTATTAAGTGGTCCATAATAAGAATATGTTTCATATCCCTTTAAAAACATGTAATGTTCAGCTATGAAATGTCCCGAAATAGGATGCAAACCCAATCCAAGAACTGCTCCTGCTATCAGGTAAAAGAGTGATTTTACTCCAAAGAAATAGTATACTGCAACATCAAAGAGAAACTGAATTGACAAGTTGATGATTTCAAGTCGAGAAATTGGTTTGGGGTTAATATAGAGAGGTCGAATGGCATAAAAAAGAGGCTGAAGAATAATCCATAACAGCTTTCGAAAACGGGTGCAGAAAAACCATCCTTCAAAGTCAGTTGGAATGTCCACATCAATTCCATCGCCACCAAGATAACGATGATGATCCATGTGGTATCTCTTGAAGGATACCGAGTAAGGAATGCCAAGTGCGAGATTGGCAAACATCCCAAACCATCGATTCCATGCAGCTTTAGAATGACCAAAGGCACTGTTGTGTGCAATCTCATGAATAGCCAGAGTCATGGAATGATCAAGACAACTGCCAAAAACATAGGCCCAAAATACAACCCATTTCCAGTTCAAATCTTTAACTAAATAAAGGGCAACTAGCTGTGCAACCACCATCAGTACAGTCAACCAGACCACACCATAGTCTGGTTTCATCAAGGCTTTTACTTCAGGATACTTTCCTGTAGAGGGGAAAAAAAGGCAGATAACATCAAAAAGTCCATAATCAACACAAGTACCTTGAAGTCCCTGCCAGAACCTTTTTTAACATTTGGATTTTGCTTTCAACAGAATTCCTTCCATATGCTAGAAGTTTGAATAAATAGTATATACCCCATTTGAGCCATAAACTAGTTGAAAAGCCACACTAACATGATACAGAAGCAACTGTTCTGTTTGAAATTTATACCACATTCAGCAATATCACAAGCACATCAGCCTACCAATCCCAATATAAAGTATTTTTCCTCAGACCAGTGGTGCACAACCTGCAGCTGTGCAAATAATGTTTGCTTCTAATTCATATCAGCCCCAGCCAACAGGAATAAGATGCATTTAGCTCAGGAGCCAGAAATGGGGTTTTTTGACATACAACTGGGAAGAACAATGGGAGATTTAAGCCAAAACATTTGGAAGGTCACAAATGGCCAACTTCTAATTTAGACCTCTGCTTTTGCCTTACTATCACTCAATTTAATTTCCAAAAGGTTGCTCTGATCACGAACATTCATTTCTGCATCAGCTAAGAACTGCAAGAACCCTGCAAGGCAGAAAACAGGACTTTTTTCATCTGCCAACCAATTTCTCCCTCCTCTGGTTGTTTTGCTGGACTGAGACCTTGCATCTCACCTGAGTTGTTGGTTTAGCCAACAAGGAAGCTGCCTTCAAAACTGATTGGAAACCTGAGCCAGATATGTTTTCCTTTGGCGACTTTTATCTGCAGGTCCAAATAAATGGTGGCAATGATCCTAAAGGAATTCACCCCTTGGGTGAAGGTGGACGCTCCTAACATATATGTTTTGGTATTTTTAATGTGCTCAGAGTTCTCTTGAACTCCTTAGGGCCTGGGAATGTGCCTTGCAGGGAAGACATGAAGCCAAGTATGGGGATGTGTGGAGGTGGGGCAATCAATGTGATGAAAGGTAGGAGGATACACAGTGCTTGGGAGGAGGACTACCCACGCTAGAGGAATACAACCCAGGTAATTAATGGCAGTGCCATCTTCCAGCCCTTCTTGCATCTACAGGTCTTGTGGTTGCTTAGTTGCTCCTGGATTTCCAGATGCTACTTTTAAATGTTAATTTAGTCCAAATCAAGGCCTCCCTCATCCATAATTTAATAGTGAATAATGTGGCTGATCTGACATGCATCACTAAGGTAGCATTACTGAGCCCTGAACAAGGAGGATTTTTCTCTCCCAGCTATGCCCACTGGGGTACTTGGTCCAACATCAGGGTAGACTCAAGAACCAGTGAATAGGGGTATATGGACCATGGTCCACATAATTTTATTTTTCTTCATGCTCCATGTCCATCTGACTACCAGTGTGGAGTGTTTGCATCTTGTGTTGGGCAAGCAGCGCCGATGAACATTTCTGTGGATGTGCCATGCACCCTGCTACTCAACAGACTCCCTGTCAGAGCTGACTTTAGTAGTCTTAGTTGCAGTGCTCTATTTGAAACAGCTCAGGATTTCATGGACTCTATGACAACCTGACAACCAGACAACCAAGGGACTGCCATGGACATACTAGATCTTTTTCAGCAGCGCATTAGAATATTGACTTGAGGGCAAAGACTTTGAATTAGCCCCTTTGTCATGGTCAGATCACACTGCCTGTTATGATTTAGACTAATGGCAACTTTTCCCTTCCATAAGGCTCTCGGAAACCTATTGAGATGGTCCACCCCTAGAAGTTAATGGAACCAGATGGTTTCCAGAAAGCCCTTGGGGGTTTTCCAGCTGATATGGCTGGAATTTCTATCAAATCCCTGGCTGATCTCTGGAATACAAAGATGATGCAGGTGATTACTCTTGAACATCCTCTCTGTAGTAGGACCCATAAAGCTCTGTGCTATATATAGGACCTGAGAATAAGGAAACGAATTAGGAAACAGCTTGAGTGCAAATGGAAGAAAACTGCTAAGGCAGACAACTGAATCTTGGTAAGTGCCTATAGCCAGGTATACTTAGAGGCAGTGAGGGCAACAAAGAAACAACATCTCACAGCTTCTATTCAGCCTCTCTCCTCTCTTCCATCCAGTGGAGCTTTTCAGGGTCATCCAGGGCCTATTAGGTGACCCGGAAGAGCTCTAAATAGCAATTGGGGGGGTACTGCCAGCTGTTTCAGGAGCCCAACCCATATGAACTTGTCTTAGCTGTTTAAAGCTGGTCTGGACATCTAGAATTTGTTTTGTTCCACAAAAGAACAGGGAAAAGACATACATCACAAAGTGCTATTTTTAACTACAAATATCTTGTCAAGCAAAGGGCACAGCTGATGATCCCATCTGAGGAAATCAGGACAATGAAAAAATGTTGCAGAAAGATAGTTTGCCTATCTTTGCTAGCCCATTATGCACAATTGCAAAACTTTTGGGATGTTCTAGGGCAGTCTTTTCCAACCTGATGCCTCCTGATTGTGCTAACTACAACTCCCAGCATCGTCCAGTCAGCAGATGGAGGCATGCTGAGAGATGCAGTCAAGAACATCTGGAGGGAACCCAGATATTCTAGAGCTCCACCTCAATTCGAGGCTTCGGCGAATGGGGCAGCATAAAAATGTTTTAATAAATAAATAAATTTACATATATGGTATCTAGATTAGTAAGCTGACAAGAGCAAGGTATGCAGTATCGGCCCATGATTACAGAGTGGTTTCTTTTCCACCTTTGTGCACATCTCATTTCATGTCATATGAACCCTGCCAAGGGGTGGCACAGTGGATTCACAGTGGACCTCACAAACCTTGTCTGAGAGTGTATCCTACAATGTACTCCAAATCCCACTGATCCATACACATGAAACAACATTCTGAAAGACAGGAAGTTTGAAAGCTGCCACCCAAGCACACTATTTTCTAGGGGAAGAGCATTTCAACTCTGGCCGCTGTGGCTAATTCCTAACCTGGTGCCTTCCAAAAGTTTTGGACTTCATCTCCCCTCATCCTCAGCCAGCATGCTGAATGGTGAGAAATCCTGGGAGTGCCTAGCCCAAAGCATCTGGAGGGCACGGGACTGGAGAAGGCTGAGCCCAGCCGTAGGCTCATCATCCAAAACCTCGGCTCCACTCCTAGCAGGAGGGAGTCATGAATAAGACGCTTCGAAACCAGCTATCCTCAACAGGATGGCGGAGCAGCGGAACTAAGACAGACGAAGCCGGCGGGCAGAGAGAGGACGAGCTCTTCGAGGGTGGCCTGATGCTTCAGCTCAGCCGCAGGGCCTCTATCCCGCCGCCACTTCAGTTATAAGTGGGCAGCGTCGGCGCCTCCGAGGAGAAAGCCCTCCTTAGAAAGCGCGAACAGAAGAGATGCCAAACCCCAGGCCACGGACGAGACGGGCGTCCCAGGCAGCCCTGCCCGGCTGCTTTCCGAGAAGGGGAAGAGCAGCGGGCTAGCTTCTTCTTCTTCGTCTCCAAAAAAGGCGTTGGGGGAAGGGATAGACAGTTAAGCGCGTGAGGGCGGCGGAAGACAAGCCCCAGGGCGGGCGGGCGCGCGGCACGAAGCGGCGAGAGCACGCGCGCACTCACGTAAGATCTCCTTGCGCCGGTCGGCGTGCGGCTGGTCCGTGTAGACCCATTCGAAATCCTCTCGCGCCACGGTGTTCCCCATCGCCGAGGACGGACTCGCAGCCGCCCAAGGTTCGGCCTGTTCCACGCGCCCCCCTGCCGGAGTCCGCCCGCCGCAGCTTGTACCAGGCTTGTGCCGCTACCTCAGAGGGCAAGCGCCTCTCATAAAGAGAGGAGGAGCCCCCGCCGTCGCCACGCCTCAGCGGCTCGGGCTCATTGGTTGCCGCGGGCGGCGACGTCATGGAAACCGACTGGCCCCCGCGCGCGGGAGGGGGCGAGATTTAACAGTCGCGATGGGCTCGTGCTAGTCGACGCTTATTCGTCGTGGTGTGTCCTAGTGTGGGAGTTAGCATTCGGGCATACTGATTTTGAGGAATAAAGTAGGGCTCAAGGACCGTGTGAAAGGCCAGAGGTGCCGCTATGTGAAGGTGGCGGAGCGGGAGCCGAAGGAGTCCTCCCCTCACTCCGTTTTTCCTCCTCCTCATTCTGTGCTGTGTCGAGAGACGTCGCCCGCTCACCAGAGCAGCAAGCCCGCTTCGTCTCCGCCGTAAGGCTCTTCCAGCTGCCTCAGCGCCCTTCGGAGCCGCTCCTTCACGGTCGCCTCAGTCCTCTCGCCTGCATATCGCCCCCACGGTTCCCGCGCCTGAGCTTCCCAACATGTTCTTTAAGGGACCGCTGCACTCCAGACAGACAGTTCTAGCCTCCGACAGCTGCAGTACGGCAAGGGCAGCCACGCCTTGGGAGACTCACGCTTTCCACGTACTTCTGCCGTTGTCTCAGTCGTAAACCCGACTGCAAGCGATGGGGCTTCCAAGTAAGCGTACACAGGACCGGAGCCTTAGGCGGTACGGAATGTCCAGCTTTGCGCTTTTAGTCAAAGAACGTTTTGAGGAGCTGCCCCAGCCTCCTATATCAAAGAAATGGAAGTCGGATAATAAATTGCCACTGCTATTATCCTGGATATGTAGGCGTTGCTGGGCTGGGTGTGAGGACAGCGAAACCTGATCCAGACCTAAACTAGGCAAATTAATACAGGCAGATTGCATGTTCGCATCTCTGGCGAGGTGAGGCTGGGATTACACAAGGCTTAGTTGGTGAATCTTGAATTGTTCTGGAGCTGGTTTTGACTGATTCAGCGTCTCGTATCAAGGATGAGAAAAGCTCTCCTCCTGATCTTTCTTCTACTCAGCTATTGCGCTCTTTTGCACCTGGTTATGTTAAGGAGGGACTGGCTCAAATTGATGTCCCAAGCAGCTCCATCACACAGTCTGAGAATTGCGCTCTAGCAATCTCCGTGGCCTTGCAACTGACCCTGGAAATCTACTTGGACAGTTTGCTTCTGTAGTACTCCTGAAATATTGCCATGGGAGCGTATTTTGATGGTATTATGACATAAATGAACATTCATTGTGATGTAATGTTCTAGAACACAATGCAAAAATGTTCCACAAGCAATGACACATGTATCTTCTCAGAAAGTCCCCACTTAAGGAAATAAAGAAGGTGGCAACTAGGGGAAGGGCCTTTTCAACTGCAGCACTGCACTTGTGGAATCAGCTTATCAAGGAGGTGTGCCTGTTGCCTACGCTCTAATCCTTTCAGGCAAAAACCTTTTTTATTTACCCAGAATTTTAATAGTTAAAAGATTTTAATTCCTTTAAAACCAATTTTAACTCTGCATTTATTTGTATTTATTGTTCTGCTGTACCTTTGCACTAACTTGAATGCAGTTGTTGTAGGCCTGCTGTTGTTTTTATCTTATGTATATTCAATTTTAATGTTACTGATTTAATGCCCACAGTTTCCCTTTCCCCCCCTCTGTAATAGTAAGTGAGCATTCCTTGCCTGTTGAGCATGCTCAATCAATACTTGGCTGCTTTGGAATTTTACCTACAGGTTTTTGTTTTGTTTTGGTAACTCTGGGAGGCGTAAGGGGGCACAGTTCTAGGATTTTGCCAGTCCTCCTGAATCTTGTGCATACTATCATTTTGACTATGAAGGATCCACATTTGGAAGAGTTTCCTATTATTTATTTATTTAAAACATTTATATGCTGTCCTTCATGTATAACATAGAACGGCTTACAACATTAAAATCAAAATTCAATACAACAATCAATACAGCAATACAATAACACAATATATAACCAATAAAAATAAATCAAAAGCGACTGTTAAATATTTAAATGCTGATTTTTAAAATAACACTTAAATAAAAAGATTACTAGGTGCCAAAATGAATATAGGCTCGGCGCCAGGTGAACCTCTCTGGGGAGCGCATTCCACAATCTGGGCACCACCACAGAGAAGACCCTTCTCTGAGTAGATGTTCTTTTTACCTTCTCCAGGGAGAGTTCCCAGAGCAGAGCCTTTCCCACAGATCTCTATTAGTACGTATTATACATATATATATAATATTATATATATATATTCATATATATATTCATATATTCATATATAGGATTCAGATTATGTGCTACAGTCTTCACCACTATGGTATTAACAATGAAACAAGTACTATGTAGCCTAGTAACAGAGTTCCTGACATCTTTGACTTAGCACTAAATGCTCATCTTGCCTCATTGGACCTGGGTTTAGCAAATACAATGACATGATTAGTGTTAATTCTGAATTTTCTGCACAAAGGCTTGGTGTCAGATGAAGTAGTGGTTTGGATAAGAAGGGCCTACAGGACTCATTCTAATACTTTGACCTGTTCCAGGCTAAAAAAAACAGTCTCGTTTATTTATTTCCTTATTCCATTTTTATAGCACCTCAGCCCTAAGCTCTTTGCCATGCAATCCTGTGTGCCCCTACTCAGAATTTGGACTTTCTCCTTCCCAGGTAATTGCGCTGGACTCCTTCCCAGGTAATCTCACTGGACTTACTCCTTCCCAGGTAATTGTGCTAAGAGCCCAAACAATTCAAGGTGTTGGTAATGACCTATAAAGCCCTAAACGGCTTGGGTCCTGGTTACCTGAAGGAGCGCTTACATCCATATTTGCCCAGTCGCCCCCTGAGATCAGCGGGAGAGGCCCTTCTCCGGGAGCCCTCCGTGAGAGAAATTAGGAGGGTGGCTACTCGGAGAAGGGCTTTCTCAGCGGTGGCGCCTAAGTTATGGAATGCGCTCCCCAGAGAGGTCTGCCTGGCGCCGTCGTTATTTGTTTTTCGGCGCCAGGCTAAGACCTTTTTATTTAAGCAACATTTTAAATGCTAAATATAATTGAATTTTATCTGGCCAGGGCGGCTTATTTTATAATGTGTGTTTTAATTAAGATTATTTTATATGGATATTTTAGCTTATTGTTTTATCTATGTTGTAAGCTGCCCCGAGGCTTCGGCGAATGGGGCGGCATAAAAATGTTTTAATAAATAAATAAATAAATAAAACATGTTTTAGAATTAAACTTATTTTTAAAGTTTAGTTTAATTTTGGCTCAAGTGCAACTTCACATTATGTTGCTCTGGTCCAGGCAAATAATAGGTCAGGAACTGGTTCAATCAGTGATGCTTCCTGGTTGCACCTTCCAGCCACCACCAGCATCTTCTCTTCTTTCCTATGATTGCCACTACTACTTGCTTCACAGGCAGAGAGGCCATAGGCAAGGAGGGAGAGCCATTTACTGTCCCTGCATCTCACTACCTGCTTGTCTGACTAGAACGAGAGGCAGGTTGACAACAAGTCCAAAACACTTTTGTTAGTGCACCTCTGCTTGGATATGAGACCAAACAGAAGCACCCTGGCAGATGCTAACCCCTGCCTACCCTTGATGCTGGCCCTGAAGTCTGCAAACATAACCAATGCATTCAATTCCAGTTACATCAGAATATTTAAATATAAGTACATTATTTACAATGTTTATTTGTACACTGGAGTGGAACAGGAGAATAAATCTGAACATGTTGCAACTATGCATCAGTAATGAGCACTATGAGGCAGGCAGAGCATGAAATTAAATCTTGGTACTTAAAAATAAATTCTTACAGATGCATTAATTGTGCACCCGCCATGTACAGACACTGTGTGAGGACTACACAAAGGAGAAGTTATTCAGCAGTACATAGTAGGTGCAAATCAATAGGTTTGTCAACTGTTTGGGAATTGCTCGTCATGGACCCAGGGGCTTGCACCTCAAATTTTAGCTGGCCTCCAGGTCTAGCAATGTACTAACATTCCCCCCTCCCAAACTTTTCTTAGGAGACAAAGATGGAGTTGGAGTGTTAACAGAGCATCCAACCGTCTGTGAAGGAGTTCAAACAGCAGCAGCCTGAGGAGAGGTCTGGAGGAAGAGAAGGAATGAGTGAGCAAGTCAGCAACTCATCAAAACTAATGCACAATGTCCAGTTGATCCTAAGTACTTCTGCTGTGATGCAAGTGCTGCCTGCCACAAGAAGCACTGAACTAGACATTAAACTAATATATATAGCATTTTGGTAATCCTGCGATGTCCAAAGAAGTGTGGAGAGATGACTTCATTGACATCAGTAAAGTTTCTCCCCTTTCTTAAGCTCCCATATGGGGGAGCATTTAGGGGCAAAATCAGCTGGGTGGAAGATACGACACCATTCCCCCATTTACACATGAGGTTTGCAATATAGATTGGGTATGTTTGCATGTATTAACAAAGGTGGGATCACCTAAATCCCTTTCATTTTACAGACTATCTAGTTCAGCACTTGACTCCTCTCAGCAAACAGTGCATGAGTCAGTAAAGGAGACTTTGGACAGAGTTCAATGATGCATCTCATAACTCAAACGAGCACTTTGTTTCTCCCTCTACCCTTCTATGCATAAGTACAGACATTTCAGTTTTACTGAATTATTTAACCCAAGACTATTGGTTTGTTGCTGCTTAGCCCACAAACAACAGATTAGTTCAGGTTTGCACATCATGCTGACATCCTCTGATAGCACCAATCAGAAGTTGTTTACGATTAATGGAAACAGCTTGCACAAGGCACGCTGTCCATTATTTGCTTCCGTTACATGTGAACAGACCCACTGGTTCCACCAGAATGAGAACAACTACACAAATCGGTTCTTGTCAAGGACTAAGAAGTTTTAGGCTGATCAGACTGGAGACCTGCTTCCTCTTTGTGACATATGTTTAAGTCAACATACAAGTTAAACACAGAAAGGATGGACATACAACATACAGTTTCACATGCATCACATTAGTAGATTACAGGGTTTCTTTTTCCCTCCTAATCTATCTCTTATGAATATAGAGAGAATGAATCCTTTTGTGCTCTCTGAAGGGAGAATATGGAGGAGGAAAAACAAAAACTGGGAAATAATTTGGGAAATGCATTTTGGTGAGGTTACCATCAGTTATTTTGCAGAAAATATTTCCTCACTGAGTACTTATGCATCAGAAATAGCCATCTGGGGAAGGCTTAGGCATTCAAAAAGGAGTATCCTCTTTCTTTGCCCTAAGTAATCATGGGAAGACTACACAATCTGAAAGCACTTTGTAGGCACATTTGGATATCATCTTCATAAAATTACGAGGAGGGCCATAGCTCAGTGGCAGCATATCTGCTTTGCACACAGAAAGTTCCAGCTTCGATGCCTGCTCAAGACCTCCCACTTAAGACTGGAAAAAAGCCCTGTTTGAAATTCTGAAGAGCTGTTGCCAGTCTGTGCAGGCACTGCTGAGCTACATGGATCTACTGTCTGAGTCGGCAGTGGGCAGTTTCTTATACTCCTAGAACTGAGTAAACCCAAGGCACTTATTTCACACAAATATATCAGCTGGGAACTGCTTATAGGCCAGGGAGTGATGCAAATGGTCAAGATAGGCCTGCACACAGTTGCCTTACTCTTGGTCAGATCCAAGGCTCTGAACAGCAGCCTACTGAACTGGGCTAGCTAGCAGCACAGAATACCCGCTTATCGCTTATTGAACCTAGCCCACCCTTGCACACGGCACACCTACTTGCTAACTACTTTATCTGAAAGGTACAGGGTATACCCCGACCCTCTCAGAGTCACGTAAGCATGAACATGCGAAACAAACAAAAAAAAAAAACAGGAACAAGGTGGTGATGGCTATGCACAAGAAGCACGAGCAAGGTCAGGCAGGGAAGATAACGTGACTAAGAGGCCTGCAAGACCCGGATACCAGCACGATTAGGAGTGGTCAGCAGAAACTGTGGCAAGAGACATGCCGAAGACATACGTTAGTACTTTTCCAGAGATAAAAAAATGCTATAAAAAGGCTTGTAATACCGTACATAGGGACCGCACTTTACTAAAGTGTTGGTCCCTGCGCAGGTAAAATAAAGGAGCTTCTCCTCCTCTCCACTCTGGTCTTGTGGTCTGTTTGCCAAGGACTGACAAGGCGTCCTTTGGGATATAACACCTACACAGATGGGCCTCACACAAACCTGATAGTCAATCCATAACAATGTGATTGTTCAGTAGGGGTGGCCATTGGAGTCTTTGCCTGAAATCAACACATCAGATTTGGTGAGACAATGCTTTGGCTGCTTGTTGGGTCAGTGAGAATAAAAAAGATTATTGCAACTTCCCTTCTGCAGTTCGGAAGTTTTTCCTCTGCTGCCATTTCCATAATAGGCAGACATATACAGGTTAGTTGCATTTGTGCTGCTGTGCTGGGTACTTACCTTTAAAAAAATTAAGAGACTTAAATGTTGTTAGCTTTTTATCAGGTGGGGTGGGATTATAACAGTTTCCAACACAAAAATGGTTACTCACTGGAAAAAAGCTTTTTTTTTTTTTTTTTTTTTAAGGTAAAGGTTCTGGACACAATGTTTGTTTGTTTGTTTATCAATTAAAAGTTTTTCTGTCCCCCTACAGAACATCTTGGGATGGCTTACAATAAATAAATAGAACAGTTCTACAGCATCCAACCATTAATATACTAAAACTCCAATTAAAATCAATTAAACATTAAAATGACAGCAAAATAAAAGGTTTTTGCCTGACGCCGAAAAAAAAATAACATCAGTGCCAGGCAAACCTCCCTGGGGAGTGTATTCCACAGTCAGGGCGCTACTGCGGAGAAGGCCAAGCCTCCTTTTCTATGGACAGGCAATAACAACAAAGAAGTTTCTGGCATTTTAAAGGCTAAGGCTGAAATTCTATGCATGCTAAGTAGTGAGTAAGTCCCATGAGAGCTCTTGCAAAAGAGCACTCATAGGGTACTGAAAGGAGAGATGGTTGGAAGAAAACCAAGAAATATATGATGATGTTTGATTTCAGGGTTGTTTCTCCTCAACCCTTATTTTGGGACAGGACAGCCTGCTGTTATAAAGTAAAAGCTGCTTTTTTGGGTATCATAATGAAAGGACTATAGTCCTTGTCACATGAAAAATCAGACTACTGGTTGGAGTTTTTTAAGGACAGAAGCCATCAAATCAATCAACCCAGGAGTAAATGTTATACATTTGTACAAACCTTTCAGCTCAAATGTAAGTGTAGTATATATACATACCAAAACTCGTGTGTGACACGTTAGACACACAACAACAGAGGTAGTAGTACCAAGTATATGCCAAGTGAATACAGAACGATTCTGTTTAACAAGAAAGAATGACTGATGATCTTATCCACATCAGATAAATACACAGTACAGTGCATAGCCATATCCAGCAATTTTCTTGCATTACCTCTATGCAACAATATTAAACCATTATTATTTTCCCAGTAACTCTGTACAGGATTACTAAACTGCCATGGATTGTCTTCAGTACATGATCCTAAACTGCCTCCATACACAAATAATAAACAGTAGTAGATTCTAATGAAAAGAGGTTAGCTTTTCATTTCCGCACTTGTTTAATTTACTTTTTCTGTTATTTTTTTTTTTTTTGTTATTTTCCTACTGCCTTCCTGTTTTCTTTGAGAAGATGTTAATTAAAAGGAAAAAGTTTGGCTGCTGATTTCAACGTTTTACCAATGGGAACAATAGTGTACTTTGCACTTCTTCAGTGGGAAGCCAATGCCTTCATTAATGATATTTTTCAAGTTTTATGATTGACCTTAATTAAACTTGCCTGCCAGTTGATCAACTTACATCAGCAGAATGGAGAGGCAAGAATTCCAAGTCCCTCTGCAGCCCCTGTTCACCCTCAAAATCTGCTCTAGAAACACCTTCCAGATAATATTTTGGGGGTGTGAAGGTCCATGGAAGAGGGCAAGAGTAAGGGTGAGTCCCAATGCTCTAGTGGAATTCTGCTCATGCAGCACTGGATTTTGCATTTTGATTTTTTAAAAAGTGAAAGTAAGAGTATTAAATTTAGTAAAGTTTTGGTGCTATTTCTAGAACTGCTAATAAAATGCTTCATAAATTTTTGTGTCAATGTATTGCCTTATGGAATTATTCTAGAACTTATCCAATTTTTATTTATTTTTTTTAGAAAAAAATTAGAACAATTTTTAGAACAATCCTACTTGCAGTTGTGTTAGTAAGAAAGTTAGGGCCACTGTCAAAGGTAAAGGCAGGAGACAATCCACACATCGGATGCTCTGGTGAAGAATTAAGCTATTCGGGAATTACAAGGGAGAGGCTGGTGCAGCCAAGGCCCATGTCAAGAGTAAGTGCACCCCGACAGAGGCTCACTTACAAAAGTCTCTTGAAGATGCTTCTGCTCTTCTCCATTGCAACCTGCTCATTCACCCACCTCTTGCTCTGGCCCAGACCCTGGTGGGAGCAGGAAAGAACAGTAGATGCTATTCCCTACATGCTGACTGCCTGTCAAGCCAGTAGTAATGAGAAGAAAGTGGGTGGGGAGCAGTGGCCCACACAAAAGAAGACTCACTGCTGGAGAGCATCTTGGTGACTGCTCTAAAAAGCTGATGCCCACACTGAGTGCTCAGATGTTGTGCCAGCACATTCTGCCTCGAACTGAAGGTTATAACCAACCAGTTTCAAAACGGGTGCTGATGTTGGGAACAAGGAAACAAATTCCGCTGCAAAAGCATGTGGGATACATGTGGGAGGACTGACAGAACAGAATTAGCAAGAAAATGGCTCTGTTCGCATTAGCAAGAAAATGGTTGCTTACTCACAGGAGGGTTCAGCATGATGTGCAGATCACCAATGTTTTGCTAGAACTAGTCTGGCAGCAGTTAGCAAACAACCAGTACTTTCTACTGATGACATACTACTTCTGTTTCTCACAATATGTCCAATAAAACAACTGTTGGAGTTTATATGTTTTTATCCTGTGATCTCTCTCCATTTCCTCAGATAGTTTGCTCCAAAACATTGCTATAATTGCTGAAACATTTATAACATGTACAGATATATCAATCTAATTTCTAGTTTGAGAAAAATTGGATATAGTTTAGAGACTAAATCTTGTGTGTCTTATCTTCCTGAAATTACATATTCAAAGGATGTAAGGGTATTTTATGTGCCCTTTAAATACCTGAATACATATATACATACATAAATCTTGCACTAGCATCTCCATCTCCCCACCTCTATTACATAGAAATGTTGCAGTTGCAAAAATTACCATTTCCCTCAGTTTTGATTAACCTGGGATGAGAGAATTTTCTTCGTGGGTGTGATGCATTTCTTCCTATGTCTAGCATTCTCTTTTGATGCAGTTTGAAAATCTGTTCTTTATAGGATCACCCAGATCCCATACATTTCAGGTCCTTCATAGCTGCACCTTGTATTGTTCACTTTAACTTGGGTTTCCACAAAAAGTATTTCTGTCCTTTCCGTATATATCACACTTGGACTTCAAGTTTTGCTTTTGAGAAACAGGACAACATTTGAATATAGAACTAAGATCAATGTAGTCAGTGGGTTAGGGTGCCCACTGACTAGGGTGGGGAGTGGGTTTCCATCCCATGAGCTTTTCATAGTTATTGCCATAGCAAAACATATATTGGAAGGGAATTGTGCTGGGCAGACCTTTTCCTGCTGAAGACAAAGGACAAGATAATGCTTCCTATTCCACATGTAGAAACTGACTGGACTGGCAGTCGAGTCTTACTTCAATATTGGCAAAGGAACAGCACACCAGAGGGAATCAGGCTTGCATCAGGGACACGACACATTGTGGGGCTCACAAAGCTCCGTCCTCCAACACCTTTCCACTATGGACTGCTTCTCACTATATCTTCTGCCTGAAGCAGTCACCCAATTTAGCATCCCAGTAGAACTGGCCCCATGATGTGCAACACTAGGAAATTTGATCCATTTGAGCTTGATGGCTTCTCAACACGTTGCCTATCCAGTGATGAAAAACAATCCAAGGTGGGAGCAGAGGGAGCTCAGCTTCTGTGAAATTGCAAATTTGGAGTCAGAAACTGGTTACCTCTAAGTGTGAGTTGTATGTGTCATGGCTGACTGTTAGACTGAAGTTGTTTTTGTAAGTTGTTGTAGCATTTAACATGGGAAGTACTAAAGTTAGCTTGAATTTTCAAACAGTTCATTTCAGATTTGTATAAAATTTCTCCAAAAATGGGGGGGGGGGGTCCAAATTGTGCAAATTTACCAGTCGTACTCTCTTTTTGTGTATGTGCAATAATTTGCACAAATGATGCGCAAACCATGGGCTGTTTTAAAAATGGAAGGATGTGTGCTGGCATAACTGGCATCAGTGCCAGTGCAGGGTTGATGGAAGAGTATCCATGGAGCCAAGCTGAGAAAAGCCTTCAGTTCTTCACCCCTCCAATGGATCCCTCAGATCCTTACTGTCCCTGAGTTTGTGGTTACTGTATGCTGCTTTTGCCCCCTTGTGTCGCTTTACAAAAATGCCTATTTCCTTTGTGCCAGTATTCTTATGGTGTATTATATTACTTTTACTTTAATATTTCACAAATGTGAAATAGATATATTAGGTTATGAGTCAATGAAGTACTTTTAATACAGTTGTTAATGTTGCTTGCTTGGGATGACTTGATGGATCTATCTAGAGTGTAGGTTAATAGCAAATCTTTGCTTTTCTTATTCTTGGCTTAGTTTTCTTTTTGTGCATAGTATTGTGTTGCCTATTGTATTATCTTCCCATTTTTGAGCCTTCAGCTACTGGCCAATGTAACTTCAGCAACTTAAATGATAAAGTGATTAAGTAGAAATACTTTAAATAAATAAATAAAAATAAGTGGGTGCTTTCCATGTAGTGGCTGAGTGGGTTATTGTCTTGCTGGCAAATCCAAGTGCGCAAGAAGGAAAACTTGATTTATAGAGGGTTTTTGTCTCGAGCAGTTCCTCAAGAGTGTCAGGTCTGCAGAATCATTAAGGGAAATAACCCATAGTGGTTCTTTGTGCCTGCTGCCTAATTAGCATTCGTGGAAAAACAGGGTCATTCCTCCACCCCTGCTTTTAAAAATACAAAAAACCTTATTTTTTTCCCCTCCCTTCCCCATCTCTTTTTGCTTAAGTGCTATGTCTTTTATATGGTCACCTGCAAACAGGCATCATCTCATTTAACTAGCTGTACATAAGCTGCTACAGGAGTGTTTCGCTGAGGAGGATAAAAATACAATTTTTAACAATGAATTTTAAATACAATTTGTACTGTTACAGTACTTGAAATTATTTTCAACAGTGTATTTAAATGGACTTTTAAAATATTTATCTGTGAATCATTTGCAAACTTTACTATATTAGGTAGTATCTGAGTATTAATAATAAACTTAAAAATTGACAGATTACTGCGTGAAAAACACTCAGCTTTGGCTACATTTTATATGGAGTGTTGCCCTCCAAATTGTACATCTTCCCACCAAGGAATAGAAACACAGAAACAGAGCGAGTCAGAAGGGACCTCCCGGGCCATCTAGTCTGACCCCCGGCTCTGCTCACGACATTCCCACCATGTGCTTGTCCAGCCTATCCTTGAACACCCGCACCGATGGGGCCTCAACAACCTCTCATGGAAGCCCATTTCACACCTTCGGGGTCCTTACTGTCAGGAAGTGCTTCCTGGCATCTAAATGGAACCTTGGTTCTCTGAACTTTGCTCTTTTGGAGCGCGTCCTGCCTTCCTCTGCAGGGGAGAACGGGTCCCTACCCATCTCCGTGTGACATCCCCTCACATACCTGTATGTCTCCAACATATCCCCTCCGAGTCTCCTCTTCTCCAGGCTGAAGAGACCCAGTTCCCTCAGTCTCGCCTCATACAGCATCCCCTGCAAACCAGCCACCAATCTTGTGGCCCTACACTGCACTGACTCTAACCTGGCTATATCCTTTCTTGAGGGGCCCAAAACTGAGCACAATACTCCAGTTGTGGGCGCACCAGAGTCGTATAAAGTCATAGTAACATCCTTCTCCGTCTAGAAGGCACACTTCTGGCTAGGCAACTATAGGGCTTCCTCCTCCTCCTCCTCCTCCTCCTCCTCCTCCACCACCACCACCACCACCACCATCTAGCAATTTAGAAGCCATCTGCAGTTCTAACAGAGTCAAGAAGGCTATCTTGTTCTTGAGAATTCTTTCTCAACAAAGTAACCAGAGTTCACTGATCAATATTTTGCAAATTCAACAAAAGCTGATTTCTGTGTTTCTTGTATTGCAGAACCTATACAAAACCAAGAGCAGTTGGTTTTTGACAGAGAGCTGGTAATTGATTTCTGGGTGGAAATGGAAAATTGAAGCCTAAAATTTTATAGTTGTTTTAAGGTGGAATTGGTGCCAAATATCTTGGGAAGCTTTTTGGCTTATTAGAGAATGTGTGTTTGGCTTATTAGAGAATGTGTGTTTGGGCCATTCAAGTATAGTTACTGCAAAGAGTTTTGACTGGTAAAGTAGTTGTACATTGGCTAAGGTCTTATTTTGCAGAATCATCAAAATGTTTGTATGGCAGACATTGAAGTATAGTTTAACTTTCCCTAGAAGGAAGGGCTTGTTAAGATACATGTCATGCATAGTTTGACTAAAGCATATTTAAACAGCAGCTGCTTTAGACAAGTTTGTTTAGTTTGTATACCACTTTGACATTTTAGTAGATAAGGTGGTTTAGAAATGTTGTTACATGCTTATTATTTTGTTAAATCCATTAGTTAGAACTGAAACCAGCATTGTAGAATCCAGTCTGTAAACTCCATCTTTTCTAGCACTGAGGCTTACTAATTAAAATAATCTTACTTCATTCCAAGATGCTGCTAATTTCTTGTTAGGAATCATTTATTCAAAATATCCATCAGTACCAGGACTTCCTTTAGTTTTGTAAAATTGTGCCATTAAACAATCAGAGCTTTGTGTTACAATGGTTGAATACGCATTTTTTAACTGTACTGTAAACTCAGCCCTTATCCGAGTGATAGTTGAAATGTCTAAGCTAGTTATGTGCCAAAATATACTCTTACCCTTTTTATCATTCTCATTCAATTTGACAGAAAAGAAAGTTTTTGCAAAGAAATCCACTGATGAAGAAAACGTTGGAGAGACTATATGGGGTGAGTTTGGGTTTTTTGTACTTACCTTGCTTAGCAGGAGGCTGAGGATTCTGCATGAGTGTATCATTCTTCATTGTACAATCCTCTCTCCAGCTCCCACAGCCTCCTGAGCTGCCCACAATTCTGCACATAGGGTTTTTTCAAACCAGGAAGCACAGGCAGCCTGAGAGGCTGCAAAGCAATGGAAAGCCATGTAACAGAAAAGAAACAAACCACACAAAGCATCCTCAGCTACCTTAGAGTTATTAGGTAACACCACTAGAATAAATTATAAAAACACCCTGGGAAATGGAAAGAGAAAAACCTCTTTCACGGGGAAGAAAACTCCAGGGGCATTAAAGGACAGCCTCCCAGGCACAGCACTGGTTTTGCTTCTTCCCTGGAGCTGGACACAACACCGACCCCCTCACATCTTACATAAAGAGGCTGTGCTACAACTTCAGCCTATGATGAGCGCTACCCCTGAGAAACTGTTGAGAATTTCTCTTTGCCCTGGAAAAAAATGGTGAAATGCCCCCTCTCCCATTTCTCTACACAGAAGCCATTCGTGCACAGCTCTAGCTTAAATCTATAAGGCTCTCACCCCATGTGGCTGCGCATACTCCTCCAAAGGATTTTGTGCCTTCACTGGAAGGTGGGAAGTGCATTAAGACTAGGCCAAAACATTTTAAAACAGTTGGGTTTACTTATATAAATATTTTTCTGTGCCTCACAAGGAAAGTGAGGCATCCCAACACTGCTCAGAGGACAGTAGTGCCCCGCTCCTTTCCTCCCTGTCCCCTGGAATGCTCTAATTGCAGGGCAGCTATGAAGACAGGAGAGACCATGCCAGCCGTGAGGATGAGGGGGGCCCTCTAGGATGCAAACCCCATCCCCAAGTTCGGAAGACCCTGTGGAGGTCAGGACTAGGATTCTGACATCTCCTGTGATCACCTACACAATGTCAGAAGTCTACAGGATTATGCCCTTAATTGATTTATTGTGCTTAATTGGGGTTTATCAGATCCCTATTTTTCAAAACAATCAAATAATTCCTTTATTATATGTTTATTTAGATATGAAGGTTGTTCGTTTTTATTCTTGCAATTTGTACATTTTATTTGAATCAAATATAAGAGATTTTGCTAACATTCATCCTGACTTGTTTAAACTTGGCATAAAAAATGAAACATGTAAGGGAAATAGTTGTTTTCAGCCTCCAGCACTTAGATGTGCTAACATGTAACAGTTTTATTTCATTTTGATGTGTATGTACATTTGAATTGTAATGCTGGTATCGTTATTTAAAATTCTGGCCATGATGGAGTTAGAACAACTGGATTCTTTTTCCTAATTTTATATATACCAAAAAACAGTTCCAGCGTGTTTTTAAAAAATCATAGCAAGCAATGAATGCAAAGGAAGATGAATGGACTGCCTACCCTGTCAAATTGTTGGTTACTTAAAATACAAATTTTAGTAAATATGGATTGGCAACTTGTCCTCCAGATGTTTTGACTTATGACTCAAATCATTCCTATTAGCTATGTTGGCTGGAACTGATAGGCAGCTGTAAGCCACAAGTTGACAATCTATACCATAATGACCTGTTCCATTTATGTACAAAAATTATACTCTAGAAGTTTGAACTTTCCAGCTTCCATTCCCTATGTCTAGAGTTCTTTCCCAATTTCAGTTCCCAAAACAGAATAGTACTATTATAAACCAGTAGTAATAGTAGTGTATGAAAGATTAGTGTTAAAGTACATATCTAATCCTGTAGGCTTTTGTCTGCCAAATCCTGACTAGGTATTACTTTTAGTTAGTACAGCAAGTAGCTGACTTTTTATAATAAAGTTAATGCCAAAATTAAATAATGCAACTTCATTTTTCTATATTGGATTAGACTAAAAGGGAAAAATTAGGGGGGAATTGTGATTTTTGCTGAAAGTTTGATGGCAAATTGCTGCTTTCTCCCCACTGCCTCAAGTAAGCACTAGTTACGCCAACGGCTTATGCTAGGGCAACATCACCTAGCACTAAGCTCAGAGGAACACTGGATACTACCAACTATTCCAAACTCATCATGACATAGGGAATGATGGAAAGTATCCAGTTTACCTTTGTTCTCAAGGGATCAACATCATAAACAGACTAGATGATGGAACAAATTAAAACAAAATACATTAAGTTTTGACATATACTGAAGTAATATAATAATAATTGCTGGGAAATCTTCTATTCATTTATGCAGATCTGGAAAGCACCCTGAGTGTTTTCTTAGTAAACGATAGTGATGCTTGCTGGGTTTGGTACAATTGAGTGCCTTAAAATAAGAAACGTTCAAGTGAATGTTTCAAAACTCTTATATTATCCTTGAGACAATTCAGTGTATGCCCACTGCTAAGATACAATAGCCTGCTCCCATTTAAAATAAAACACACACACACAGTTAAAAAGGCCTTAAGATAGTAAAAGAAGAATATACTTTAAAAAATTAAACACTCCAAACTCCTGACATCAATTTGCAATGTTTTGGTTTAGGGAAAACCTATTCCAAATTATTAAACATGGACTTAACAGTCCAGAACAATCTTTAGGAGAGCTTTGTATTTATCTTTGAAAAGTGAAAACAAGAATTAAGCTTCCATTTTAAACAAAGGTACTGCAGCAAAATGCCTGTCAAGAGTGGCCTTTGAACTACCACTCAAATGTAATTTTCTGTTCCCAATTCAATCTTACCAAAAAAGTCCAGTTAGCAATAGCAGATTAAAAGAAAAATGTAACAGTCGCGCAACAGAGCTACATCATTTAGTAACAACAAATTAAACCATGGATAGCAATATTTGTTGAAGGTGAAAAAAATACAACTGGAGGAAAAATCACTGTACATTACAACTTGGAGGCTGTTAAAGTGACAAATCCAGAGACTGTACAGTGCAAGACATGCTTTTCCAGTTACAACTTCAAAAGAGGAGTGCAAAAGAAATTAAAGCTTTTTTTGTCTGAAGTCAATTTACTTATTAGGATAAAGTAAGCTAGAACACAGCATTACAGAGAGATTTTTCCACATAACAGTAAGGTCTTTTTCTCAACACAAACTTTTAAAACTTGAACCATTGCCTTAGCAAGCTGGGGTACTGTAAGAACATAGACCTTTATGTCCAACACTTAATCATCTTTTATCCTTTGAACTGGCATCAGTAGTGTATCATCAGAAACCTACAGGCAAAAGGAACCAACCTCTGAAGTTCTGCTTTAGCTAAGAGTACCTGTGCTATCTACACGCAGCAGAAGCAGCAATACACCTTGGCTTATATACTCTCCTGAAAAAGTGAGACAAAGCAGCCTCACAAGTAAAGAAACAGTAGTGCTGAAAGCATATGCAGCGTCATGGCTGAGGAACCAAGAAACTGCTCTACAAAAAGGTGGGAGAGGCCAACGATTTAACAGCAACTCCAGGCAAATGCTTTACCAAGCTGACTAAGCAATGCATGCATCTCTCCATGCAAGATAAAAATATGGCTCCAGATGCTTAGAAGTAGGGTATGCATTTGTGAAGATTGGACTGAAGTCCCTTGCTTGTTAAATTTACAAAAATATATATAGCCAATACTGTAAGCTTAAGAAGTCATCATTACTTGTTATGCAGACTCTCACATGTATAAACTACTTTTCAGACATTCTAGAGAAGGTCACTTGCAACAAAAAAGTCAACGTTTTTCAGAATGCAAGATTTTTAAAAAGTGGGTCTTTCAAGTGAACAGGACATCTGCTGTTTATCCAATTTTAATTTTCTAGTCAATTAAGTCTGGATTTATTTAAGATGCTCATCCGTGGGAACAGATGCATAAACATAAGTTTCACTTTAATAGTTATCTGCACAGAAAATGGAAATTAACTGTTCAGAACATGATAGAGTAGGTTTGGTTAGTACAAATCTATGGCAAATTAGAATGTTCCTGTGCAGTAAGCCCACTCAAACAGAAGTAGGGTACAGTTGGGGCTGGGTAGGGAAGTAATGTCTTAGCAATCAACGGGAGAGTTGTTCAAGTCTATCGTGTTCTGAAGAACAAGCAGCCGAAATGACACCATGCTGTGAATCGCAGCATCCAGACAACCTGCTTGGGCTACTAAAGCAGTGCGTTCTCCTGGAGGCATCATTATCTCAAAGTTATTTATTATTTCGAAGGCGTTTCGACTTTCTAAGCGAACCTATTGATTCAGTGGCTTTCTTCCGTTTTCTAGGAGCCTCCTCACTTGGTGTTGATCCAGAGGAATTTCCTACTGCACTTTCCATAACTTCTCGCAGTTTGCGTTCGAGCTCAGCCAGTCGGGCGTTCTGCTCACCTATGATCTGGGTTTGCTCAAGCAGTTTCTGATCTTGGTCTTGAAGTTGCTTCTGCTGCTCTTGCACTTTGGTGCGAAGCTCTGAAATTTCACGCCTCAGCACAGTCACACCCGCACCATTGGTTTTAATTTGCTGCTGGAGTTTGGTGACCTCCTGCCTTGATGGATTTTGTTTGGAGAAGAGCTGCATTGTAGTTAAGGCTGCTGAAGGACCTGGAACTGGAGGGAAAGAGATTTAAGTTCTTCCTCCTTAATTTCAGATTCACCTATTTTTGCCTTCAACCCTCCCCATCACAGAAATGCATCCCTGACCTCAGTCCTTCTTCAAAAGCAAAGCTTTTATAAAATGTAGTGATAGCCACCAATTTGGATGCCATTAAGAGGACAGGACAAATTCAGGGAGAAGAAGACTATCAATGGCTTCTCGTCCTAATGGTTATATGCTGCTTCCCATATCAGAGGCAGAATGCCTCTGAAGAGAAATAGTGGGTGCTGTTGTACTCAGGTCCTGCAGGCAGCTTCTGGGTAAACAGAATGATGGACTAGATGAAACCTTAGTCTGATCCAACATGGCTCTTCTTACTTTGTTATGATTTTTGCCCTTGGTCTGAACAGGGCTGCATCCCTGCTATTTAATCTATGACCAAGGCTTGAGAAGTTTTTCTGAGGGTTCTTTTAAAATGCTAACATTCCTACTTAAACGTAAAGAGGAAAATCCCAAGTAGAGGAAGTACTACCCTAGCCTGCAGTCAGTAGAATAGGTTGCCATTGAAGCCTGAATCCTTTTTGACTCTTTAGATGTCATTCCACTGTCTCATTCCAGGCTGGGTATGCTGGAGTGCACCAGTGGTGTTTTGTGAGGAGCTTCTGTGTGGCTGGGTAACAGTCAAATGGGCTAAGACTAATCCAATAGTTCTTTCTCTTGGAAATCACAGCCCCTCTTTCCTGGTGAAGTGTTGATTCTTCACCTACATGATGACATCTCACCAGATATCTTTTGCTATTGGGCAGCATATAAATTAGATAAATAAAAAATAAAACAAATAAATATGGCTCCATGTTTTAAATCTTACAGTCTGAGGATGGCCTGCTGGTAGCACAGGTCATGATGCCTGTGGACATCCACAGCGAGTATCTTTGGGTCTTCAAAAGTGGTAGTTTACACTCTCCGACTGGCCAGCTGAATTAGAACAGCTTGTTATGATGGAGCAAGTATATTCTAATTACAGGGTTAATTTACTATAACCATTTCTATTCTAATTATTGATGTATTATTACAGCAGTTTGATATTCTCTATTATTTGGCTTATTATTTTTCATACTCAATTGCCACTATAGATTAAAAATTCTCATTTTGCGTATACTGTATTCTACCTATATTACACAGTCATTTGTCATGCTCTGTTTCTGATCTCTCTGTTACCTAAAACTTCAATTCCAGACCCAAAGTGGGTAAGAGTTAAATGTGGTAATCCAAATATTATTCTTGGAGGAACCAGGGTTTGGTAGGCTATTAATTTGCAGAACATTTTAATTGCTGACTGTTTTAGGTTTAATTTTCTTTAAAATTCTGACTGGCATTGTAACTAGTAAATTTGGTATTTTAATTGTGATCTTTTAATATTTATCCAATCTGTTATGTTAATGCGTGCTGCTACCTGGTGCCCCTGCTGTGATGGGGATGTTGTATTGTTTTACTGTTTATTGGTATTGATGCTTTATTTATATAGTTTTTATGCTTTGCTATGGTTTTATTATGTAAACTGTCCAGAAAGCCATGAGGCTATTGTGACAGTATACAAAAGTGTTAAAAAAATACACCAATATGGAATTTCATTCATTGGTATAAAGGACATTACTAAGCAAGATGCCTACACAATGCAGGTTATTTTTTCTGACACCACAGAATTGGATTCAAATGATTTCTTCCATTTCCAAAAGGCCTTCAAACTAACAGAGGTTCACACAAACAAAAGGGGGACTTGATTTCCACTAATCCTCTCTACAGCCCCCTCCTGTGGTATTCCAGGGGGTTTTCCCACCTTTCTGAGCAGATTTGGAAAGCACAACAAAAGGCAGAATTGGTAAATACTGTTCCTTGTTACCTAAGAGAATTGAAAGCACTCTTTCTATGAGCAGAATTCTGCTCACAGGATCTCTAGGACCAACCAACAGTTTCAATTTTAAAACATGTTCTGCTTACTGCAGTCTTAAATATTCAACAGAGACTTTTAATCCTTTGTTGTTGTGGAACCATTGATTTCCTGCATAAGGTATAATACCTCAAAAATCTGAAAAGGGTACCTGGAGCTGCTGCAATAAGACGTCCTGATACATCTGAGCCTGGCAATTTCCTTTTAAGAATTGGAACAATCTTCTCATCAAAATATTCCATTGCCATAGATGAAATGTCCCTTAATTCCTGTAGGACTTCATGGGCTCTCTGAGGAGCTTTAGTAGAGTTTACATACCTTAGCACACGATAAATTTCATCAATTACCTAAAACAAATGGGAAAAATTGAACTGTGGCAACTGGCTAGGCTAATGATTCCTATATGTTTCTACTGGGACATGGCTATTTACAGTGTCTTTTAATTTTTTTCAAATCTAATTTAAAGATACTTAAAATGACCCAGAAAACACTTTAGGGGTCAATTACATTTTGTCTGATGTACAGAAACAACACATCTGAGCAATGGGAAATTAGCCAATTTTAATCAACATTTTATTAGGATTTTTAGCTAATATGTTGGCATATCATATGATCAAAGCCCTAGCAACCAAGTTAAGTCAAACTGTTATAACAAAGAAGAGCGGTCTCACACAAGAATGTTTTGATAAGAGACACGGCTACATTATGCCCTTCTATCAATAAGCTCCTCAAAAAAATATTTAGAACTTACGGAAGCTATTTTTTCTATTCCATTATAATATAATACAGCACTTTTTGGAATTTACCTTCCCAGGAATAAAGCAGCAGAGGTTAGAATCCACATACTTCATAAATGTCATATTTAGCAGCGACAACCTTGTTTCTACAGCAGCAAGAATGTCTGCATGGCGAGCTAGTGAGTGATTTCTCCTTTCTGATTCCCGTCTGAAACAAAAAACAAATGAGCAACGGAAGCTCTTAAGTAAAACTGGGGAACTAAATAATTAGCAGGAAAAGCTATGCATCATAGGAAAAGGAAATACTGTTGTCTGGACCCTTGCAGAACAGTCAGATTCTGCCAACAAGCAACTTTGATCCCAAAAATGATGTGTGCTACAGGAAGCAAAACAAAACAACCAATTCTATTGAATATTCTAGTCAAAAACAGCAACTTAATTTCTATCCGCTTCTGTTTGGACAAAGCAATCATCCTATTATTTTTCAAGTAATTTTCCAACATGAACTTGCTTGGTGGGAACATCACTCATAGGCATTCTTCACCTACAGCTCACATCCAAGTAGCCAAAATTCCTTGGTCCCTGTGAGCTTCCAGTCAGAGCTCCAACTGTGGTTTGCAGCAAGACCCACAAAAGGCCGTAGCACTTTGTTCCTAAGCATTTGCCTCTTCCTGAGCTGAGCTTTTTAAGAGGGCAGAAGAACAAGTATGTCCTTAAATGTAGTTTGAGAAACAGCAACTCATTTACTCAACTATCTTTACTCTTATCAGCTGTTTCCCCATTTCCCAATCCCAGATACATACACTTTTTGCCCTCTGAATCGAACATAATGCTTCCTGGCATTACATTCTGATGTTTGCTTCCAGAAGGAGAATTGAATTCTTTAAAGCAATTTAAACTTTTCCACCAAAACAAGAAATTGGCTTGTTTAGCCTCTCAATATGGAACTGCTTTCATTTCAAAGTCTGCCAACTGCTGTCCAAGGTTAGCTTGCTTTTATAACTACTCTTGCATTACCTGAGCAGAGTACTCACAGCAGTTTCATATGTCATGATACTGCTGTAAGAATTTGGACACCAGGAGCATTGCTTAAAGTAGGATTGCAAAACTGGTCAAATTCAGAACCCAAAGATAAAAATGAAAAGATAATTCATTTGAACAGGAATTTTTGCCTTTGCCATCAATTGCTTCTTATATGCCCCAAGAGTTATTGATGTCTATTCTATCAGATGTCTGATTAATTAATTTTTAATTGATTAAACACATTCTGGTCAAGTCAAAAATCCCTTATTATAAATAAAACTGCATATAAAAGCCACATTTAGACTCAAAACAAGACATAGTTTATTGTTGCAAGAAAGCACCAAAGCCAACCTTGGATTTTCAGGCTCCTCCTTTATCTACCTTCATTGCACTTTCAACAAATTGCAGTTTCCCACATCATTGAAATATGGAAAGCTGTGGTTTATGCAAACCACTATCCAGTTAATAAATCAAGGTATTCAACCAAAATGTACACTGTGATAAAAAATGAAAAATGGTATGTTACAAATCACAAATGAAAGCTTCACATTTCTTCTGTATGAAGGAGTGAAGAATGAAGATATAAGTCCAGGGTTTGTTAGCCAAAAATGCACAATTCATGACACCATCTTAGAAGAGGCATTGCCTTTAGTGTGGAAGATGGAACAATCTGGTTCACATGATCACTGCAGCCCACCATGGCTCATTTAAGTCACAGTGAGTTGTGGCACCCACAGATGCCAAGTTCCCAACATGAACCATTGAGAATGGCTTTTTAGGTTTTTACAAACCTCCTCCCAAGAGGCCATGAGTTTAGGGTTCTTAAGGTGGTTAACAAACTACCTCCCAACAGGCCCTAACAAACCATCCTCACCATGTTCAAATGCCACAAGAAGCCACATCTGGTGACAGTAATTCATGTTCTGCAAACTGATCTAATGTCTCTTCTGAGATGAAACCTGCACATTGTTTTAAACTAACCTTTTCTTCCTACGAAAAGAACGCTATTATATGCAAATTTATGCAAATCACTCAACTAAAAATGATCCACTAAGTTTTAACTGGTGATAGCCCTTTGAGACAGCCAGATTATTTTCAGCTGTCCCCCAGAGAAAACACTGGGTTGGGGAATGCTTGGAGTTATAGGATTTTTTTTCTATCAAACCATGTGTAGGACTGCTCCTGAAGTGCACCTGACAAAGCAACAAAGTGGAACATAATCTGGAAATCTCATCATCTCAGGCTCAACTCATTACCCCAAATCAGTGCCTATGTGCAGTTTATAATAGTGCATTTTGGTTTTCTTTGGTTTGGCTCCAGCGTGTGCATTTAAACATCCTTTTCAGGTAACATTGTAATACATTGTGCTGTTATTTTCTAATACAAATAGCACTTGTATCACTGACTTATTACAGGTTCCACTGACTTGGCTAAATCACAGCATTGACTGAATCACAGCTTTAGCCAAAAAAGCAATCCTTGTGTGGGGTTAGATTTTCTGTAACTGAATTAAAACCCCTCTCTTTCCCAACCTCTCTCCCCACCACTCTTGTCCCTGCTCTCACCAGGGTGTCTGGAGGGGGTCACTGCAGAGGATGATGGTTTATGGGACTGCTGGAGGGGGCCAGGGAGGCTCCTTGGCAGCAATGGCAATGATAATGGTGAACCAGGCATGGTATGGATGGCCTTGGGCACTGGCTGGCTTAAAAGGCCTCACAGGGCCTAATCTATCATCTCCTAATATCCCCCTGCCACCCCCTTTTTCCTCACTGCCCCTCTGGATCTTTCCACTGTCCCAAGGAGCGGTACCACCAACTTTGGGAATCACTGATTTAGGAGAAAGCCCCACAACTAAAGGTCACAGAACTGACTGTAAAGGTGGCAGGACCTGCCACAGAAAGGCTTCATTTGAGGATCTAAAACAGTAAGGGTGGGTAAGAAGGGATGCATTCCTTGAAATCCAAATCTCAAAAATCTGCAGTCCTAAAAAACTTATATGGAAAAATGGCTTCATATCAACTTCAAGCTATAGATTCCACAGGAGATGGTACTCCACAAGAAGTGTTAATTTTCTCTCTTAAATGCCACAAACATGAATATCAGCCCTTAGGTACTTGTGGCAGGATATAACATGCTGGGTATGCTATCCTCTACATTCATTGGGTGGGGGGGCCCTTCAGCACACATACCTGGAAATTCAACAGCAGCCTCCTGAACTCTCTGAAGGTCAAGGCATTTTGGAGCAGCATCTCCAGCATGAATTGCAAGGGACTGCCACTTGAAAGAAAGTTAGTGAACACCTGAACAGATGCTACATTAGGTCCCAACCTTAGATTTGATTTTAAAAATTTGTGAAATAATGCACAGAGTTTCAGCATGATTGCTCATTTATGGTAGCTTTTTTAGATGGTTAGAGTGGAACTGTGTTCAAATGTACTGCCTTTTCAGAGACAAAACTGTCTACTGTCTGAAATACACATGTGCTTTGCACTTGGAAAGGATAGATCCACTTGTATTATGAGGAAGGGGCTAGGACTCAGGCCCATTTTTTGATCTTTGCTTTCTGGGCAGAACCCATAATCTTGTACATTTTGGTGTTGAAAAGACCATCACCATCAAAGGGCAAATCCTCTGTGAAGGAACAAACTTTCTGCAATAAAACTGTAGACCTGAGACAAGAGTGATGCTTCAGTGTGTATGCTCTCACCATCACTTTAACATCGCAATGGGCCTGATGTCTTTCCACACTGATCTGCTGGCTGGAAAGACTGGTAACTTTTATCTGGAAAATTCTGGTCAGTTTTAAATGACCATAGAAAAACCCTACCTTCCCTCATAGAATTGTTATTTCTACATTGCAGTCTGGTAGTTTATTATTTATTTATTTAAAGCATTTCTATGCCGCCCCCATCGCAAAAAAGCCTCGGGGCAGCTCACAACTCAAAGATCTAAGGCAGCTGAAGAGTATACCTACCATCCCACCAGACTGAATCTTCAAGCCTTTGTTGTCTTTACATGATGAACGTACTCTGGGAGATCTGCTAATGATGATCAAATTTGGGGAGGGGGGATTTTGAGAAACAGAAACACTGCCCATTTCCTGAATCTAGTATATGTTCTCCAGCCACTTTGAGGTAGCAGTCTTGGATGACAGAGCCTTCCATGACTGCTGCACTGCCTGTTGCAAGGTTGGGAGAAACAGCATCACAAGCAAGTTAACACCTCTGTAAAGAGGGCTCCAAACACTGGACTTTTCACCTGCTGGATGGGCTGTTGACTCTCCCAGCCTAAAAAGTGTGCCTGTCATGGTTGGTTTTCTTCCTCTCCTTCTATACAGGCCAGGTCAATGGATTTATCCATATAACCTTATTATGTTAATACCTAACGGTCAGTATTCAAGACCAATGAAGAGTATTGCAAATGTCAATAACAAAATAGCAGCTTAACCATAAGAAGGTAATTCCAAGCTGGGATGATGAAATGACATTTTCAAGGTGGGTCCTCCTGCTTAAGGACCAAACACTTGGAAAGTCTGACGTTTCTCAGCTGGCCTACTCTCTTTACCTAATGCTGCACCCCAGGTCTGCTTGCTCTGCTTCCCTCCTCATTAGCATGTTCATGAAGCTTTTCCATAATATTTGAAACTGATCAAGTCTCAACAAGCACATGGCTTATCTACGAGTTCCCTGGCAATTCAGGGATTTCAGCTGCCAATTCAAACTCCACCTGCTCTTCTGACTCAGAATCTGTTCCCACACTCCTTAAAGGCTCTTTCATAGGAAGAATGGGCTCAATTCATACACAGGATTTAATTTGAAAAATGAGCAAGATCCTTCTGATGACAAGGCTAGATCACAGGTCCCTACAGCACTGCTGAGGAAAGAAAGTGATGGAGCAGCTGATGAGCAGGGTAGGCTCAGAAGGGTAATCCTTCTCTGTGCTACCAGCTATGCAGCCAGGCAATGCCTCAAAGCCAATGTCCTCAGCAATGGTGGAAGAAGTATGAAAGCGGAATAATGGAAAGGTTGTCTGGCTCAGCTGCTGTCTGGGTTGCGACAACAAAGGATGGTGGTAGCACTGGAGGAGTGGGCAGAAAAATCCTTCTCATGTGGGTGCACAAGAGTCACTGACAGCTCCATGCAATAGTACCTAGGTGAATCCATTCTCAGACAAGAAGACCTGTGATACCTATCGTGCTCACATCTGTACCACTAGATGCTGCAGTAGTCATAATTCCTTGGTAGCAGATTGTCAGATTAGTTGTCCCATTCTGTTATGAGTGATCAGGACTGAGCCCAATGGACCAAAGGGCAGTATTCAATATCTCAACTCTGTTTCGAAGACTGGGAAGCCATCAAGTTGCACAGAGAGATACAGGTGGAGGATTTATTTGTGGTTCTTGAGCTGATGAAATCCTCCTTATCTCCCCTTCCAACTCCAGTGCAAGTGTGACAGGTTCTGGGCTTGGTACCAAAGCATTAATTAGTGGTACTGGAGACTTGTGACAAGGTACCTGCTTTGAAGTGGCTGGAAAAATACGTCTTAGTGATTGTTCTTTCTTTTTTTTCCCTTTTGGCCATCTGATAATCTGAAAACTCATTAAGGATATACATATCAGAACAATGGGGGAAGGGTGCCCACCTAAATTCCTCTTATAGAAGGTTCTCAAAATTAGGATCCATGCAGTACAGATCCCGTATGTGTGATTCACAGAGACCATAAAGACGAATGATGGCTTAAAGATGTTTAAAACAGGTGTGGCTGCCATTCCCAATAGGCAGCCTAATCTTCCTAAGGTAAGTGAGCACTCAGTAGTTTTCCTTTCATCAAAGATTTTCCTGAATTTCACCCCAACCAATTCCTTGTGAACAGGAAAAGATGTTGCACAACTGTGTTCTGTTTTCTCTTCTGCTTTTCCTGATTCTTGTGACTTTTGGAAGGATTTAAATGTTTCAGAGACTATTTGCATAAGTTCACTCCAGTTAGACACAAAGCAGGAACCCAACCTGATTTGCTCACAAAATTATCATATTTGGTATATTAAAATGAAACACAGTTTATTCAGGCAATAATTAAACACTGACTACTTTAAAATGTTTTTAATTTTAATGATGAACAAATCATCTTGAGTCTTATCTTCCTAATGAAGTCATTTTAGATCTGTCAAGAGTACTAAAAAAAGAAGTACTATCCATTTTTCATCTTTCCTAAGATTCCTTACCCATGGAGAAAAGCAGTTCTTTTTTCCAAAGCTTCAAAAAGCCTGGTAATAAATATTTATATCCTGTCTTCTTCCTTTCAAGAAACTCAAGGAAGCTTACACAATTCTCCTCCTCCCCTCAATCTTATCCTCACAACCACAACCCTGCAGCTAAGTTGAGCTGAGCCTGTGACTGGCTCAAAGTAACCCACTCAGCTTCACGGCTGAGTGGGTCTGGAACCCAGATCTCCTAACTACTATACCACACTGACTCTCTGCATATCTAATTTACATGTCAACACATTTCTGATGGGGAGAAAGAGGGCTGAGGTGTGTACAACTGATGAAGGGAAAAGAAAAAAATGTTTTTTAGGTCCAGTTGTATTGATCTGGTGAGGTGGAAACTGATCAGATGCTGGAAGCAATAATGGAGTTTTGATGCAGTACAGTCTGAATGATGAGAGTTAAATTAAAATGGCTGTGAGGAGTGTGAGGGTCTGGATACCTGTAATACAGAAGATCAGTCTGGGGATATCACCCCATTGTGACACCTAGAGTACAATACTGCACCGCTGGAGAATTCACTGTGACAGTATCTTATACTGAAGGTATGTATTCATTTATTATATAAGCTAGTTTAATCCAGAGACATTTTGTAATTGTTTCAAACTCTGTAACCGAACCACAGATGTGCACCTATCTCATTACAGTACACTCATTGAAATCAGTAGGATGTAAAATTGATTTCAATGTGTTTACTCCAGGTAGAAGCATGTGTGGATCCAACCCAATATTTATAATACAGTGCAGGTCACAATTCCCTACACATTTATTACTGGAGCATTCCTTTATATCTTCTCTGAAGGTCGGGGAGAAAGTAATGAAATGGAAAACAGCAGCATAGGCTGAAGCAGAGGCCTGATCATCACAATATTCTAGCCCTGTAACGTCACACAGCAGCATCAAGGAAACTGCAGGAGACAGGGTAATGTATCCTCCATGCTGCATTATATTCAGAGGCTTCACAGCCCTAAATCCTTCTGTCACAAGTTGCGGATACTTTCTTTATCCTTTAAAGATTTGTTTCACAAGCCATTTTAAGAAATGGTGCTTGTATAATCTTCTGTACATACAAATGATCAGTCCAGTATTACTTTTGACCTTCAGCTGTGGAGAGCACATACCTTGGAAGCTGTGCTTTAACCTGTTTCTGGCACAAGTTATGGTATCTTTCCACTTTGAGAAATCCCTGATTCAGCATTCTCTGGCACACCAAGTCCATTCGCTTACAGACCTACATTGAAAATACAAAAGCAAAACATTTGAAGTAGTTAATAAGCTGAGAGCCCCCTTCATGATTAACCAGCTTATGTAAAGCATTCCAAGGTTACACAGAACCATTTGAAATGAAGTTGAGTAACAACTGATAGTGGAAACACAGCTCTTTGCCTTTTCCAAATAATGTGTTCCAAAGCTTCAGTTTTCATCTCATCACCTATAATTCTGGGAAAAAAAGGTTAGCTAAAATTAAAGTGCAACCTTGATAAGGCTTCCTGCTCAAATTTTCTTTGAGAGCCTTCAAAGAGGCTGACATTTTCAATATATCAAGCATACGTTCCTCTCCACAGAGAGAAAATTGGGGTTTTAAAACTACAAAGAAACTACAATTCATACACACTACAAAAATGTATAAAGCTTGAATGTATGTATGTATAAATGTGATAAAGCTTAAAATCCATTAAAAAACTTACAGTTCTATGGGTTGGGAAGAATTCGTTGGTTCATGTACTTCCTACTATATATATATATATATATATATATATATATATATATATATATATATTTTTGGTGAAGAGCAGGAGGTGGTTTCAAAAATCTGATAAGTTACAAGCAAATATATATTTAAGACCAAATGCCTATTTCTAGCAGGGAACTGCCAGGCAGTACTGTCTGTGAAGAGCTTCCAGCCAGGAACGTTCTCTTCCTGAGCCTATTTACCTTTGATCTTGGCACACTGGCAATGAAGATCTGCATCTCTCTGCAGAGAGATCCAAATCTTTATCACTGATGTGCCCTGATAAGGATAAAGACTGGGAGCTTTCTAGAGTTCAGTTTATCAGGTGAACTGTGCAGAAATCTTGGTCTTCATTTCAATTGGGGTACATTACTCGTAGTTAGGGAGGTTTCGACTTCCCTGTGCAGCATGCTACAATGGGAATAAAAACACCCTTCCCTTCGGCTTATCTATATGGATGAACTGAAGGGGACAAACAGGTGTCTCTGTGTGAAAATGTGGGATGAAGCACTCTGAAGATATGCTTTTGGAGCTTTGCATATCTTTTTCATCTTAACTACCATAAATAATTTGGTGTTGTCAAAAAAAAACCTGGTTACCTCTCTATTCACTCCAAATTCCAGATCATTTATTAACAAATTGAAAAGACCTGATCCCAATAAAGATTCCTAGGGAACCCATGGTTTACATCCCTACATTGGGAGAATTGACAATTTATCCTTACTGTTGTCTGCTCTTTAATTAGTTACTGATCCATAAGAGGCACTCTCCATTTACTCAGGTATGTTCATGAGTCTGGCAAGGGACTTCACTGAAAGCATTTTAAAAGCCCGGAAAAACAGGGACTACCAGATCCTGCCTGTCCATATGTTTGTTTATATTCTCAAAGATTTCTAAGATAAGTTTAAAGAGACATGGAACCACTGATCCAGGCTTCAAAATTATGTAGGCTAAATTACATTATGACTGTTTTTATAAAATATAACAGTAAGCTTGAAGCATTTATGTATATCCACAAGTCCTTGGAAAACTTATTTTTTAATCTGTTACTGGATTATGTCAGAGAAGTCTTCAAAACAGTTGCAAAAATAGGTTCTTGGGCAATGCTAAAAACTATTACCAGTTAAACAGTTATGCCATAATCCAAAAACCAGGCAACTCCTTCCATCCTGGGGGCATGGATTCCTCTGGTACCAACCACACCCATGCCAAACCATTTCTGAAACAGACAATTCAAGAGCAACTTGTAACAAGGCATGAAGTCCCATTGGTCATGCACAAGGTTCAACACAAAACAGTTTCTTGAATCCAGCTCCAAAGTGCAACTAGACAACAATTGAGAACCATATTGCCTTTTATAAAGAAATGTAAATATTGCAACATTTCAAGTTACATTTCTCTTTAATTCAGTAGACTGAGTTTCAGAAATATGTGGTTAAACCAGGTTCAGGTGGCACTGAATCTTTCTGGGGTGGGGGCACACTGAAGAGGAGATACAAACATAACGTAGCCTAAATCAATTAAATTACATCAGGGGATAGGGCTTGCAAAAGTGGCCTGGGAATGCAGAAGGGATGAGAACCTTTGGAGACTCCCATATATGGTTTAAACTAGCAATGGGCAAATACAGCAATGGGCAAATACAGCTCAGTTTGAAACCTGGCATGGAAACTACCTTACAAGGGATTTGAGTTATAGTCATTAAAAAAGTTATCTACAGCCTTTGTAATATTGCAAGCAGTGCTTGCCAACTCAGGCCTATCTGCTATGCAAGAGATTGGCTATTAAAACCAAGAATTTAGAAATTAGAAGACTATATATTCTTACAATTTTAAATGACACAAGCTTCAGTGCTCTTCCAGTTTATTGAAGATAACAACTGAATTGGAAGACTAAGGGAAAGCATGACTAACACTGGTTTATTTGCAAAAACTGAGATTTTACAAAGTCCAACTGCTTACATGGCATGGACATGAAATCGAGGTGCCTTAACTTGTCATTTCTATACTTCCTGCTGCATATGTCAGTGGTTTTTTGATTTCGCTAACAGCTTTTCTCCAGTTTCATTAATTATATGTTCATCCCAATTTTCAGATAAACATATTCCGAAGAAAGTTATGTTCTATCAAGAATTAAGATGCAGACTCTGCCCTTAATCTTACAGAGCATAAATGTAACATATGCTCAAAAAAGGAAGTGGAAGGAAAAGGCAACGGTCGGTGGGAGGGAGAAGACTATGCCATAAGAAAGGGCTATTTAGCTGTGGCAGGGTGATCTGTCTGGACTGATATGGTTGCTTGACTACAGGTGGAACAACTTCTGGTGGAAGAAATTGGACAGCATCCTTCCAGAGTCCCAGAGCAGAGTTCTTTCTGATACAAAAGGAAAAAGCAAATTCCCTGTAGCTGTTCTTTCTCAGGCCAGTGCTTCAGACTAGGATGATCCTCCCTTTGGAAACTGCAGATATTGCATAGGACTGCAGCCTAAAATGGTAACTCTTCTATAATTTTGTACTTTCATTCTCATAGCGCATTGGAGTAGGTAGTTTTTAGTTTAGACATTACAGAAGCAACCCTAGGAGGAGGAATTTGACAACAAAGGAATAATGCAAAGGAATAAGTAACTTGGGTGCAGCACCACATCCTTGCAATTCACGGGTTAATTAAACAACATTAGGGTGCCATGACATATGAACATGGTCTTTAGTGCTCTTGAAAGGCTTACAATAATCATAGCTCTGCCTTCTCCTCATATTTCGAAGCATATGGCAGAGATGTGTTGAGATGATGTCAATACTTAATGTTAAGATTCTCCACTTACTACATGTAAGTAATTCCTTGATGGAAGAATTATATAGCAAGTGATGGTACTGACATCTAGTGACAAAGTAGAACATTGCAGTTACAAGTCAAAGTTTTGCCAGAAGCTTGGAAGGAATCAAGATGGGATTCCTGAGACCAAGGTTATGTAATTCATTCATAAATACTTTTGAGTAAGGCTAAGTAGACAGGCAGCCAACTACACAGAGTGATGGCTGAATGTTAAGGGAGATAAATCATAAGTAAAAAAATAAGATCTTCAAAAACTAATTTCCAAAGTGAAACAATAAAATGGCAGCAGGAGGAGTAAGACAGGGAAAGTGCCGCACACTGCAGCAAGTGAAAGCAACTGATGAAACTAAGCTGCACCTTCTGGGTATATTGGGTGGGGTGTCACAAGGGGCCAGGCTCATGGTAAGTGTTAAAAGCCCTGTCATCTTGAGTGCACACAAGATGGCACTACTAAAATATCATTTCAAGAGGATTTGCCCTACTTTTTAAAATTTAGATGAAATATGTAGAATGTATGAGAAATAATCGCATGTGCTCTTATATAGTACCTCTGTTAAAGCCACACACAAAACACTTTTGCGACCGTTAAAGAGAAGTCACTGAAGATGCCAACTAATTATGCTGCAACTTGGGGAAAATTCCAAGGCAATGTGTGGAAGTCAGTAGGAAAGATACTGAGAAGATGATCATAGAAATATGTGGTGTACCCATATCTGGAATTTTGTGTGCAAGTTTGTCACATGAAGCACATTACAAAACCAGGAAGGGTACGTATGGAACCCCAGGGTAATCCTGTGCAAGATAAATTGGTCAGAGCTTCTAGAAGGGTGGTGGCATTAATTGGACAATGCCAACCAATTTATTATGGCTTGAACTGTCCTAGACAGTCTATCACCATCAAATGCATGAAATGAACATGCACTTTGATGGAGACTACTGCTTAAGAAAAGCTGAAACAGATAACTCTTCAGGCTTTTTATTTATCTGAGAGGTCCATGAATGACCTGCTGTATGAATAGAGAAAAATTCACTTTAGATAGCTGGTGACCATCCAGTGAAACAAACCACCTGGCAACAAATATAATTCAGTAAGGAAACACGCCATGCAATATGTAACTTATGGAGTTTATTGCCACGGGATGTTGTCTCTTCACCAGTTCCATAATTTCTTAACATGAAATTAATTAGTTAAGGTTAAGTACTAGTTAAAATTGCTGGAAATAGAACCTAAATGGTATATACTGCCAATTACCAGATATACTTCCCCAGGGCAGTGACCAACCAAATGCAGTAAACAAGAGTGATGGACTTTGGAACTGATGCTGCAGGGTAAATGTTATACTGTTATGGTATCTTCATTACTTATATATGAGACATATCTTTTCACTCTGGCTTTTCCAGAGTGATCCCTCCCCGCATTTCACTTTCCTTCCTAGTGTGCCTCACTTTGCAGTACGCCTTTTTTAAATCAGGTTATAAGCCTACATGAAATGCCTGGTTATTTTAATCCTATGCTCACTTGCTTGAAAGTAAGCTTCACCAAATACAAAAGGCCTTACTTCTAAATGAACATGCATGGGATTACACTGTAAATTTCATTAATTCAGCAAGTAGTTTTAGGTGCTTTAAATTAAATTACAGAAGTGAGGCTGCAATCCCATGTATGTTTAGACAGAAATAAGTCCTATATCTCTCAGCATTCCTCTGGCAGAATAGCTTGATAATGCTGTCAGTTTGCAATGAGTTGTACATAGTAATGTCAAGACTGTACACCCCAATATCAAGTTTAAGGCATGTCTCCTTCTCATTCTACTGCCTTCCTATTTGCAGTTGCCCTATCTTAATGAGTAGTTCCAAGGAAAAGTTTAAATACCAATCCCTAAAATAGCCAAATGGTACCAGCTTGATAGGTTTAGACATTTCCCAGACAATAATACCAACAAGCAACCCATACTAATTAAGACTTCTTATTTCTGGTATCACATGGACAACTTAAACATATTTTTTTTAAAATCTGGTTAAGAAAAAATGTTTTTTTTTTAAATCCCTAGACAGCACAACTAAAGATCGTCTTACAGTGCTGAGAATTATACTATTAACAGTTGAATTTCTGGAGAAGATACCATAGGAAACAAATAAATATGTCAATATTAGCCAGTGTGGGTGGGCCAAGCAGAGACTATACTCTTCACTCGTAATTATGAAAGGTTTAAAAAGAAGTGGTCAGCAGACTCTGCTACCTAAAGACAGAATAATAACTTTACCACTATAGGTATTTTTGAAGATGAAATACCTTATCTTCATATTCCACTGACTTCCTCCTCTTCAGTTTTCACAGTTACAAAAGAAACTGGACTCAACTGCTGGTTCAGTGACAAGCCTTTTAGCCCCAGGAGGCAGACAGGGCATGCTGGGCAGAGGGACTGCAAATGTAACAGGCAAAAGTACCACTTTCTTATATTTACCAGGAGCCCCTAGCAACTGAAGAACATAAGAAAAGCCATGCAGGATCAAGCCAAAAGTCCATCTTGTCCAGTACTCTGTATACCTGGTGGCAAACCAGCTGTTCAAAGGATCTCTCAAGCAGGATGGGTGCAGGACCTCCATCTGCCCAAGCTCCTCAGCAACTGGTGGATGCAGGCAATCCACCTCTGGTAAAGAAGGTAGAACATAGCCAGCAAGGTTGGTAGCCACTGATAGTCACCACCTCCATTAAACCTAATCACCATCCAAACTGGTGGTCATCACCACTCCCTGTGACAGCAAATTCCACAGTTTAACTACATTTTGTGTGAAGAAGTAACTCATTGTATCTGGCCTAAACCTCCCACCAATCAGCTTCACAGGATGACAGGAAGTGTGGAAGCACCAAGGATTTGTATAAGCAAGTTAGATTTTTGGCAGTTAAATTTTCTGTTCTGTTCCTAATGATGCCTAACATGGAGTTTGCCTTCTTCACAGCAGCTGAGCACTGGGTTGACATGTTCATCAAGCTGCCACCACTACCCCAAGATCCCTTTCTCACTCAATCATGGCTAGTTCAGGTCCCATTAGTGAACTGAATTAGTGAAGTTGGGATTTTTTTACCCCAACATACATTATTCTACACTTGCTTATATTAAACTGCATTTGCCATTTTGATGCTATTTTCCCAGCTTGGAGAGATCCCTTTGGAGCTCATCAGAGTCCCTTTTGGTTTTAACCACCCTAAAAAGTTTAGTGTCATTAGAAAACTTGGCCACCTCACTACTTACTCCTAATTTCAGATCATCTATGAACAGAATGTATTAGCAATGGTGCTAATGCAGAACGCTGTGGGACTCCACTGGTGACATCTCTCTGCTGAGAGAACTTACCATTTATTCCCACCCTGTCTTCTGTTCTTTAACAAGTTAGTGATCCATAAGGAGAGCCTCCTTTATTCCATGACTGCTGTTGCTCAGAAGCCTTTGGTGAGGAAATTTGTCGAAAGCCCTTTGGAAGTCCAACTAAAAAAAAAAGTCTACTGATTTGTTCTTGTCTATGTGATATTGACACCTTTTAAGAACTCCAATAGCTAAGTAAGACAAGACTTCCTCTTACAGAAGCCATGCTGTTTTTTTTTTTTAAAGCAGGGCTTATCTCTAATATTGCTTTCAGGAAGTTTACCCAGAACAGATGTTAAGCTAACTGGTCTGGCATTTCTTCGATCCCCTTTTAAAAAACTGGTGTTACATTGGGCATTCTCCAATTCTCTAGTACAAGGGCTAATTTTAGGGACATGTTAAATATTTGGTAAGGAGGCCAGCAATTTCATGCTTAAGTTCTTTGATAATTCTAAGAGATGCTGAGCACAACATGGCAACAGTAAGTCCTAGACGTCCCCAGCCTTAAATGTTGCTTGGAGGATAACTGCTACTTAGTCCAGGCAAGCAGAAATCACAAAGCTACATTAACTGCTTTGATCTAGCATAAGTAAGACTGCCACCTCCACCTCCTCTTCCCCCTATATTGTTTAGCATTTGAAACATGGACCTCCTTGCTCTAACCAATACTCTAGCCCAGTTCTTAGAAAGAAGTTGGGAATGTGAACAGAATTTGGCAGAGCCTATAATTTTACTAATGGCCAGAGAGTCTCAAATTCTTGCTTCCTGCTATATCTATAGCAACTGCTCTCCATTGAATAGATGACAGTGAGCCAGTCAGCCTGGAGCCATTTGGAAAGAGGTACACTCTGTTGCTGATGTTTGCTGGCACAATCCTGTATTATTTGAATTTTGTTGTGACTTAAGCTAAGATTCCACCAGATAATTTAGCTCTATTCACATTTATTTACTTACTTACTTACACCCTGCCTTTCCTTAGGAAGAGCTCAGAACTCTTGAATGTGACCACCACTCCATTTTTTAATGAAGCTACTATTATCAGTCTTTCTGTTAGTCAAGAAAAAAATAGGTAGAAATCATGCCAGTCTTCATACCTGCAAAAATTCTGACATATTATTCTGTTCAAGCATTGCAGCTTCCATTAGCTAAGCCTGTCATCTCAAAAGAAAGACATATACAAGTGCTAGATACAAGTGCATCTTCCATTGATTTTAGTACATCTGGTGACATTTTGGATTTTTCAACCTGCTTCAGAACTATCAAGTGAAGACTGCAATTAAAAAGGCATCTCAAAGAGGACTGTTATGCTATCCTCTCTTCTTACAGTTCATCCAAACAAAAGAAAATGTGAAGAGGCTCTCTGAAATTGAGAATGGTATTAGCTTTCAAGCATAATATCAGAATGGTATTAGCTTTCAGGTTTATTTCTATATATTTGTCTGCTTGACTGTTACATTGTTACATGTGCTGTTGTGAGTAGTAAGATGAAAATCAAAATTCTGAAGAAGAAATAATCAAAGCAGAACACCTAATGCTATTCTGTCATGTATCTATTCCTCTGATGAGAAGCTGCCTGAAACTGCACATGTAACGATTTACCTGTAACTGATCATTTACTTTTTTACTATTCCTTATTTCTTTCTTTGTTTTTACGTTTATATATCACTCCCATAGCCCTTCAGGGATCTCTCAGTGGTATACAGTCTTACCTGACATTATTGACTCTTCACCATAAGAGACAGCCAAATACCTAGTGCAGGCTATGTTTAATGACAGGAATGTAATTTTCTGCACTTTGGTAGAAGATGGAAGTCTACAAGTACTACCTCAACTCAACATTTTAACTAAGGTCATGCTCAACTAATAGCATGGTCTGAATTCTCTGGGCAGGATACCATTAGGTGGGCAGAATCATGGCCAACAGTGAAAATCTGTTGGAAATACAAGACAGCAGTACCCAGAGTTACACAAATGCAAGGTCTCTATAATGGTCTATTGCTCTCCACAGAGACAGTTCAGAAATGAGATAAATGGAGGAATGGTAAGCTTAGGCATCCTTTTATGCAACCCTGGTAGAATCTATTCTTATACTGGAGGGACATCATGCCTCCAAAGCACATTTTGCTTCTGTCACTTCAATGACATAGACAGTAAGAAAGGATTGTACCAGGCATACATATACATCACACCACGGAAGCAACAAACAGATGGGACTGCATAACTCATCTGCCTCAAACAAGAGAGTACAAGTATTAGGAAAGGAAGCTAACTGAATAATTGTAGAATATTGAATCTTTTAGCCAACTAAGTATATCAGATTTTCATAACACACCATGAACACAGTTCACTCTACACTATTAGAACAATGAGTTTCTGAAGCAGAAAAGAATCTTACTAGGGACCCTTCTTGTCAATTGCTACATATACAGTCAAAATGGGTAGAGCGTATTTTGTTACTTAGCTACATCAGTTTGATGCCTGTGGTGCACAAACACATTAGCAGGTCAAGAGAAGAGAGGTTTTGGCACCTGCTTTACAAGGTCAAGTAGAGGCCCATTGTAACTTTCTTACAGTGTTTTAATAGTTTACCCAACCTAGTTTTTAAATATCACAGTGATAATCACAACAGGAGTTCATTAGCAAGAAAAGAGAGAATCCAGCTAAAGCAATTCCAGCAATGATATTTGCAGTAATTCTGGCTGCAATCCTAAATTCATTTACCTGAAAAAAAATCCTCAGAGAACAGAATGAAACTTTCTTCAGAGTAAACACATAACTTAGGAAACATCACTCCACCCCAAAAATGAATAGAATGTGTGACAAAGGCAATTATGCTCATTTTCCTCTTCCAGTTTAGCATCTGGAACCAAGTTAGATACATGCATATAACTGTTTTTCTACTGGGCTACAAAGCTATTCCCCTTCATGGATCACTGCCTTGTCGTGGCGAAGGGGCTTGCATAGCTCAATGAAGCTATGAGCTATGCCATGCAGGGCCACCCAAGACGGACAGGTCATAGCAGAGAGTTCTGACAAAAAGTGATCCACTGAAGAAGGAAATGGCAACCCGCTCCAGTATCTTTGCCATGAAAACCCCATGTACAGTACCAAAAGGCAAAAAGATAAGACACCGGAAGATGAGCCCCTCAGGTCGGAAGGTGTCCAATATGCTACTGGGGAAGAGCAGAGGGCTAATACTTGTAGAGCCAGAAAGAATGAAGCAACTGGGTCAAAGCCAAAAGGACACACAGTTGCGGATGTATTTGGTGGTGAAAGGAAAGTCCGATGCTGTAAAGATCTATACTCCACAGGAACCTGGAATGTAAGATCTATGAATCAAGGCAAGCTGGACGTGGTCAAACAAGAGATGACAAGACTGAACATCGACATCTTAGGAATCAGTGAACTAAAATGGCCAGGAATGGGTGAATTTAATTCAGATGACCATCAGGTATACTACTGCGGGCAAGAATCCCTCAGAAGAAATGGAGTAGCCTTCATAGTCAATAAAAGAGTAGGAAAAGCAGTACTGGGATACTATCTCCAAAATGACAGAATGATCTCAGTTCAAATCCAAGGCAAACCATTCAACATCACAGTAGTCCAAGTCTGTGCCCCAACCACTGGTGCTGAAGAGGCTGAAGTTGACCGGTTCTATGAAGGCCTACAACACCTTCTAGTCACCAAAAAATGATGTCCTTATCATCATGGGGGATTGGAATGCTAAAGTGGGAAGCCAAAAGATAACTGGAATAACAGGCAAGTTTGGCTTGGAGTACGAAATGAAGCAGGGCACAGGCTGGTAGAATTTTGTCAAGAGAATACAATGGTCATAGCAAACACTCTTTTCCAACAATCCAAGAGATGACTCTACACATGGACATCACCAGACGGTCAACCCAGAAATTAAACTGACTATGTGCTCTGCAGCCAAAGATGGAGAAGCTCTATACACTCAGTAAAAACTAGACCAGGAGCTGACTGTGGCTCAGATCATGAGCTTCTTGTTGCAAAATTTAGGCTTAAATTGAAGAAAGTAGGGAAAAGCACTAGGCCACTCAGGTATGACCTAAATCATATCCCTGATGAATATACAGTAGAGAAGACAAATAGATTTAAGGAATTAGATCTGATAGACAGAGTGCCTGAAGAACTATAGACAGAGGTTCGCAACATTGTACAAGAGGTAGCACCTAAAACCATCCCAAAGAAAAAGAAATGCAAGAAAGCAAAATGGCTGTCTGAGGAAGCTTTACAAATAGCTAAGGAAAGAAGGGAAGCAAAAGGCAAGGGAGAAAGAAAAAGATACACCCAATTGAATGCAGAATTCCAGAGAATAGCTAGAAGATATAAGAATGCCTTCTTAAATGAAAAGTGCAGAGAAATAGAAGAAAACAATAGAATAGGGAGAAAAGAAAATTGGGAGAAATGAAGGGAAAGTTTCATGCAAAGATGGGCATGATAAAAGACCAAAATGGCAGGAACCTAACAGAGGCAGAAGAGATTAAGAAAAGATGGCAAGATTACACAGAAGAACTATAAAAGAAAGAGCTTAACATCCCTGATAACCACGATCGAGTGGTCACTAACCTTGAGCCAGACATCCCGGAATGTGAAGTCAAATGGGCCTTAGGAAGTCTGAGCAACAACAAAGTTACTGGAGGAGACAGTATTCCAGCTGAGCTATTCAAAATCTTAAAAGACGATGCAGTAAAAGTGCTACACTCAATATGCCAGCTAATTTGGAAAACTCAACAGTGGCCACAGCATTGAAAAAGGTCAGTTTACATTCCAGTCCCAAAGAAGGGCAATGCCAAAGAATTTTCAAACTACCGCACCACTGCACTCATTTCACATGCTAGCAAAGTTATGCTCAAAATCCTATATATGGCTGTGATAGTTGGGCCATAAGGAAGGCTGAGTGCAGAAGAATTGAGGCCTTTGAATACTTTGGTCACCTAATGAGAAGGAAGAACTCGCTGGAGAAGAGCCTAATTGAAGGCAAAAGAAGAAGGGGAAGGCAGAAATTGAGGTGGCTAGATGGAATCACAGAAGTAGTTGGCGTGAGCCTAAATGGACTCTGGGGGATGGCGGAGGACAGGAAGGCCTGGAGAAATGTTGTCCATGGGGTTGCGATGGCCCGACATGACTTCGTGACTAACAACAACAGCAACAATGCTATTTGATGCAGAAACAATAAAAATGGAAACTGAAAAGTGGAAATATTCTTCACAGCTGGACAGATTGTAAAGCTGTGACAATCTAGTTATGTGTTTATTAGACTGTCTGTAGTCGAGGCATATGAATAAGAAAAAAGAAAGAAAACCAACTTCTGACATAATTAAACAAATATATCATCACACATATGCCAGTCAGCTACATGGTTTTCCACATAAAGGTGTCTTACAGTACATTTGTATGCATAGTCTAACCAGAAAATGTTTTAGAGTTTAACTATGCTTACTCTAGAGTAAGTGGGTATGGGATTGCCACCCAAAATACCAAAACTTGGGAATAATTCCCTCTGATGAATGTGGGGCTCATTTGTGAGTAATTTTCCAAGCATTGCACTGTTAATCTTTCTTCTGCAAGGCAAAAATCCTTACAACAGCTTTATAAAGAAAAAGCTAGGTGCTTATTCATGCATAGGCACATACATAGGTACATATGTTACCTATGGGGAAACACACACTTAGGGGAAAACACTGAGCACCAGGCTGGGTTAGGTAGTAACAATCCCGAGAAGCTTTCAGATAATATTTACAGCAAGAGCACAAACAGCTGTACACATTTTCCAAGCATTTTTAAAAGTCTTACATAAACACATAATAGAAATATTTTACCGTTCATTTTCAACTACCCTTACAATGTGACTAAACAAGAACAGCTATTTTAGGAGAATGATGTAAGCCTTAGAATAATCTATCTCTAGTTCATTTTTCTCAGATTCTAGAACAGCATTCTACAACCTGGTGTCTTCCAGATGTATTTGACTACAGTTTCCCTAATTCCCCAGTCAGCATATAGGAACTGCAGTCTAACCATCAGGAGGATACCAGGTCTGGAAGGCTGCTCTAGAAAAACTCACTGCATTCAGGCCTCCTGCTCCTGTAACAAATAGCCATGTGAAGAAATGCTCCTATAATTCCACATATTTACTCCCCCTCCACCTCATGAATGCTCTCCATCAGATGTACTTTCTGTACAAAGATCAACCTTCTCCAAGCTGAGATTCTCCAGTTGTGTTGGAGTACAATTCCCAACGTTTGCAGCCAAGCTGTCTTAGATGAATTTGAGATTGTTAGAATTAGTTGTCTCTAATTCTTCAAAATTTTAATAGCATACATTTCAAAATTATTCCTCCAAAAGTTCTCTACACACTAAAAAGCAAATCCAAATGGACATGAACAGTTCTGGACACATTTCTATAAAAGGATATGGTGATCCAAAATATCAACAAAAGATATTGCTACAAAGAGATATTGTGATCCAAATTCAAAATACATGAAGTATCTTGGTGGGGGGTGAAGGCAGGGTAATAGTAAAGACTGGAAAAATGAGTTCAAAGAGATTCTTAAGAAGATGAACGTATGTCTGCAGAGACCTCATTCCCAATGCTTTCCGATCAAACGTTAAGTCCATGCGTTAAAGGTGGAAGAACGGAGATAACAGAGCTCTGTCGCAAAGGGACTGCGACATGTAGCCCTTCTCCTTTCCCTCTTCTCGCAAACTCGAATCTCCCAACGAGAAATTGGGTGCTTGATTAGAAACCCGACTTCGGGGAAAGGGAGCCCAGAGGTCATCCAGTTCGACCATCGGCTATACAGCACTACCACCCTACCCCCGCTCTCCTCAGCGCAGTGGCCACTAAACGTCCAGCGAGGGAAGAGAGGCATTTGGAGGAAAGGAAAATCCAGATTCCGATTCGGTTCTGTCCGAGCGGAAATACTTGTAATAGCCGGCGGCGGGGTGTGGGGAGAGATGGAAGGTGAGGCCGACGGGTATTTCCCGCTCCCCGACGACTCGCGAGCCACCCCCACCCAACGCAAGCCCGAGTCGCCGCTTCTTCCCCGCGCTAGCCCCTTCCTCTCCTCCCGGCGACCCGGCCCCTCACCAGGCGGAGCTGGCTTGTCTCGTCGTAGGACAGGAAGCTGAGGATGCTCTCGATGGCCACAATGGGCAGCCCCACCAGCGTGTTGCTCTGCGGGAGCTGCTCCAGGGTTTGCGCATCCCCCCGAGGCTGGGGCAGAGGCGGAGGCGAGAGCAGCGAGGAGTCCATGGCGCCTCCTTCCCCCTCCGTCAGGATACGCTCAGCCGCCGCCGCCGCCGCCGCCATCTTGGGGCCTTTCCCCTTCCTCGGCTCCGGGAGGGGGCACTTCCTGCGGCGGCGTTCCCGCCTCCTTCTCTGGCTGGACCCTTAAAGAGACAGCCGCTCCTCGGTGAGGGTCTCCGCCGCTCGCCCTTCCTCACTTTCCCCCGAGGGGGCTCGGAGGAGGTCTGTTCGGTGTACTCCTTGCTTGGAAGCCCCAGTCACGCACACTGCAGTCTCGATCCAGACACATTTGAATTGGTTGTGGTTACTTAGGAACTTGTTTACAAATGCTTGCGTGTCACTGCTTGATTGAACACTTGGATTGGTGTGAACTGGCTCCCTACCGTCTTGATCAATACTATGTGAAAACCCTCACTCAGCGTTATTTATTTATTTGATTTCTAACCCGCCCCATTAGCCACACGGCTCTCTTGAGCATGTTTTGTGGATGTAGGTTGTTGCATTGTGTGAATGCAGCCCTGCAAACAAACCATGGTATGTTAGCCACAGGGCGCCCACAGTGTACACCCAAGCAATGAAGAAGGAGCTCTTTTTTTTTGTGTTTGTGGTTAATATCCTGTAGTTTGTTAAAGTGGTTGGATTCCCGTGACAACACCCCAAGGTTCAGCGACGGGTTCAACATCAGCCCATACTCATTCATGAGGGTTATCCTGTTGTATGAATGCAGCCACTTAAAAACATTGGTATGAGGTGATACAAACTTTCCAAAATATACAAAATATTCCAGCAGTGGAATATTTGTAGTTGCCCAGTCACATGAGCAAGTAATCATGTAGCAGGCACCAAGTGAAGAATATGCATGCATCAGATCTTCATAGTGAAGGAAAAACATTTGATATGTGCTTGAAAACTAATGACATGTCTCAGGGCTAAGTTTCAGTATTTGGAACAAATTCTTATGCTATGGTGCCCATTATTAATTGATTTACTCGGGACATTTTTACCCTGTATTATACAAACAACTCAGGACAATATGCTGGCAGCATACAAAATGTAACTATCTAATAAAACCAATATTAAACCCACCATCAATGCTTAAAGCACCAATGTGCCCAGAGAAATCTCTCTTGGCACCTTCAGAGCTCCTTGCCTTGCCTGATTTTTATTTCATTAATGTAATTTTAATTAAAACAGGAAACAATAGGAGGCTGGTATGCTGCAAAGCAATGAGCTGCCCTCTACCTTCATTTTTACTTGGTTTCGAAAGAGTGATTTTGTGTTTTAAAGCTCAGGTGTCACCTCCATCTTATTGCTCACTTAGGTTTCTAAGTAAGTTACTTTCCTTTTGGTTTTTCCAATTTGTCTTCTGAGAATAAAGACTTTATGACCACCCATGTACACCAGGGCAGCCTTTTTACAAATTTGCAATCTATGGCCACATGGCAGCCATTCTGCAGAACACTCATGACTCTCAGAATTACATCTGCCTATCAGGAGGGCTAGAGAGCCTGGTGGGAGGCAAGAGAAGTGTCCACAGGCACTCAGGTGGCCAGAAGCAGCACACCGGAGACCCCAGACCTAACATTTGAGGTAAAAGCATATGAATGTTGCAAATGGACACTAATGTAAGTAATACTCATATCAGCTGCAAATAATTACAATTCCCTGACATTGGTACCTGTTTGGTGTGAACCAGTCCTGAGCTCATGTCTGCCTAGGTTATCATTCTTAACAGCTACTCCCTACAAGCCATATTCAAGGATTCACACTGACCAATCAATCGAGAAAAGTCAAGTTTAACTTGACTGTGTTTGTTTTCCGGATTGTAGTCTAAATTATGTGGTTCTGCAATGACTGAGCTCTCTGATACCTCACAGTTCAATCATTCCTAGGATGGAAAGGTAAGTGATAGACACTAGTGAGGGGCTGAACTACATTAATGTAATATTTCTAAGTATAGGCTAAAGTATCATTTAGGCTGGTTGATGTGTGGTATTTACATGTCAACAGAATTAAAGTACGTCATCCTGTTAAGATGCCAAAAAGATGTAATTAACATATTGCCTATTAATATCAGGCAGTTTATAGGGTTTGGACTTTACCTATGGGTATTTCTGCTTGCTTTGGCCAAGGTAACAGAACTCTGTCCTGCTGCTCTGCAGTTCTTATAGCCTCTTCTAGTAAGTCTGACTAGCAGGGTGCTAAGTACTTCAAATAGAAAATAGACTTAGTTTGAATCTGGTGAGATCCACAGCTTGTCTTTTTTCATGGAAAGCGTTTTTGTTGGAAGAGGGAGGCAATCATTTTATATCCAAAGCCAGCTCTGTCTTGTCAACAGCTTGTGGCTCACTATATTTTTAGCAAGTTTAAAAATTAGGGTAACATTTTAATGCAAGTTTAGACAGAAAAAGGCCTACAGCTATGTTGGCAGGGGCATACTGCAGACAGTAGCCCCTTTTCTGTCTAAACTTGCACAGGATTGCACTCTAAGTCTGTCAAATTGATGCTGGTTTCAAGTCTGTATGACCACTGAGCTGCTCATAGTGATAGGATAGAATGCTCTTACAGAAGTTTCTCTTATAATCTTTGCTGTTCTTAGTAAATTTATGGCATTTTATGTTGTTTGTATTTTGAAATCTAAGATTCCTTGGGTATCTGACTGAAGGAACAAGTATCAATTACTATAATAAATAACATTGGGGTACTCATGAATATCTACAATGAGGTGATACTTAAAAATTAACATTGTCTACAATTGTTCAGCTGTCTACAACTGAATTTACCCTTTAGGGATTTGGTTTTTTCCCTATTCAGAATCATATGACCACTTTGATTTTGTTATGGCCACTGTTAATAACTTAAACCAGAAAGGACTTTGAGATGCACTGACGGGAAAACTTTAAAAAGGAAACTTTAAAAAATTATTACATGCATTTTCTTACAGAGTTCAGAGTTTAAGGCTTACGTTGTAATCCTGTGTTTATTTGTATGGGAATAAGTGTCATTGGATACCGTAGCTGCTCTGAGATACTGCTCTGAGATAACGTACATAGGGTTGCTTTGTTAGCACACAAATTGACTGAGGCTCAATAAGTGAGCACATAATTTGGCTGCAATCCTATATCCACTTTAGGATTAAGACACATTGAATTCAGTTGAATTGAATTCTGAAGAGAGAGGTATAGGACTGCTTTTCTGAAAACAGTGCAGTTCTAAGGATGGCTGTTCGGAAATATGTCCTACCAAGCTTGCTCCAAAATACATACAGAGAAGGTTATGGTCTTAGTGCAATAGTTGAATGCTTGAGGCATAAAGTAAATTAAATACAAGTACAGCAACTCAAATGAACTGTGGATCATAGTCCAAGTAAGAAACAACACTGTGGTGTATTTGCTCTGGCTGATTACAAGTAAATATTGTGTTGCAAATAAGACTTCTTTAAAAAAAAAGAAGAAGAAGAAGGTGGTACAGTAAGCATTTAAAGACTTTAGCATCTCCCCGTTCTTGAGAGGCTGCTTCTGACTCTTCTTGCAATAACTGCACACAGTTGTAAAATCTTTAACAGTTGAAATTCTTAAGCCTACACTTCCCTTTGTTTAGGGAGGCAGTGCAATAAAACTCCTATAGCTTCTCTTTGGACATGTCTAACTAGACAGCTCCTATAGAAAAATGAAGGACGATTTGACAACTGGATGTAACATTAGCAAAAGAGCTTCTTCTCTCCAGCTTGACAACAATGATGAACAATTGTCACCTGCCCAAAAGAACAACCTGCATCCTACTAAGGACAGAAATAATATGCTGCTGATTGTGGTATAGGAGACACTTTTAAGTAACCAGTGCTGTGTAAGTTTTAGCTTATTCTCTGAAAGAGTATCCTATAAAGATCACTCTGTTGCTCTCTTTCTTTTAGACTATACTCCAGACAAACTTAATTACTAGGCTAGTTACATGACATGCATGTTTATACTTTCTGCCTATCCTTCTGTACTTTTCTCTTTAAAGTTTCCTGAAGTACAAAAGCTGGTGACATTAACCCAGGAAGGCCAAGAAGTTTGCTATCTTAAATCAATGATTTTCCCCTCCTTCAAACTTTACTGACAAATAAATTATGATTTTCTCCTAATTTACTTCTTTCTGGAGTACCTAGAGCCTTGGGGAAGTGTGGAAAAGGCTGTGGCACTGAGAACTGTGACTTTGACAGCAGTCACATACCAGGACATTAGCCAGTCAAGACTCTATGTTTCAAGCAACCATAAGTACACACCTGCAAAAGACTGCATTTTAAAATTGCACACATTTCTGCAACCCCCCAAAAAGGGGTTACAAGTCTGTGAGAGTCACTCCAAAGTGCCACTTGGGGGGGGGGAGGTTCCATTGTACTTGGCACTATGGGAAGGATGAGTTCTTCTAGACTTCTGCTAATTGTTGGATGCGTGCTTGATTTCTCTTGATGACTTGATCTATTGCTGTCTGTGTTACATGATACCATACTCAAGCTGCATCTAGGGGCTCTTTCATAGCGTCCATTTTAACTGAATTATTGAGATATTTCATGGCAGAATATGAATAAAGATTATCTAAATGTTGCCCATTGTCCCAAATAATTTCTACATGAAGATCAAACAGCTTCTGTTAATACATGTGAGTGCAACTAATGATAATTTTATTCCCTTCTTGCTTCATCCCCTTCAACTTGCTTCTATCCAGGTATAGAGGATGTAACCATTATGATCTTTTAGCTGGTTATTGGAACCATAGTACATGGAAGGCATCTACCTTTTTCATTTTTTGTGATGAAATAATTTCAGGGCTTGCCTTAGAACCAGTCCAATAAACTAGTGCTGAGAAACGTAGAGCAGTTGCTAAGGTCAGCAATGTACTACTGAAAGTTCATCTTTTGCAGGCACTGTATTGGCCAAGCTGAAGCATCTTTTCAGCAGCAAATAACACACTGGATTGCACTTGGTTTTTCACCACCAGGATTGACTTCTGGCCAGAATTCTGAAAAACCAGACAGGACAGTCAGTTCTCATATATTGACATGAGGTAGCATGCTTCTAGGTCAACAGAATTGTTTCTTGTTCATTCCAGAGTATGGGACATGGAATAACAGACTTAAAAGAAACCAGATTTAGATAAGAATTTTCTCACTGTCGGACCAGTATGACAATAGAACCTATTATCTGGGGAAGTGAGGAAGAGTCCCAGAGACATTCAAAAATTGTTTGGACAGTCATCTATATGGGGTTGTGGAACTTAGTGTCCTGCAATAGTGACGGGGGTGATGGGGTTGGTCTTGATGGCCTTCTGGCCCTTTCTAACTCTACTATTCTATTCTACTATTACTACTACTACTATCAGCAGGATTAAACCATGGCACCTCTTATACACTGATGTATGCTACTAAGTGTATCAGCAGTGTTGCTTTAATATATTAGTACCAAAACCAAACAAATGTCAAACTGAATTAACATAACCAAATCATAGAACTCAGACCAGAAGTAAATCCTGCAGGGCCAGCTTCAGGACTGAGCAAAGTGCATTCTCCTGGGCCACGCCTCTCTCGCTGTGCCCTGGCAACTTATCCTGGTGGCAGCAGGTAATAGTGGGCAGCACTGCTCCATATAGCACCAAAAGGTTCTACCTGTCAGCAGAACTTCCTCAAATGTCCCCAACACAGTATCCCTTCAAAGCATTGTAGAAATGGAAACTAAGGCTACACACAATCATCTGGCATGGCTTGAAATATCACAGCAAGTCAAAAATAGCAATGGCCCATGTCTTCTCCAATGTGGTGCCCTCCACATGTGTTAGCCTGGCTGATGAGAAAAGGTAAAGGTTGTTGTCCAACACACTAGGGAAGGCAACACTGGCAATTTCCCAAGGTGCTGAGGCCAGCCCTGAAATAATACTGAATTTATTTAATTCCCTAGGGTAATTTTCCTAGGGTTAATTTCTACATTAGCAAATAATAATTAGGCTATCAGTTATAATGATTGCAATTAGAACCTTCTAAATTACACCAAGGTTGTTTATAGTACTGAAATGTGTATTACCAAAGAGAAAGGGTTTCAAAGAGTGCTTATATGTGAAAAGAGAGATCCAGGATGGAATTTCTGGACTTTTTTTAAGTGTCAAAGGAAGGTCCAAATCCAGTGAAAGCTGTAGTACTGGCTGACGAAATAAAGGCTGACCTTTCCTCTCAAGGCAGCATACAAATGTTTTAAACAAACAAACAAACAAACAAAGTTTAGAACATACCTTCTAATGGCATCAATTATTTTCCTAAACCTCACTACCTTAAGGGGGAGTAATCTGGGAGGACTGCAACACATGGGAAGAAAGGGGTTAATCATGCTCTCTTCAACTATAATTTCGCCCTGAAATCACACACATTCCTTACAATTCTTCTTGAGGTACTCATGAGCCTCTGCATTAAACACGCAATGTAGCAACTAAATATTGAAGGCAACCCGAGCAAAATTAAGGAAAATAGTTAAATATTGAGGCATATAGAAAAAACTGAGAAAAAGTCTTTTATTAGTATCATTAGTGTTCTTGGAAATAAATTTGCTTTGAAAAAATAGATTTGTAGCCTGTGCCCAAGGAACCAGGCCTATTGATTATCCTGCTCCTACCACTAAAATAGAATACTCAGGCAAAAGATTGCTATTAGTTTGTACTGATGCTCAGTACAGGATACTTTAGAAATGTACTCAAAGAATCAGGATACTTCCAAATAAGTCCTTCAATGTGCAATTGCATTGTCTCATTCATGATTTTACAGGGGTACAGACAGTTTAGTGCTCTCCCATGTTTTATTACTTTTTCATCACCAGGAAAACATTAAGGAAGGATGAAATAACTGTGCAATGCCTTTTGATTGTTAGTGATAGCAGCTCTCTATCTAAAAGCACCTTGTGTAAAAACTGCAAGAGAATAGTTTGTGATTCTATGGACACAAAGACGCTTGTTTATTACATCACAAACAAAGATGGAACTAAAGGAACACTTAAAAGGTACCACAAAGCCTCCCTCTTGTTTTCAAATGAAGACCAATTAATGTGTTATGGCATAACTGTAGTAGACAGAAATACTTATTCAGAATCTCAAAACTATCTGAATAATTCCTGGCAAAATCCTATACCGCACTTGGCTGGATTGTAGAGAGTGAGGAAAGAATATGTCAGTGGAACGGTTATCCAATGCATGCTTAGCCTGGGAGAGGAAAGAATATAAAACACAGAAAAGGCAAAAATTGTCAGAATAAAAACAGATCCTCAAAATAGTACATCTGGTTATGGAAAACCTCGGACTCACCTGATTCTTCTCAAGATCCCACCCATTCTCTTGATAGAGAAAAGTGCTTATCTCCAATCAGCAGGTTATTTAGTGTTTAGGATACTATTGGAAAGTGCTGCTGAGTGATTCACTACTGTCTACTTTGCAGAGGCTTGTCCTAGTCTCTGTAGGCTTAAAACCAGTAAGGATCATATTTGGTCCCACCTTCAGAAGAAATGTAGCTCCTGCTTCAAGTTCTTTATCAGATTGGAGTTTGGCCCTTCAGCTAAAAGATGTTCCCCATGCCTACAACATAACATGCTTCCCTGATTTGGACTTTGCAGCACTAGTAATGTTTCTACAACACTGGTGAGGAGTGGGGGAAAAGGAGGTCCACTTCAGTGTGATTGCAGCAACTAGTTACTGCTGTTTGACAAGAATATCCTACATGTCCAAAATATGGTGTGGCCTTTTATTCACATGGGCCTCTTCATTCCATGTGTAGTTTAACTGCTAAATAGCAAAGGCAACCTGAGAAAATTCAGCAAAATAACTTAATAACATTTACATGGCATATATCCCAGAATAGATGTATTTAATCACAGCAGATGAGACATGTGCTGCCACAATGATGGAAATCACTCCTAGGATGCTGTGGGTGTCTCCAACGGTAGGATAAAAATGTAAGAGACATGCTGAATCAGATCAAAGACCTATCTACTTCAGCTTATCTTCACACTGTGCTCAATCTGATACCCCAATGAGAAGTCTACAAAGCAGGGCCTGAATGCAGTACAACCCTTCTGTTTATGTCCCCCAGCCAATGTGATATGGAGGCACTAAAAAAAGCCACCATCTCAGTCAAAAGGAACAGATTGACACAACTACTTTTGAGATTTTAGGTGGAAATAATCTTATTTGTTGCTAGTTGCGAAGTCATGTCTGACCCTTTGCGACCCCATGGACAACACTCCTCCAGGGCTTCCTGTCCTCCACCATCCCCCGGAGTCCACTTAAGGTCACACCCACTGCCCCAGTGACTCCATCTAGCCACCTCATTCTCTGCTGTCCCCTTCTTCTTTTGCCATCAATCGTTCCCAGCATTAGGCTCTTCTCCAGTGAGTCCTTCCTTCTCAGGAAATAATATTATAGGTAGATCTTAATTTTGTCTATGGTATGAAAATATGAACATAAACAAATCCTTGTCTACATTAATACTTGTTTAACCACATGCTTCTGTATAAACTGATACAGAAATGTTTTTCATTATTGAGTAAAAATAACACGTGTTTCTTGATCATTCTAGGAATAAAGTATCACCCACAGCATAGCAACCTAAGATTAACCTAAGAGGTCAGTACTGCTTTCCAAATGTTCTCTTTAGTTATTGGCATAACTGATTGGGAAGAGAAACAAAATGTTTGCAATTTGAATGTACAAAAAAGGACATGTAACACACATGAAAGAGTTAACTGTAGTGTTTTTTGGCTGTTCTAAAGCGTTGCTAAGAAACACTGTTGGGACTTAACCAATGAAAAGCACCACTGATGAGGTAATGGTGTTGCTTTATGTTTCCCTAGCTTGCCAGTCAAACATTACTGGAAATTCAACAAGCTACAGTACCCTGGGAAGCAAGATTTTAATTCCTGATACAGTAACTGAAGTTGTTAACCTTCCTTCTTTTCCAGTCTTTTTCAGTTCTGAAAATATAACTCTTCAAGATCCTGCAACAATTTCAATGCACATTACAAGTATTTCTAAAACCAAATGGTCAGCTGATTTCTTTCCATATGTGACTAGAATGGTTTTCATCTGGTGATGAACTGTATTAAACAATATTCTTTTCACTGGGAAGTGAAAATCCAATAGTTGTGGGATGGTATAATGATATCATGTTGAACTTGCTGTATGGCTAGGGATTATTGTTGATCATATGATTCGAAACATTGTTTTTTTTATGCTACCAAAGCTTGACTGCCCTTGATTTAAACTGCAGTCCTGTTATATAGTACTGGAATAAGTTCTAGTTTTATTTCTATTTTAAATTTCTGTTTTTAATTCTTACAGTTACTTTGAATTTTGTTTGAATTATAATTTAAATTGTATTAACACTAATATTGTGGGCCATTTTGTGAAGACTTTTTGTTGGAAAAAAGACAGGGAGATGATTTCTTTCTTCCTCAGCTGGAAAAGCTCTAAGGCATAAATATAATAAATAGCTGCAATGAGTTAGTAACCCTTTTTAAAAAGCTAGCAAGCTTGGCTTCTCCACATTTGAATTGGGGTTGGAATTTAGATCTACTGAAGCATATCAACTCAGAGGTTTTCGCACATCTATCTGATCATTCCAATACTTACAGCACTCTATTATCAAGGTATCAGATGTGACCAAAATAAGGATTCATTTCTGTGTTTTAAAATGTAGTCTACAACTTGAATGTGTTCTAAGATGATACACCTGCCCATTGTACTAAACTGGAGTTGGTATCTACCCAATTTCTGCCACTGTATTTACATTTGTCTGTCCCGTTTCCTCATTTCTAGTTCATTAGACAGTACCCAAACAAAGTACCCAAGCAAAGGTTACACCCAATTTTCAATACATATAGCCATTTATTAGGAAAAAGATATTCCAGTATGTTGCAAACTTTAAAAAATTCTTTTAATTTAGAGGGAGAAAATCATTTTATTGAAGAATATGACTGCAAAGATATACCATGTAGGAAGAGAAACCTTTTCTTAGACCTTTAGTTCCTTATTTAAAAATCTGGGTTCTTTTGAAATAGAACAGCTACATGTTCACATATTGCTAACTCACTCACACTTCTATTTCTCTCCCAACACTCTGAATATCAGTGTAGTTTTTGATGTTAACAGACATTTAGGGTGCAATCCTACACGTTTAAACAGAAAAAAACATTCTACAACTCCCAGAATTTCAAAATATATTTTGTGCTAAACATTTTAGCTTCTATCATCATCAGTTTATGACCACCAAGAGAGATATTGTGCTGCTTTATACTATTCTCTTTCTCTCTTAACAGTGTGTGTAGTATAGTAAATCTGGATTGATGATATGAAACAGTTGGAAAAAAACCCCCTTCTTTAGCATGTTCTTCCTGCACTACATAAGTCAGCATGGATTGAACTTTAAAGCCTTGATTGGTACTTTGTGAATCAGTCACTGGTCCTTCCTTAATCAGGCTAACCATGGCAGGCAGCCAATATTGTGTCATTTGAGCCTGCTGCATTCTCTTTAGGATAGCTTAATTTTCACAACAAGCCACCCCGAGAACCCATGTGTTGTCTGCACATGAGAGACTGATTTTATTTTAGGTTGTTATTATCAAGCCACTTAGGCAAAAAAATCCACTTTTTGTGAGCTTGCCAGTAGAGAGCCACTGTGGTGTAGTGGTTAAGAGCATGGGACTGGGACTCGGGCGACCTGGGTTCTAGTCCCCGCTTGGCCATGGAGCCAACTGGGTGACTTTGGGCCAGTCACAGACTCTCAGCCCAACCTACCTCACAGGGTTGTTGTTGTGGGGATAAGATGGCAGAGGAGATGAAAGCTGCCTTGAGCCCTTTGTAGGAAAAAGGCAGGATATAAATCGAAAAAAATAAATACTGCCTCTAACCTCTTTTGTTGGTAACTGCCCTTTCATCAAAATCCAAACAACACTTCGGAGAGCTTGTCATTCGTTCAACCTCTTCTAAACAAACAATTCAGGAATACATAAATGTGTTTACAATTTCAAAAAAATATTTTCCCATTCTTTCACAAATATGCAATAGTATAATTTTGTACAGTCGAGATATAGAGCCTTGCCCAATCAATTTCCTTGTACATTTCATCTGTCAAAGGGAAAGTTGGAGTAGGAGCCACATAGGGAAATTGACAAGGTGCACATGGGCTAATTTTGCATATTTGCAAAGGTCCAGGGAAGAAAGGATAGTAAGAGAAAGGAGGGACCCATTAGCACAATTCAGAAACACCAAAATGCAGGAAAAAGGTAAAAAGAGTAAGTGCACGAAAGTAGTTGGGAGACTGTCTCCCACTTGGCAATATAATCTGCTTACTTTTAACTCACATTTCTGTGTCTGCCACTTTTCTTGCTCAATTCTCCAGCTAATCCAGAAAAAGGAGTTATTAACTCCCTCATCCTTTTTACAGTTCTTCTCAGAGCACCTGCAGTTACTGTGCTTCACTAGATGTGTGCAAATCTCCCTGACATTTTTTGTTAAAAAACAGCCCCAAGGCCACTGAATGGGAAAGAGTCAGTCAGCCCAGTGGGGGAGGCAGGTGGGGGTAAGTACTGCAGATGTAGGTACCTAATTTGTTCAAGTTCATTCAAGTTTTTTTTAACCTGTCAGAAATATTTGTACAAATGTAAAAGCTGGAGAGTAAAATTTGATAGGGAAAAGTTGAGTGGAAGGAAGACACTGACAAGTACCAATTAAACTTGTTAAACAACATCATATTGCCAAGAGGGATATATTATTCTTTCCACTCTGGTGTACTTACTGCTGTCACCTTTCCCCCTCCATTTTCAGTGCTTCTCAATCACATTACTCGGTCCTTCCTTTCTCGTACTATTATGCCTCCTTTAAAAATCTGCCCACATAACCCTATATGCAACCTTGTCTTGTCAGTTTCCTTGCATTTTACATATTCCACTTTCTGTGTTCCCATGGGGCAGCTACAAGATGTAAGGTAATCAATCAGTTAAAGTTATACTTGCACAAGTGTAAAAAACCAGGAAACATGTTAGAAATTACAAATATTTGTATATGTCTGAAACACTGGTTTATTTAAAAGATGGCAAATGAAAAGGTGTAGTGATCAGAGTGGGAAGGGGACCAGGGGTTCTGTTTCAAAGGTGAGTGGGATACATGCCAGAGCCAGCTAGAGGACTGAGGAGAACAAACCATGGCAAGCTGAAGGGTTGTTCAGCAGACAACTAACCCATCATGGCTTATTCATCGTAGTATGGCTTTCAGTGATGTGTGAATCTGCCCATCGTGTTCTGACAAAAAGGATTGTTGACAGATATTCTGATATTAAGGAATCTACACCTTTGTTGTTTTGTTAGTTCCTTCTGTTTCTCCCGCTTTCCCTTTGCTGCTCATGCGTCTTTAATTGAGAGCGAGCAGAAACAGTCAGGAAAGACATTTTATCCACATTCTTCTCCAAGTATAAGAGAGTTATGGAAATTCCTACAAGAAAAGTTTAGGTATATTACCCTTGTGTATAATTCTGGAATGTCCCCCAACTGCAGAATTTCAGCAGATTCCTTATGTTTGTTCCCTGTGTTTGTGAAAGAGTTGAATAACAATGACTTTTAAAATTATGCAAATATTGCTTACCCTACTGTTGTTAAAATTCATAGTTTAACATTATTAGCTGTTCATATAAATGATAGCCAATTGGCTTCTTAGCCCTTCTGATGCTGGCACCCATCTCTGAATTTGTCTTGAAAATGCTATAGATAAAAAGTTATTTTTATATGAACACTGTAAGATCTGCTGTATCTCTAGAACTCTGTAAGGAATTGCTGTTAAAATAAAGGACTGTGTAGACTAAATTATATTTTCTCAAGATAGTTTATAGTCATTCAGCAGTTTAGACATATAATAAATACAGAGTCACAAAGTTACACACTGGGCACTTTCACATGGTGTGCCAAAATACTCAGGCAATAAACCATGGTGAGTTGATTGTCCTGAAAACAATCGACGCTGTGCCTGCCAGACGATCAGATGGTGGGTTTGTACTTCCCTCTTCCTTGGTCCTTCATTGGGTATCCCAAGGGACACTGTGGCAGAACCAACTTGTCTCCCCCTTGCTACTGTGATCTAGAGTTGCTTTTGGCAAGCCACAACTTTTTTTCCTTTATCCTTTGTTTTATTCAGAGATTGCAATCTCTGGTTTGACAGTCAACTTCCTTAACCCGTTTTGACAGCTGCTGATACTTGCTTCAAAGTGCCTAAGTAGCACCTTAGAGGGCCTGCCTGTGGTTGTAAACCTATTAACTTTGTGGACCCCTAATCTGTGCAAATATTTGCACACTTTTAAAATCAGTCTTGCACAAGTATGTATCTATGTACTTCTGGAGATCCAAATATGGGAAACCTCACCTGGGCAATGTCAGGGAGGCACCTGATGGTAAAGTACAACAGCTTGAATATTGTACCTACCCTATGGAGCCAAAGGGTCCAGGTAGCCTTTTCCCACTTATGGTTTGGTTTGACAGCTGCAAATGTCCCTGTGAAAAAAAACATGGAGAGCTCTGTCAACGTCACTGTTTAAAGGAATCAAGATTCTGGGTTCTTTTTAAAATGGGAGGTTTGCACTATGTTCCCAAGTAATTAGATGCCCAAGCCCCCAAAATATAAGGATCTTGCCATGAAGAGATCATAAATTTTACTATCCCCTTTTTATAAGTAAATCCCACTGGATCCTTTGGTTTAGCTATTCAGCTCCTTATCTGAAAAAGAACATTATTGAGTTGGAAAAAGTATAGAGAACAATATAAATTGTCAAGGAGCTGGAGTTACTCACCTATGAGGAACAGCTTCAACAACTGTGACTGTTTAGCTTAGAAAAAAGGTGAGTAAGCGAAGACATGACAGAAGTGTTCAAAATAATGAATAGAGTGGATAAGGTCATCCAGTTGACTGGTGGAAGGTTTAGGCCAGATAAAAGGAGTTACTTCTTCACACAATGTATAGTTAGACTATCGAATTTGCTGCCATGGGAAGTGGTGATGGCCACCAGTTTGGATGGTCATTAGAAAGGTTAGTGGAGGAGGCAGCTATCAGTAGCTACTAGCCATGTTGGCTATGTGCTACCTGCTATACCAGAGATGGATTGCCTGCATACACCAGTTGTGGAGGAGCTTGGACAGGTGGAGGTCCTGCATCCATCCTGCTTGAGGGATCCTATGAACAGCTGGTTTGCTACTATGTGTACAGAGCACTGGACTAGATGGATTTTTGATCTGATCTAGCATGGCTTTTCTTATATAATCACCCTTTGACAGCTCTCAAACCAATAGGGGAAAAGGCTATTTGGAGCTACACTTTGCCAGCAGCTACCTCTGTGGACATTGCCCAGTAAAGGATGCCCATTTTTGAACCTCTAAAAGTGTGCAGTTGCAGAAGAATGGAAAAATATTTGTTTTAAAAAGTATGCAACTATTGCGATCATTAAGAATTTCCCAGAATAATTTAAAAATAAGTTTGCAATCATGACAACTCCTTCAAAGTTTCACTGTGCCATTTTGAAGGAGGTGCACAAGCTGGATGTCAAGCCCAAATCTTCAACCACTTCTCTCAAAAAAAAGATTAAAGGGGGAAAAAGCTGCAGTGAGTCAAAAACAATTCACAATCATGGCAGAGAGAAGATGAGAGTGAGAGCTACCTGCAAGTACTGCTTGGGCACTTCTGAAGCAGCTGTCAGTGCCAGCAGTGAGTAAACTTTGCATAAGTGGCAATGGAACTTGCTTTGCTTGCCAAGCAGCTTGCTAACCAGTATCTAGGGTGAGGACAGCTGCACAGGTTCAGATGACACAGCAACCCATGGCAGGTAAACAGCCTCCCAAACAAGCCATGTGTTGTCAGGGTAGTTTGTTGCTCTAAAGCAAGTCATTCTGCAAGACGGAGACTGGGTGTGCACCATCTGACATAGCTAGTCGCCCACGATGGGTTGTTTTGAACTCATAAATTAGCATTAATTTGCTCACATGATTTCACCATCATCCTCATCACTGTTCAAAACTGTTCTTGACTTAATTGCTTGCTGGTATTCAAGTAGATTAGCATCATTTAAGAGGGAATACCCAATTAGCCTCACAATGTTGATTCCTCCTAAAAATGAATGTATTTTTGCCATTTTTCACTGTGACACCTCCTGTTTGAATAATGAAGCATTTTTTCCTCTCCAAAACACCAACTGCTTAAGCAAATGTCCTAACATCTTCATGGTGATGATGTATTGCAAATGTCAAATTAAATATGATACTTGGAAGTCTGAGGATTATAATGCAATAAAAAGTCTTGAGCTTCCTAGAAAAACCAGAGAACAGAACTTTTGTATTTTTCGTATTTTTCAGTAAACTTTCAAAATGTCATAGTGGGGACTTAAGTAGAAGGTAGGCCACAAGTCGAAATACTCAACAATGGACAAAACAGTATACATTGTCCATCCTTCCCATAATATTTATTTAATTAGTGTATAAGCAGCTTGGCTGTGTCTAAAAAGAGATATGTCAGAGTAGTTTACAAGTCTTTAAAATGCAAAACATCTAGTTAAATATTTCAAAACAGAAAACATGCATCTCTCTGTTAAAACCATTTAAAACATCCTCACTTAAAACATTAAAATCAGAACAGTAACAGTCAAACAGGGCAACACAATAAGTTAGGGAAGACCTGAATGAAAAGATAGTTTAACTGACACCTCATACATGGCAGTTATATTTACTTATTTATTTTATTTAAAACTTTTATATGCCGTCCTCTATGCATGGCATCTCAGGACGGCTTACAACATTAAAATCAAAAACGAATAACAATTGATACAAATATAAAGCAATATACAACCAATAAAAATAAATTAAGTCAAGAGTGACTGATTAAAACTATTAAAATATTAATCTTTAAAATAACACTTAAATAAAAAAGTTTTGACCTGGTGCCGAAAAGAATATAGGCTCGGTGCCAGGCGAACCTCTCTGTGTATATATATAATAATTTATCTTGTTATATAACAAGTAAAGCCTCTTTTGATTATTTTAGTGATTGAATTATTATATATTGGAGATGATATCCTGCCAGGTAACCTGACCCCAAGTCAGAGCTTTATATGCCAGCCAAAAACCTTGAATTTACCTCAGTAGCTAGTAGGCAGTCAGCACAGGTACGTCAACATATGTGCTATATAATAAATGTACAGTCAGTCACCTCACTCAACATCCTGGTTGCCTCATTGTATATACTCCCTACCTATAAAATCCAGGATGAAGTGTGCAAAGCAAGCAGAGAACAGGCGTATTGTAATAAGGTGCTAACACAGCAATGAGTTCCAGATGGCTAGTAAATCAAGCTGCACCCTTCAGGTACAGGACAGACAAAAGCATACAACAAAAGCAAACAAATGCATACCAGGCACTACTTAAGTCAAGTCTACCTGGTAGAAGTGAAATTTTGTCCAAATAATCTGATCATATTCATACCAAATATGAATATGATCAGTATGAATCTGATCATATTCATACCAAGTATCATACCAAATAATCTGATCTGGTATAACAACTCTATTTCTGAAATTGTAGCCTTATTAGCACTCCTATTAGGAAAGAGGATGTTTTAAGTGCTGATGGGCTAAGTGACAAAGTGAGAGAGCAGGAGTAGGTATATGGTGGCTAGAAGTTGGGGAAGAATGAGGAAGGTCTGGAAGAATTTTTTCATTATTTTTATTATGAATTTTAATAAATCAAAAAGTCTTAAGGTATTATCATTTTATAATATAAAGTTTGACTATGCTCATTATAATGGCTATATATAGAATATGTACCCCAGTATGTTTTATACATAGCAAGATGTACTATTATTGATAGGCCTAATTATGCATAGATTTCCACACAGACAGACAAAATATCCATTTGTTGTTATGTGCTATCAAGTAATCTCCAACTTATGGCAATGCTATAAATGAAAACTCTCCAAAATGTACTATTCACTATATTCATAGAGTCATAGAATAGCAGGGTCGGAAGGAGCCAAGGTCATTGGTCCAATCCCCTGCTGGTTGCAGGATGCCAAGTCACACAATCCCAGTCCAGTTTTGCATTAAATGTCTCCAATGTGGGAGAGCCCATGACTTCTCTTGGCAACTGGTTCTACTGTTATATCGCTCTGATAGTTAGTTAGGAAGTTTTTCCTGGTGTCTAGCCTGAATCTGGTGTGCTCTAGTTTAAGTTAATTGTCCTGTGTCCTGCTCAGCTGTTCAAGTATCATTCTACTAACTAGACCTTAGTTCTGGGTAGACATACACTGGATCTTACCATAAGTCAAAGCAAGTACAGAGGTCAAAATGGGGAAAGATACTTGAATCTGACCTCAAGAGAAAGTACTAAAAAATAAGGGCTTATCTGGGGAGTCACTCAGTATGTTTACGTCCTCAATTTTATTGTATTTTAACTGTTTTAAAATTGCATTTGTTTGTGTTTTCTGTTCTACCTCAGTTGGACTTTTTAGGACCAAAAAAGAGGCATATAGATAATTGCATATATGATTAGAAATCTTTATTTTTTGTGATGGTGGGCCAATTTTACTGCTCTACTGGTCAGCATAGAAAGTACCAAGATTACTTAAGGAATAATGAAAAAGTCCAGGGAGAAAGCTTTAAGTGGCCCAGGAAAGCTCCTCTTAGAACCAAAAAATAAAAAATAAATGGTGGGAATCCAGAAAAGAATGGATAAGTGGAAAAATCAAGTTCAAGTTAAAACACTCAGCATTAAAGTTCAAATCAAACTATGATAAAGTTGTTAGCAGATGGGAGGATAAGGATTTAATTCTTTTTAATTGATCTTATGCTGGTTTGGTATTTTAGCTGTTGTTCACTGTTTTACTTTAACAATATTTTCACTGTATACTGTATTTATTATGTAGGTCACCACACTCTGAAAGATGGGTCATATAAGTATATAAATAAAAAGGAACAGTTCTAAATTAAACTCAAGAAAAAAAGAGTTGCTAGCATACATCCACTAAACAGAGCTATTAAAAATTCATGAAAATGCCAAAAATGAAGACATTTAACAGTGTCAGTGTTTTAAAAACACAGCACATGGAAAATTATGCCAGAATAAATTTGTTGATGTTTAAAGTGCCATAAGGCTCTTTTTCTGCATTCACTGTAATTAAACTTTTTTGCTTTTTCTGTGTTTGCTATCCCTGGAAATTGTTAATAAGCAACTTAGTATGTGTATCAAAATTACTCAGACATTTCAGCTATGAAAAAGAGATTATTGCCTCTTACAATACAAAGATCATTGCGCCTTCAGAATGTTTACATGTCTTGTGTGAGCATCTAGTTTCACACCTTTCTTAAAGGATATACCGCTACAGCAACCTCTGTTTTGCGCTGAGATGCTAAATTTCCAAACTTCACCTGACCATGTATCTTGACGAACGGCCCCAGCTCCCCTAAATCAACACTAGTACGTTTCATTGGATTTATTATTTTTTTTAAGTGCGCGTGTTGTGAGCCTTCCACAGATACAAACAAAAAGGTAGGAAGGAGCAAAACACTCACAACCCGCAGAAATTTTGTGCTGCTCATTCAACTTTCGTTCAAGGTATTCTGTCGTTTGCGGTCACTGCTGCAACGTGTTATGGCCAGAAGCCCCCAGCGCATGAACCGAAGCAGCTGCTCACGTCCCGGGGTCCCGACACCTCCTGAGCAAGAATTTAGGGAGGAGAGCGGAGGGGCGCTCTTCCAAACTAATGGCGGGAACTCCTCCTCCGCCCCTGAGGCACCAATTCCTCTCACCCTTGCGGGAAGCAAAGGAAAGACACGCGCGGCGTGAGGAGCGGCTTGCTTCTCCCGAGCCGAGCCCAACCCGCTTGGGGGTGGGACTCCGCTGCTCCTCCCTGCCGGGTCGGCGGGGGATAGTTTCGGAGCGGGCTCGAGGGCGGCGGCCGCTTGGTCGAGGGGAGTCGGAGCGGGGCTCTGAGGAGACAAAGGCGTCGAGCGCAAGCGGGGCCCAGGTCTGACGGGAAGGCAGGCCGAGGCGAGCGCCGACCAGCGGGAGAGCGGCGCGGACCGGACTGCCTCTCGCAACAGGTTTCCAGCCAAGCAAGGCAGGCCGCTCCGCCTCCCCAGGCCATTGGTCTCCTCTCCTCGGTCCCGGAGGGGTGGGGGGACGCCGGCAACACCCGCCTCAATGCGGTTCGGGGCCAAGATGATGCCGGTGAGTGAGAGTGCGTATGTTGCGGGGGGGGGGGGGCGCTTCTCTCCAGCGGAGAGGTCACCAGAGCGGGGAACCAAGACTGCGGGGACTGGGTCGCTCGCTGTCTAGGTTTGGGTCTGCTTCTTCGGATATTCTGGATCTGTATTTCAGGGTAATCAGCTTGGGGCTCACTGGACCCCCCCCCCCCATGGGGTCCAACTTCACTTAGAGGGAGCAATTGGAGAAAAAGTTGGGAACGGAGGTTTAGGGTGGAAATGCTGAGTTGCAGCCGACCGAATCTCTCACGGTTCCTCGGCAGCAATCGGTGTTTTCAGACCCTGCGTGTCTGTGTACGCACGCTCGCGCTGGTCAGCCGCCCTCCCAGGATCTAAGATGGGGCAGACTCAGCCTGGGGAGACGCAGGAAGGAAGATCAGCAAATGGTGCTGCTGCGGTGCCTTCTGCTCCTCGCAGCGAAGTGTGAGAAGAAAATGGAGAGCTGCACTCCCGTACCTTAGGGATCTCTCTCTGACTCTCCTTTTTGTTGCCTGATGGTTCCCATTTCGGAAATTGAGGCTGCTTTGGTTTGCTTCCTGATCTTTCCTTTAAAAACAAAAAGAAAAGTTCCAATAGAACTGTACTTCTTCCTGCTTCTTCTTGCGGTCAGTTTAGTTAAGGAAATGGAGGACTGATGATAAACACACCTTGTACAGAGAAGGCTCTTAAGTTAGTAATACAAAAGCACACATTGCCAGGTAGGTGTGCCGTGTTAAGTTAAACTCTATGGAAAACCCCCAGTTACTGATGGTGGAGCAGCAGGTACCTTCTCAACAAAACATAATAGAAGATAAAGGCTGCCTTCCAAGCATTTAAAGAGATATTTATTTCAAAGGAAGTTTAAAGTGAAAGGCAGCTAATCTCCAGCCTGTGTAATATGACTAATAACAGTACTCAGTTGGTGTTGGTTATACAACCTCTGCAGTGATCCTGCCTATTATAATTATTTTGTATTCCTATGGTTTTAAGCCACTAGGATCAAAAAATAGGCTTTGATCAGTCAGAATTGTCTTAGTGGTTAAAAGACCCATCACATGGAGAAGTGCTACTTTCTGAATAGTTACTTATGACTCATGTACATATTTATGTACCAGAGGTAGAAGCCTTTGTGCATCTTATAAAATTAAATGACTAGTTCTGAAATATTCCTATGACTGGAATGCCAGTTTTGGGAGGATCAAGTTTCTTAAGAACAATCCACAGCTTCCAGATGCATTGTGGGAACAATATGTGAAAACACATAAGTGGGAAAATAGATGAAGCCTGTGTGGAGAATGTCATGTGTAAAAGTCCCACTTACTAAATTCACTAGGTATGCCTGTGTTGGGGAAGCTATTAGATCAAAGCAAATTGCATTCAGTTAGGATTTCATGGGTAATGATCAACACAGAAGTTTTTTGTTTAGGAAAATCATAGCATTGCATAGCCTTAGCTGAAAAAGCAAGAAGGATTCAGTTTCCTTGTGCAGTTATTTGACCAAAATTTAGATTACATTTGGTCATTCAGGAAAACTAGAAACAAATGTAGCAATTTGGATATTTCTTCAGCTGTGTGTTTTTGTATGTGTGCACATATGCACCCTCTCCTCAAGTTATCTTATAATTATTTTAGACCTAAAATATACAGTTAAGGATTTGAAATAATTATCAGCTGTTCAAGGAGCATCACAGCTGTTCTATTGCACAAGAAATGTATTACTCAGTTATGAAGGAGGGCAGGGATGGGAATTTAAAGACTATCTCCTAGCAAACCTCTTTTCAGGGGGAGCTGTATTTTCTTAGCACTCAAACAGCAGTGTTTGTTACTAGGGAAATTCTTTCCTAAGTCTTGAATGCTTTGTGGAAATTGACACCACGGGAAACCAGTGGTAAGCTTCTAACCACCTATTCTCTGTGCTTGGCCTATTTTGAGAACATTTTCAATACTTGAAGGGAGGTGGTGTTTTAAGAGCTGTTTCCTAGCTGAATGCAGATACATTATGTTTAAATAAAGAAAAAAGAGAAAATGTGATCTTGGAGGTGTGGCTGTCATCCTTTCCATATGGTGGGATAAGCCTATGATATTTTATCAGCACTTTAACACAATCTTGAAGTCCTTGTTCTGGGAAGGAGAACTCTACTTTCGAGTTGCAATGAGAGAGTCATTAGTGAAAGCAATTTCAAATTTCATTGACAAAATAAGAAAAAACCTGCTCCACAGTAAATCTTGGTTATCTCTTACTAAAGGTTTCCTTGTTTGCAATTTATATTATCAAAATGGAGATGAACCCTTCCTGTATACAATAAGAATGATAGTTTAGTACAGATTGATAGAATAAATCTAGGAAAATATTTGTTGTTGAAGTAACTTATGATAGAACAATTACGTGTCTTTGACAGACTATATCTGCTTGTGAAAATGAGTAAACAGCATGATTATAATAAGGCATTTGTTTAAAACATTAATCATTTAAACCAAGGAAGCAGTCTGTCATCTGGCAGTGATACTTGCTTAGCAGCATCCTTATTAACTAACCTTCTGTCTTTTATGGAACTTGCCCCAGATAATTTAACATTGCTAATTCATATTAACCATCTTCTAGATACATAGCCAGGATCATTAGATATAGCATATTTATGCTATAAATATGGATACTCTCATTTTCAGTTAATATTTATAGAGGACCAGTTCTAATCTGATTGCTAAAGTATGTAGAAATCTTTACTTGGGGCATTTTTTGTATGCATAGAAGCTGGAATTGCTTTGATGGCCTGAAAACACTTTCTATAAAAGAAAGACCACTGAAGTATTCATTGCAAAATAGTCATAGCATATCATCCAGCTTATTTAAATCAAGGCTTTAGCTTCACCAGATGATTTATTTTCATTTTTATATTGCTCTTCCTTGAAGTACTTCAGGATGGTGTATAACCCAGTCCCCCAGTTATGAACCTCCAAGTTAAGAACAATCCCTACTTACGAACGAGCAAACCTGGAAGTCCCAACTCTGACCTTGAGTGGCAGGTAGTGCCACTGGGTACTGAGTGGCAAGTGGTGAGTGATAAGCAGGTGCCGGTGGGCAGCTAGGAAGGGGATAATAGGAAGGGAGGAAGGAAAGCAAGGAAGGGAAGGGAATGGAAGTGGGGAGGGCGGGGGAGGCAGTCAGAAGCAAAGTTGGAACTAGAAAAGGACCCCAGTGGTAACCCCCAGCAGCACAATCAAACACTGCCACTCCAGCAGCAGGTCCATCCTCTCCAACGCCAGCCCCATCTTCATCATCATCCAGTTAATGTTAGGCTTAATATTAGCTCAAGAAGTTGTTAACCTTTAATAATTTTTTTACTGTTTTTTCTGTCTTTCTGTCTAAACTGTTTTAAGAACTGTACTGTATACCTACACGCACACACAGATTCTCTCTTCAGCACTTGTAGTTTATTAGTACTGTATTATCATTAAAATGCTATATTGTGTTTAAGATGTTTTGGTGTATATGGAAGTGTTTCTTAAGTGTTTTTATATGCTTTTTATTTATTTGATCTGACCTACATACAAATACTACATAAAGACAATCTAAGGAATGGAACTTGTTCTTAACCTGGGGATCAGATATGAATGGTATATCTTATTTCTTCAGCAACCTTCCTCAACATCATGCCTTGCATATGTTTTGGACTTCAGGTTCCAACAGCTCAACCAGCATGGCCTATGATCAGGAGGCCTGGGAGTTCAGCCCAAACATCTTAGGATACATAATAGGGGAAGACTAGGGTGAGAGATAGTGCTTTGCCCAAGGGCACCCAGTGGTTACTAGTGTGGATTTGCTCCTGGATCCTCTTTGGAAGGTTAGTCTTTTGTGCCACACTGGCTTTTAATGTTAATGAATTACTTAGTTAATGAGTTACTTTGTTCCACACACTTCCAAGTCTAGTGCTTTTAAAGTCTTTACAATTTGAAAATAGGAAGGTGTTTTTAGAAGATTCTTCTATTACAACTGATGATATACTGCATGGATAAAGGGAAAATACCTAAATTCTAAAACTAATATATAAGTTTTATCTAAGTTTTCATCCTTTAAAGAATGAGAGCCAGTGTGGTGCAGTGGTTAAGAATAGGGGACTGGGACTCAGGAGATATGGGTTCTAGTCCCTGCTCAGCCATGGAGCTTACTGGGTCACTTTGGGCCAGTCAAACTACCTCACAGGGTTGTTGTTGGGGGATAAGATTGAGAAGAGGAGGAGACTGATCTAAGCATACACACATAGGATATATGTATCACATACATAGGATTTTCTGATGGAAATTGAAATATTTTCATTGCTGTTTCTAATGAAGCAATTTTGAATATTATGACTTACACTTCTAACAGCATATTTTCTTACTGTCTAGTAGCACATCTATTATGTTGCTTTCTACATGTTTTTGTTTTGCAGAGAGCAAGGAAAACAGTATTAATCAAACTAGCTAGTGGTGAGCAAAGGGCACTGCAGCAGAAACCAAACAGGTCCTGCAACCTGCTCCAACAAGTGTTATTACAAACCTTTAATAGTGTAAAATGAAGTGCTACTTGTAGAGATAAAGAGTTAAACAAAGTGAGTGATTACAAGTTCTCACCCTTCCATATGCTGCTGATGTGTAGGAGTGTGACTGCAGCAGTGAGAGGCTAAAACACTTTTTAAAAAAGCATAGCATTTTGCTATATAAGTTTCCTTTGTCTATTTTTTGTTTTGTCATATGCTGTGTTTTAGCATGAATACATTACAAACTCACAGTATCAAGGAATTCATATTAAATAAGGTTTCAGATTATTTTTTGAATCATAGATGTACCTGATTTTTAAAAACATAATGTTTAAGATACGCTGCTGCTTCAGATGTAACTTTTTTAGAGGCTGGATGCCACAGGTGTCGTGTTTGGTATGAGCATGAGTTTCTGAGTTGAAGGGTTTATGCTCATTTCTATACAGTAGTGTCCTAAATTTGTTTAAGCCTATTATAATTTATAAAAGTTATTTAAAGTAAAAGAAATTTGCATTCTGGAGCTTTGTATTGAAGTCTTTGAAAACCATGCCTGTCAATCAAAGGTACTGCTAAGTGGGGGAACTTAGAAATTGATTTCATGTGCAGAAGGGAAAAACAAGCTATTTAAAATTTGAACATGATTGTATAATGTGTGTCAAAATACTTGCTTAAATATAATATTTTGAATTTATATGTTATTATCTTTGCATACTACTGAGGGGAATTAGATGAATTTGGAAACATAGTATGCAATGCAGAGTCCTCATTATCTAACCAATTCCAGAAAATTGACATCCTCTTAAGATTAACTTGAGCATTGTCAACACTGTGCTTTCCAGTAAGATGATCTTTCTTGTGAAGTTTGAACTTTTAAAAAAATGCTTTACAGAAAAGACACTTACTTTTAAAAAGCACTCACTGTTTTGTTCCATTGTTTTAAAGCCAACCAGATAAAAATATTCATATTGTACAATAATGACTTACCAATATCTGCACTTGAGCAAAACTGCTCAATACCGTAAATACTGCTGTACCTTATGTCGGGCTATCCTTGACGACTGCAGCTTATGCAAAGCACAGCAGTCAGCTTAATAACTGGGATCTGTAGGTATGTTTTGGACTACTTGCTTTGGCTGTCTGTTTTGCATCTGAGCCTAAGTCAAGGTGTTGGTTTTAACCCATAAAGCTTAATATGGCTTGGAACCAGAGTGTTTGACTAAGCATCTCTTCCAGCCACAATCTGGCCATTGTGTTCAACATCTGGGGCCTTCCTCCAAGGGCCAGCCCTGAGGGAGGCTCAGAGGACAGCAACAAGAGGGTGGTGGTGGTTCCCCATCTGTGGACTGAGCTCCACACTAAGATCGACCTGGCATCAACCTTGTCATTCAGTGCCAGGTTAACATGTCCCTTTATGTTGATGCTTTTAAAGATACACATGGTTGTTTGAGGGCTTGAGGGGATTAACTATCTCAGGCGGGTTTTTTTTTAAACAAGGCTACTCTTCATTGTACATTTTAGCTGTTTTAAAATTTTTGTATTTTGAAAAGATGAGATTTCATTATATTGTCTTTATGAACTGCTGTCATCACTCAGAGAGCTTCCTCTGTTGGGAGGCAAATAAATAAATCAATGGGATACATTTAAAAAATGCCACAGAAGTGCAATATTTTGAGTTTTCTACAACTGTTCATCAGGCTAGGTCAAGGTCTCCAGCTTTTTGGTTTGGTGGGCACAATTAGAATGAGAAGAACGTAAATATAAGGCGGAGGAAGGATCCAAGCTCCACAATAGAAAACTTTTTTGAACCCAAATGAAGATGGTGATAGACACCCACTTTGCAGTATGCCAGTCTCTCATTTTGGCAGTTTAAATGAGGAAAATATTAAGGAAAAAATAAAAACCAGAAGGGAGAGGATATTTGGTGGTTGCCAAGAGTTGTCAGTGATCACATTGCTGTCCATGGACCTCATGTTGGAAACCCCATGGTACAAAAAGCAGGGGATGAGAGAGGAAATGGAAAAGTTTAAAAATGTGGCCAGATTTGGGGCCCTGAGGCTTAGGTTTAGAACAAAGTTCAGTATGAGGATTTGCAGACTGAATGTATTAGTCACTGTTGGGTGTTGCAGGGGACAGATTACACCTTGCAGTGAATACTGGAATAGAATGCAGTGGCTGATCTCTGCTTCTGCAAGTATAATGGCTGGATGTCTGGCTGATCTGTCTCTTTGCTTAGGTGCTATACACAGCTTCCTGAGGTGGCACAGAGCAGAAGTAAAGAGAAAAAGGGCCATCATTTTATTAGCAATGCCAGATATTAAGTTTAGGTGGTGAGCTAAGTTAAAAAGTGAATATTACCTGGAGGTTGGAGAGATTTACCAATACTGCACCTTTGAAGTGAGATTACACTTAGGGGTGAATCTTAAATAGCTTTTTTAGCTCCTCCTTACTCAAAATTATTTATGTTAGATGAAAGTGTTGGTTCCTTGAGGCACTTTCATGCAAAATAGCCAATGCTTAATTTTACCTCCTGTTGTTCCTGTATTCTTAGATAAATCCAAGCTTTTGTATCCATCTTGAGGCACATGACTAGTTTTCAGGCTTGCATACTGATGCAAGGAAGAAAAATGGCAAGACACATGATATTTTTATTTCTGTACATCTTGAGAATTTGATTTCTCAGATATTAGGACAATTTACAATTAGCCACCACATACAGTTCTTGCTTAGAATTATGTGAAATGTTAACAAGATAGAAACTAATTCTATTCTGTAATAGAATTGCCCAGAGGTTATGGGGCAGTATACAAATGTAACAGATAAGTAATTCATAGCCTGTTCTTCGTTAGACAGTTTGTTAGCTATTTCTGTTTTCATTTATGTTCCAAATTACACCAGTGTCATTGCCCTTATAAGTATTTCATATTGTTTCTGTAAACTCAGCCTGATGCTCATGAATAGAAAAGTTGAACTGATGATATTTTCTTTAGCTGGAAAATAAAATATAAACGACTATCCTGTTTTCCCTCTTTTATTTGTTTGAACTGAAGTAAGCAGGAATAATTTGAACAGGTGTGTCTGATTTTTGTACATAGTTCACAAGCCTTAATTGGATAAGTGAGTTTATGAGAGATGACAATATATAGTCCATTTGATATATCTATGTTCCATGCTTTTCCAGGGGGTTCAGAATTCTTGACGTTTTTCTTTTGTGGGGGTGGGGGGAGAACATGAAAATTGGGTGCTCCACCCAATTTGGCATAATAATCTGGCAATAACTGATAGCATTTTCTGTTTATATTTGGTCATTCCTTAGAAATTGTTGAATTGTTCGCCACATTGATTTTCTTGTGACAGAGATGCTCTAACTTTCCTCACATATTAAGTACAGACATTTTGAGCTATCAGGATTCACAGCTGTATCCATTATTAACCTAGCTTAAGTCCTATTCATTTCAATGGGTCCACTCTAGGTAGGACCAACATTAAAGACTTTAAATTGAGAAGATAGTGCATTTTGTGCTTTTCCCTGCCCCGTCATACATTTCTTTCAATACATTGTTACTCATGCCCTCTAATTTCTTCCCTTCTGCTTTCCCACTTCTCCTGTATTTCCACCAAACTGCTGTTTTTTATTTCTCTCTCCTGCAGTCTTTACCTTAAATTTACTTATAGCAGACTCCCTCTCTTCTCTCTCCCTTTCAGTTCAGTTTTTTGCTGTGGATATTGATAATAAACATATTAATCTTTTATCTTGCTTACTAACGTCCTTCAAAGTACTTTCTGCCTGTCCCCTTCAGCAGATGAGGACTCTTCCTTCTTTTCTACCTCCCTCCCCCATTTCTTCATCTGCTGGTTTCCATAATTTAACACTACCTTCCCCCCACCCTCCTACACATGTGCACATTCTTCAAGTCTCAGTGCCATTGCACAGTGCCAGACTTTCTTCTGAGGAAGAGGAGGTGTTTATTGCCATAGCAGCACCAGTCCCTGGTGCTTTTCCTTCATTTGTCCTTTTTTGCTTCTGTTCTTTTCCCATTGTTTCTTCACCTTCAGTCACACTCAGCCAGCCACTCCCTGTTGTCAGTTTCCTCTCCTTCCTTCCAGCAAGCTACAGATTTGCTTTCTAGGTAACTCCCATTCCCATAGATGCCCATGTACTGTGCATGCAGGGAACTTTTGTTCAGGTTTCAACCAAAATATAACAGGCAGGCAAGCAAGGAGCCCTCGCTAGGTAAGCTGCAGGGCTGGGTTTCACTGTTTGAGAAATCCTGCACTGGCACAGTTGAGTACAGCTCTGTGGAAAGCCAAAATGGAAGCTCCACTTGTAAAACAAATCCTTTAAAATTTGCAAGTGTCTGCAAAATGCCCTATTCTGTTCCACATACTTGCACATATTAAGTTGTATGTATGCAGCACTCCTGCGACTCCTGTGAGTCCCTTGGACTGCAGGGCGATCAAACCAGTCAGTCCTAGAGGAGATCAACCCTGACTGCTTTTTAGAAGGCCAGATCCTAAAGTTGAAACTCAAATACTTTGGCCACCTAATGAGAAGGAAGGACTCACTGGAGAAGAGCCTAATGCTGGGAACAATTGAAGGCAAAAGAAGAAGGGGACGGCAGAGAATGAGGTGGCTAGATGGAGTCACTGGGGCAGTGGGTGTGAGCTTAAGTGGACTCCGAGGGATGGTGGAGGATAGGAGAGCCTGGAGGAATATTGTCCATGGGGTCGTGATGGGGCGGACACTAGCAAGAACACGCAGCACAATCAAGCATCTGTTCACAGCAGGGGTTTCTCGTTCCTTTCCCCACATTCTATACCCCTTTGGAGTTTCTGAGAGTTTAGGACTCATTGAAATCCTAAATGGGATGATGTTTTTGGGGCTTCACTGAGAGGGGAATTGCATAAAACCAAGCTAAGACATCTTATGCAAGAAAACTTTGTTCTGGTTTCAACTGTTTCCTGCCTGTTTTTTGCTGGTACCCCCTGTTCCACATCCAAGCCCTTCTCCCAAGGTTGCTCTAACTTGTAGGAGAGATTTTTTTGGAGAGTTAGAGATTTGCAGAGTCCATTTTATGTAATAGTGGATACAGACAACTGAACTGCTTTTTGTAGGTTTAATACGCTACTGACAAAAAAAATATGTTAAGCTCTAGGTACTTGTATTCAGAAGTAAGTTGTGTTGAAACAGGATTTGCTTCTGAATAAATGGCCAGGACCCTAGAAAGTTTGAGATTTATATTGCTTGTCTGACATTCCCTTTCCATCTCCATGCTGCATGGAAAATTGGCAATTGCATTTTAATCTGTGGTTTAGTCGCAGTGTCATGCCCAACCCCATGGACCACAGCATGCCAGGTTCTTCTGTCCTCCACCATCTCCTGGAGTCTATCCAACCCCACACTCATCACATCAGTGACTCCATCCAGCCACCTGATCCTCTGCTGTTTCCTTCTTTTGCCCTCTACCTCTCCCAGCATCAGGAACGTTCCAGTGAGTCCTTCCTTCACATTACGTGGCCAAAGTATTTGAGCTTTAGCTCCTGTATCTGTCCTTCTGAAGAACAGTCAGGGTTAATTTTGTTTAGGATTGACTGATTTGATCTCTTTACAATCCAAAGGACTCTAAGTCTTCTCCAACGCTACAGTTCAAAAGTGTCAGTTTTTCAGTGCTCAGCCTTCCTTATGGTCCAACTCTTACAGCCATACGTTTCAACTAGGAAAACCATACCTTTGACTATATGAACGTTTGTTGGCAAGGTAATATATGCTGTCTAGATTTCCCATAGCTTTCCTCCCAAGGAGCAAGTGTCTTTTAATTTCTTGGCTGTAGTCACCACCTGCAGTGATCTTGGAGCCCAAGAAAATAAATGTGAGGGGAATAAAAAACAATGCTTTATATGTCATGAAAAGCATTCCCCCTCCTGGCCTAGCACAGTCCCTTGGCTATGCATAAAATAGCTGTTAGGGACCCCATAAATATATTTATAACTCAAATGCCAAATATTTGTTTATGGTTATAGCAGACTGAAGAGGAGCAATACTTTCTGGCTTTGAGCTCTGACAGTTCAAGAATATGTGTTGCCACTGTGCAAATAGATTGTTGGAGGATCACAGAGTGATAGTAATGTTCAATCTTGACCATCATGTCATGGGTGCTGTCACAAAACGGCTGCCATATCAACTTGTCCATTCATAAAATGGCTGCCATGGGGCCTGGCTGTCCAAAAACACTCATTCCTCTGATGGTAATTAGTGAAAGTTAATGAAGACTAGCCTTCTTAACAACCCATGTACAAACCACAGGTAAGATTTAGTTGTTAAATGAAAGTCCCATGGCAAGTGACTCTAATGAGAAAAGAAGTCCAAGATAGGTAGGCATTTGCAGAAAAGGAAATTCTAAAGACAGAATTATAATTCCAACAAGGAAAAAGGTTAAAAGACAAAAGAAGAGCTCCTTGTGGCTTCACATAAAGCTTAGAGATGATCTGAAAATGAAAAAGGACATGTATAGGAAGTGGAAGGAAGGCCTGACTACACAGGAAGAATAAAGGGAGGTAGCACAGAATTGCAGGAATGTCATCAGGAAGGCTAACGTGAAGAATGAACTGAGGTTAGCAAGGGATGCTGGAAGCAACAAAACAGCCTACAGATATGTCTGTAGTCAAAAACAGAGGAAAAAAATGGGGGTTCAGCTACTCAATCTGGATGGCAAAAGTGTAACAGATGACAAAGAAAATTCAGAAATGCTCAATTCTTACTTGTCTCTGTTTTCCCCCAAAAAAAGATTATCTTCATGGAGGAGTGGAAGTACAAGCTGAAGGAGCAGGATGACAGCTCAAGAATGATAGGCAAATAGTCAAGGATAATCTAATTGGGTTGAATAGGTTCAAATCTCCAGAGCCTCATGAATTCTGTCCTAGAGTCATAAAGTAGCTGGTGGAAGAACCACTATCTATTATCTTCAAGAAATTATGGATGACAGGGAAAGTGCCAAATGGGTGGAGAAGGGCTAATGTTGTCCCCATGGTGGGCATGTTGTGAGTGGAGCCGGCTGGAGCTGGGAGTCAGAGTAGATGGCCCGGGAGGCCCCTTCTGACTCGCTCTGCTTCTATTTTTCAGGAAAGAACAACAACAGCCTGGGAACTACCAATTTGGGAAAATTCTAGAGCAAAGTATAAAGCAGTCATTCAGCAAATACCTTGAAAACAATGTAGTGATTACTAGAAGCCAACACAGATCGGTCAAGAACAAATCCTGCCAGACTAATCTGGTTTCATTTTTTGATTGGGTAACCTCCCTGGTGGACAGTGGGAATACTGTGGATGTAATCTAGCTTGGCTTCAGCAAAGCCTTTGACAAAGTGCCCCATGATAATTCTGATTAGCAACCTAGCTAAAAGTGAGCTAGATGGGGCAACTGTCAGGTGGATTCAGAATTGTACTCAAAGAGTGCTCATCAGTGGCACCTTCTGAAACTGAGGAGAGGTAACAAGTGAGATACTGCAGGGCCCCCTCTTCGACCCAGTGCTCTTCAACATTTTTATCAATGATATGGATAAGGAAGTACAGGGAATAGTGATCAGGTTTGGAGATGACACAAAACTGGGTGGGATAAATAATATCCTGGAAGCCAGAAACAAGATTCAAGGTGATACGGATAGGTCAGAGTGCTGGGCTGAAAACAGCAGTATGAAATTCAAAAGGGACAAATGCCAAATTCTGCAGCTAGGAAAAAGAAACCAATGCATTGTTATAGGATAAGGAATACCTGACACAACAATACCGCAAGTGAGAAGGATCTTGAAATTGCTGTGGATCACAAGCTGAATATGAGTCAACAATTTGATGTGCTTGCAAAAAGAGGCAAATGCTATTTTAGTTTGCATTAATGAAAGTATCACTTCCGACTCCTGTGAAGTACTAGTTCTTTACTCAGTGGTAGTTGGACTTCATCTGCAGTACTGTGTCTAGTTCTGGGACTTACCTAGTCAGCTTGCCAGAGAACATGGTATCAAGCATCGTCAGCAGGTACCTTCAAAGTATGGTGCTGACATTGGGAGGCTTCACAGAATCTGCGTCTATCTGTTTACAACCAGCATAATTTCTGCACTGGGTGCCTCCTTGTGGAAGTGTAACTTAATGTTTGCAGGGTAGGTGGCAGTTGAATCAGATCTTAGATGAAGAGCACCAAATGTCCTTTTTTTAGCACTGAACGTATGTTTGCGTCAAACAATTGAGTTTCTCACAATAGTATCCCACAGGGCCTCTGAATACATTTCTGCTGGACTGCAGCCATCCACTGGCCTCACATAATAGCACTTCTAACTTTAGGAGTGGCATCTCAGTGTAAGCACAGGACCTGTTTTTAAGCAAACTTTCAATACAAAATCAGCTTGTATGTCTGACGCAAGTAGCGAAAAGCAAAACAATGGAAGCTTAAGATTGCTGTATTCAAAACTTCCTTTTCAAAAAATGTAATTTTGATTGTCTTAAGCTTGAATGGTTTGTGCACACCTAACATATTACTAACATATTAGTGCAATGTTACTTCCTTCTGTGTATTGGTCCATTAGCAGACCTTTGTATTTGTCACAAAAAATGGGCTTTGCTGACTTAGTTCTGTTTGAAAATACTATTGATTTTTTGAGTGCTGACAGTGCGCTTCTAACAGAACATCAGGTATGGAGGTGAGTGTGTTGTTTGCCATGAGTACAATCAAAGAAGCTGAATCTGTGGTTCAGTTAAGGGTGGGAGTCAGTTTGAAATGAGGCATAAATAATATAGTTGCAGTTGTAGTGAAAGAACTGTAATTAGATCTCAGGTTTTATGTGATGTGACCTCCATATGGGTTGGTTTATTGGTTGCCCCTGAAATACCAAACAGGAAAAAGTATGAAGGACTTTAAAGGAAGAAAAATGGGAAATTAAAAGAATGGGACCACTGTGAGGTGTTTCAGTGGGAAGTGGCTGCCCTGCTGGAATAATCGGTATCTTGATCTGTATTGACTCCAAATCACACATTATGCTAACTGTATAGTGTCTAGTTGAAAGTTGGCTTCTTGTTTACTCTAGGATAAGGGTGCACAGTGCTTGATTCAGACTGGGACCACTGTGAATCAGAGGAGAAGATAAAACCTTCCCTCCACACCATCCCCCCCACCCCCCATTTTAGAAAAGAAATAGTCCTCATCGCTGTCAAGGCTTTTGTTTCCTAACTTCCCCTGATGTGGTAGTGGTGGGGAAATAATGCGGGGTAATCCTCTTGCGTAGCAGTCCCAATCTAAATTGAGGTCATGCATACTGACACTAGGATAAAAATCTCACATTTAGTTACACAAGTTCAGAGAAGGGCAACAGAGATGATAAAGGAACTAGAAACTATTTAATTATTGAAGGAATTGAGTAAGAGAAAACTGAAGTTGGATATAGTCTGGGCAGTCAGACAATAGAGTCAACTGCCTGGGGAGGTGGTGAGTTTTCTGTCAGTGGAGTTATTCAACCGGAGAGTAACTGCTATCTGTCAGGGGTGCTTTAAACTGGATTCCTACACTGAACAGGGGGCTAGACTCGAAAGCATGAATGGCTTCTTCCAACCCTTTGATGTTTTCATTCTACATACAGGGTATATCAAATGACCCTAAATTCAAATGTTCCAGAGTTTGAACATTTTTTGTTGTTGTTAGTTGCAAAGTTGTGTCTGACCCATCGCAGCCCCATGGACATCATTCCTCCAGGCCTTCCTGTCCTCCCCCATCCCCTGGAGTCCACTTAAGCTCACGCAGACCTCATTCTCTGCTGTCCCCTTCTTCTTTTACCATCAATTGTTCCCAGCATTAAACTCAAGGTAAAAAACATTTTGACATTCGAACAATGCTTCTATGTTCAAACTGTGTGCATAGTGAAAAAAATGCAGTCACTGTGGAAACATCAACTGATGTGTGCCCAAGTTCTCGATCGTTTTCAGTGCATGTCTTTTCAAGTGTTTTCAGTGCTTTTACTTTTTTGGTTATATATATATAGGTTATTTTTTATTTTTTTGGTTATATATATAAAACCGCTACATTTGCTGTTTAAGTTTATCGAGATGGGTATTGTTCAGGGTCTGGAAACAGATTAATTCACTTTCCATTATTTCTAGTAAGGAACATTTCTTCGGACTGCAAATAATTCAGAGTTCAAATGGCCTCCTGAAACGAATTAAGTTTGAAGCACGAGGCACCACTGTATTATGTGCTTAGCAGAACATATGGTTTGGCACTCAGTTTGGTTTCTAGTTGAGTTCTGGAATCAAAACTACCTTGATCACTCTGGTAGGTGGGCTATGCCAGGAAACAAATGAGGGGAGTGTGACCCTGTTTTTCCTTGACCTGCCATTGGCACTCAGTACAGTGACTGAGCTATCTGTACATCTGGATACACAGGCAGTAGTTGGGATCAATTGTGGAATTTCCTAAGATGACTGCTCAGAACATAGCCACTTTTTCTATGCTGTATAGGAAATTCATAGGAACACGGGGGAAACCTGAGTCAGAACAATTCTAGCTAATTTTGTTGTTCCTGACTAGCAACAGCCCTCCAAAGTTTCTGGAAGGATTTTTTTTCCTAGCCCTGAAGAAACTGTGGACTGAACTTGAGACTTTCTGTATGCAAAGTGTGTGCTCTACCACTGAGCTACTGCCTCTCTCTTAAGTCTTGGGTGACATATCTACTATCGTATCTAACAAACTCTTGCAGCATGAAAATCATTTTATAAAATTGTGCTTGGAAACAATATCTCAAATCTGTCTGGTGATCATTGAATTTAGATGGTGGTGTTAGTATTAGTGATCTAAACCACTATGAAATCTAGCCTGACTTAAGTTCTGGTCTTAAATTATGTGTAGATATAGAAAGTACTATGTACAAAATTGTGGGTAGGGTAGGATACAAAGAAATTGTAGTTGGATGTGAATGAGAACCCTAAGTAGAGTATACTACAAAGTAATGTTGATTCAGAGTTTCATTACGGTACACATGGTGTTCCTAGTGTGTTGGGGTGGTTTTGCTTCTTCATTTGCCTCTGTGGCTTGGAGTACCATGGAGGCTTATGTGGACAGAAAGCTTGACTGCAGTTCTCCATGCTTGGTAACAGTAGCCCAGATTAAGCAAACTGAAGCTGTCCTATTTTGGGCGCATCATGAGAAGGCAAGACTCACTGGAGGAGACAATTGTACTAGGGAAATCAAAGGCAAAAAATGGAAAGGAAGAAAAATATGGGATGGATCAACTTTATAAAGGAAACTATAGCCTTGCATGTACAAGAGCTGAACAGGCTGTGAAGGACATTTTGGAGAGCATTTATTCGTAGGGTCACATAAGTCAGAAATGCCTTGATGGCACATCAGAGCAACATAACAAAATGTATAATATGAACTGTTTATAAAGATGAGTTGGAACTATAGCTAAAAAAATGTAGTTGTCAGTTTAGTAATTGGCACCAGCCATGTTTATCACATTAGATCAGTGTTTAATGTTGGGTCCATTTCTGGGCCCAATTCACAGTGCTGGTTTGACCTCCAGTACCATTAATGGTTTTGACTTTCATGGCTGCCCATGCTGCCCATGTGCCAATATTTTCAACAGCAACCCTACTTTCAGTCCCCCGCTGCCTGGGCTAGAGTGGATGACTGGTAGGAAAAGGATCTTTCCAGTGCTTTCTCTGCAGTAGTAGAATTCTCTTTTCAGACAGGTTTGCCTGGTTTCCAGTTTCTAGTTCATTACCATTGTAGCACAACATTTAATCTCCAGGTTGTTTTTATTTCTGCTGAAGGTTTTACTATCATTTTAAGGTTCTTCTGATTTTTATGATTTAAAAAAATTTATATGTTTTGGTTTGGTACATTCTCAAGAACTCATTTTAAGAGCAGGCAAACATCAAGAATAATAAAAATGTATGTTTATTTCCCATTCTTAAGTCTGCTGGCTTTTTGGCTGGAGGCATAACTTCCTTCAGAAAGCTTGATTTCAGTAGACTATTGATTTAATAAGCTTGCCTGCTGTGTTTTGTATATAGCTTTATTTGAGCCAACCGTTGAAATGTTTGAAACTAAGCAACATTTTGTGAAAGGCAACTGCTCAGTGATCACTGACTGTACTTTTAAAATTTTAGTTCCTTCTGACAACACACATTACATCTGTCTATAGGTCTATCAGTTTGAGGTTATCTCTGCATGCATGCAATAAATGTCCAGAAAAGCTTATGGAAGAATTAATGTATTATTCTTGAAGGGGCCACAAGATGATCAGTGTGATACAGCTCAGCATTTTTACTGTATTTGTGTACCCATGTTTTACTTTTTCTCTTAGAACAGCAATCAAGGAACATTTAATCAGTCATATCAGCTTCACTAGTAAGGATGTGTTTCTTCTAATATTGCACAGAAAATCTGCCTTGGAAAGTGTAATCATGGAATTAGTAGTACAAGTGTGAGGTATATAACTAGATTTGATGCTTTGTGTTTTTTAAGTTTGAACTCATTGCTAGGAATATTATGTTTGTAGCTTGTGGCATAGTATACTGAAACTGATGCTGATGTTCCAAATTTGGAAGTCCATCATGTACAATCCTATGTACATCTGCTCAGAGGGAAGCCTTTTTGAGTTCTGAGAAGACATATATCAGGTTGTGAAACTAAGAAAAAGTAGAAATTATCCTCAGCCTTATCTTTTTATGGAATTTCTCTAGGTGTTTTACAGATTAAAGCATAGTACACAAAAACTAAAACACCACAGGTAAAAAAAGTCAACAGTCTCCTGTGGTATGTCAAAAATACTCAGTTTTTCTCAGTTCATTTCAGTATTCATTTCTGAAAGACTGAGCTTCCCAAGAGATATATGTGTATGTCCCCAGAGATGTATGTGGGAGGGAGAATGTTTTGTTAAATTTCTGAAGACAAAGAGTGTTTCTTATTGTCAAAGGTAACTTAAATGGCATCCTACACGCATAAGTTATTTAGAAGAAAGAGATAATTATCCCCTTGGAGGAGGGGGTAAAAGGCCAAGGATTTTATATTCTCCTGTGGGACCAATAAAGGGGAAAAGGCTTCCATCTTAATCCCAGAATAATTGTAACGATTATGTTGCACTTCCTACTGTACTCCACCTACCTTGTATCATAATTTCCTTTCTTACATTTGTGGCTAAATGCCAGAGCAGCACAAACTGGTCTGTCTGCAGTAACAGAGAAGACAGAAACATAGGCTGACCATCAGCAGTAGATATAGGTAAATACCAATTTTCTAGTACAGTAAGCAGCTAGCTATGAAAATTGTTCAAGATACCAAGATATTTTATATATTTTTAGTTAGTTTTTCTGTTAGTTCTAATGTTGCTTATTTTAATCTTCAGATGTATCCACTGAATCCTTTCAAAATTTGAAATTAATGTTTTTCCACTGCTGTGTATTTGACTAAAATGCTGTTTATTAGACGATTAATCTTTGTAGAGACTTCTTTTTGTCATTCAGAAAGTTATAGACAGGTCAGCAGAAATAATAGAAGGTTTTTTGTTTTTTGAGTTCTATGTGATCTGCTGGTGAAGATATTACCTCTATGTTTTCTGGGATCAGGTAAGATGGAAAATGGTTTAAATATGCTTACTGTTTGGTGAAATGCTGTAAATGTTTGGGTATTTAAGTATGGCTATGTAGATTTCATAAGAACTTAATTGTTAAGCTTATTTACCTCTTTTCACATGACTTAAAATAACTTTTGTTCCTGTTAGAATATATCTGTGATGCCTTTCTGGACTTTGCAAAATTGGTTGTTGCCTGTGTTATTCTTTCTTGAATTCAAGGATGCAATTCTGTTTCTTATGAAGCAGGTTTGCTATATAGAAATAAATATTGATGGTAATACAGCACAAGTTGCTTTATGTGACCTTAATCCTGTTCTGAATATATTCTATTTTGAGAGATAGAGATATTCTGTTTGTATAACAGCACAGACTTCAGGGGTCTTTCAAAATATTGCAATTAATAACCAACCATCAGTGGCTTCAACTCATTTATCTCATGTATTTTGCTTTACACTACTGAAACTTTTGTCAATATTTTAAGTAGCACTTGTTCAGATTTCTGAAAGATATAAACTATGTAGGGAAACCAAAGTCATCTTATCAGATGTGATCGTGGTTGCTTCACAAAAGGCAACTTTCATACGTGGGTATCATCTTTGCATATGAAAAAATGTGTGTATAGTGTAATGTGTGATGTACTCTTGTTATGTGAGCTTGAGAAGTTACTGTGTGAGTAGGATTTTTTGCACTTCTAAAGATATTATTCAATTAAATATATTCTTGGTAAAATGGTCACTGTACTAAATTATGCCTTCAAGTTTTATGCCAATGGGTCTACTTTGAATTCAAATGTGAATAAGGAAAATTCTGGTTTTTATTTTATTATTTGAAGTTGCCTAATTGGTGTTTTTCATTAAGAGTATCTGGACAACACAAGATCTCTCAAAAGAAGATTTTGAAAATTTTATATAGATTAACATATATGAAAAATATTAATTGATTAACCAAATATAATTAAATAAGCCAAAGATGGTTTTTACTGTTACATACTTCAGTGAATATGCATTAGGAAATAGCAGGCAATACCCTCATTCAAATTCCAACTTATCCATAAATCCCATGGGTGACCTCATTTTTTTAGCCAAACTAGGAAATGCATGCAGAGGGCCATGCATGCCACTTCGAACTGCATAATAGCAAAATAACATTGCATTTAATGTCTAATCATGGGCATGTATATGGTTTTAATGTGTAGATAAGCCAGTTCAGTGTAGTGGTTAAGAGTGCTGGACAGGACTTCTGAGAGTTTGAACTCCTCTGGGTTGTAAATCATAGATTCTCAGCCTCATCTGTCTTACAGGTGGCTGTTGTTGCAGTGAAGATAAGAGAGAGAGGTGGAGAAACTTGTAAGCTGCCTTGAGTTCCTTGCAGGAGGAAGAAAGGCAGATTATAAATGCAATATAATAATACTCATAATAGTGATAATAATGGTTGTCTTCTCCAGTGAGTCTTGCCTTCTCATGATGTGTCCAAAGTATGACAGCCTCAGTTTTGTCATATTTGCTTCTAGGGAAAGCTTTGACTTGATTTAATCTAGGACTATTTTTTGGCTTTCTATTTTCAATATTCATAAAGCTTTCTTCTGGTACCATGGTCCGAATGAATCGATGTTCTTCCTGTCAGGTTTCTTCACTGTCCAGCTTTCACACCCATATGTAGAGATTGAGAATACAATGGTGTGCATGATCTTGGGTTTGGTCCCCAGTGAGATGTTCCTACATTTGATGATTCTTTCTAGTTCCTTCATTGCTGCCCTTTCAAGTCTCAGTCGTCTTCGAATTTCTTGACTCAGTTAGAATTGATGACTGAGCCATCATATAAAAAAAACTTGTATTTCTTCATTGTTAACAGTAAATTCTTTGTCAGTTGTGATTGTTGATATCTTAATGTCCATTGCAGTTCTGCTTTTGCACTTTTTCTTTCACTTTCATCAGGAGTCATTTCAAGTCATTGCTGCTTTCTGCCAGTACAATGGTGTCATCTGAATCTTAAATGATTGAAATGTCTTCTGCCAATTTTCACTCCTTCCCCTGATTCTAATCCAGCTTTTCTTATAATATGTTCTTTGTACAGATTGAATAGATAAGGAGAGAAACATTGTTTGATGTCTTTGCCTATAGGAAACAATTCTGTTTCTCTATATTCTCACCTAACAGTAGCTTCTTGTCCACAGTATAAGTTACATATCAGAATAATCAAGTGCTGAGGCACATCCATTTCTTTCAGGATCATCCATAGTTTCTTATGGTCCACACAGTCAAAGACTTTGCTGTAGTCCATAAAGCATAAACTGATTCTCTTTTGATATTCCTTTTGTGCTCCAGTAGCCAACATATATTTGCCAGATGATCTTGAGTGCCTATTCCTTTTCATAGAATCATAGAACACTTTCTATGTGCATAGCCAGAAGCGTGGCTTCTCGATCGAGAGAGGTATTACTACCACTCTATACGACTCTGGTGCTCCCGCAGCTGGAGTATTGTGTTCAGTTCTGGGCCCCTCCTTACAGGAAGGATATAGCCAGGTTAGAGTCAGTGTAGCATAGGGCCACAAGGACGGTGGCCGGATTGCAGGGAAAGCCATCTGAGACAAGACTTGAGGGAATTGGGTCTTTTCAGCCTGGAGTAGAGGAGACTCTGAGGGGATCTGTTGGCGACATACAGGTATGTGAGGGGGTGTCACACGGAGGTGGGTAGAGACCTGTTCTCCCCTGCAGAGGAGGGCACGACGTGCTCCAATGGAGCAAAGCTCAGGGAACCAAGGTTTAATTTGGACTCTAGGAAATACTTCCTGACAGTTAGGACCCTGAGGGTATGGAATGAGCTTTCATGGGAGATGGTTGAGGCCCCATCGGTGAGGGTGTTCAAGGATGGGCTAGACATGCTCATGGTGGGCATGTCATGAGCAGAGCCAGCTAGATGACCCAGGAGACCCCTTCTGACTCGCTCTGTTTCTATGTTTTTATAGAATAGAATAGTGGAAGTAGCCAGAGGGCCCCTGGGTCTGGTCCCCCGCTGAGTGCAGGAATCCAAGTTAAAGCGGAATCCCTCTCAGATGGCTCTCCAGTTGCATCTTGAATGCTTCTAATGTGGGAGAGCCCACCAGCTCCCTAGATAATTGATTCCATTGTTGTACTGCTCTAACAGGAAGTTCTTCCTGATGTTCAGCCAAAACCTGGCTTCCTGTAATTTGGGCCCTTTATTCTATGTCCTGTACTCTGGGATGAAGGAGAAGAGATCTTGTCCGTCCTCTTTGTGACAACCTTTCTAGTATTTAAACAGTGCTATTGTATCTTCCCTCAGTCTTCGCTTCTTGGGGCTAAATATGCCCAGTTCTTTCAGTCTCTCCTCATAGATAGGGCTTTGTTTCCAATCCCTGGATCATCTATGTAAGTCCTCCTCTGAACCCTTTCCAGCTTGTCTGCTTGTCTGCAACTGTGGTGTCTAGAACTGGACACAGTATTGCAGATGAGGCGTATCTAGCACCGTGTAAAGAGGAGCTAGTACTTCACAGGACTTGGAAGTAATACTTTTATTAATGCAGCCTAAAATAGCACTGGCTCTTTTGGAACCATATCACAGTGTTGACTCATATTCAGCTTGTGATCCACAACAATTCAAAGATCCTTCGCAGTTGCAGTATTGTTGTGTCAGGTATTCCCCATCTTGTAACAATGCATTTGGTTTCTTTTTCCTAGGTGCCGAACTTGGCATTTGTCCCTTTTGAATTTCATTCTGTTGTTTTCAGCCCAGCACTCCCAACCTATCCGTATTACCTTGAATCTTGTTTCTGGCTTCTAGGGTATTAGCTGTCCCATCCGGTTAGAATCCAACTTGAGCGTCAGACATTTCTCATTCCATATATGGTAATTTTCTTTGTTGCAGCACTTGGTGTTTCTTTGCTTACTTGGGAAATTACTGCACTGGTCCTATGGTTGCTGCATTCTTTTGCATCTCCTTTCTTGGGCATTGGAATGTATATTGAACATTTCCAATCTGTGGGGCCATTGTTTTCTTTTCCATATTTGCTGGCATATTCTTGTTAGTATTTGGACTGATTCAGTCTCTGCAACTTGGAATAGTTTTGTTGGTATGCTATCTACTCCAGGTGCTTTATTCCTTCCAATTCCTTTCAGAGCTGCTTCAATTTCTGATATTGCAGACTCATAATATCTCCTTGAAGGAGCCTGTCCTCCTTCCACCTGTTTTTTATGTTGTTATGTGCCATCAAGTTGTGTTTGACCTATGGCGACTCTATGAATTCCCAAAATTCCCTGTTTCTGACTGCTCTATTTGGCTCTTCCAAGTTCAAGACTGTGATTTCCATATGGATTCATTCCATGTCATATTTGGTCTTTCTTTTTGTCTTCTGCCTTCAATTTTCCCTAACATGATTGTTTTCTTCAGTGAGACCTGCCTTCTCATGATGTAGTCAAAGTATGACAGCCTCATTTTTTATCATTATCATTTTTTTTCTCCAAAGGAAAGCTCTGCCTAGTCTTTTGTACAGTTGTCCTGTATATTGTCTCCACCTTCTCTTTATTTTCTCTTGGTCAGATAGTACCTTGTTTGTCTTTCAGTATTGCTAATCTAGGTTTGAATTTCCCTTTGATTTCTTGGATTTTCTGGAAGAGTCTCTTGTTTTTTTCTTCTTTTGTTTCTCTCTTCTGTTTCTTTGTACTGGTACTGTAAAAGTTTTGTTTGTCTCTGTGTGATAGTCACTGAAAGGTTGCATTCTAGATTCTGATGCTATTTCAGTCACTATTTTGCTTCTTGCCTGCCCGAAAAACAATTGTTTTTCGTTTGCCATCCATCTAGGCTCTTTCTTTCTATTTGGTACAGGAATTGTCTTTTGGCATTCTTCCCTAATACAGTATCTGGTTTCAGTCCACAGTTTTTCTGGCTCATGGAAACTTAACATAAGTAGTACGTATCTGTTCTTTATGTGGATTTTGTCAGTTATGTTATTGAAGTTATATTTTGGCACTATGTTTCTGTGAGCTGTGTTTTTCACTTTAATATTAAAAATTCTTGGTCACTACTGCAACTTGCTTTCAGTCTTGTTTTGGCAGCAAGAATACAGCTTCTCTGTCTTCCCTATCGAGTTATATAATATGTTTGATTTTTGGTGGACATCTGCTGATATCCATGTATAAAAATCATCTGAGCAATTTCTTGAAGTATGTGTTTGTGATGAGATTGTTGGCTTGACAGAATTCTATGAGTTCTCCTCCCTCCTTTGTTTCTTACCTCTAGGCCAAGTGCTCCCATATCATTTGATCATGCTTTGTTTTCTACTTTTGCATTCTGGTCCCTTAGGATTATCAGCATTTCTTGTTTTGGTGTATTATCAAATTCTTCTTGAACACCTGCATAGAAGTGTTCAAATTCTTTTTCTTCAGCATCTATTGTTGGAGCATAGACTTTAATGATGGTTATGCTGATAGGTTTTCCATTAATTCTGATTGATATTGTTTGGCTGGATTTTTCACTATAGCTCCTTTCTGCCTGTGCTACACGTTGCATCAGTATCAGAGCTACTCCATTTCTTCTGAGTTTTTCATTTCTGGAGTAAAACATTTTGTGTTTGTCTGACTGAAAATGCCCCATTCCAGTCTACATTAGCTCACTCACACCAAGTAGTTCAATGTGTAACAGTTCCATTTCTTTTTTTTTTACAGTTTTCAGTTTACCTTGATTTATAGTTTTCACATTCCATGTACCAATGATATCTGTTGTGTAGTACTGGACTTTCGTTTCACTTCTATTCATGTCAGCCACTAGACTTCCTTTTGGCTTTGATCTAGTTGCAATATTAGTGACAGTACTATTCATACTTGTTTTTTGCTCTTTCCCAGTAGCTTGTTGAATGTCTTTCAGCCTGGGGGATGGGGTGTCTCATTTTCTGGCACTATATCTTGTTTCATTTTGGACTACTTCATCATAGGATTTTCAAGGTAAGAAGGTACAGAAGTGGTTTAACATTGTCTTCTACACATTGCTACTCAGAGCTACTTTGAAGATCACTGTGATTACCTGTGAAAGATCCCCCATCATTGTTGCCTTCCACTACATCCTTGCCCCCATCAAGAGAGATCCATTATCGTCTGATAATTCCTGATGGGGTTTGAGAATGTCAGAGAAACTGAGAGCAATGCCAGTCTGAGAGCAAAGGAGGCCAGACTGTCTCACTAAACCAGTCTCTTAGCAGAATCGCCCAAGGCAGAATGGTCTCAAACCCCATCACCGCACTAAGGTGTGCATCCAAGAGGGGGAACTGAACAAAAATCATGACTACAGAAGACAAAATCGTGACTACAGAAGAATCACGGAACTTTAATCTCAATAATGACGATATTAAAAGTATGAAAAATTTTTCCATACCCTGACTCAGTCATCATTTCAAATGGAGATTGCAGTCAATATTTTAGAAGAAGACTGAGATTTGGAAAGACAGTAATGAAGAAAGTAGAAAACATAATCAAGTATAAGGACAGAATCATCCACACTATTGCATTTCTGATCACTATATGGATGGTGTAAGTGGACATTGAAGAAAGCTGACAGAAGGAAAATTGGCATATTTGAAACATGGGACTGGAGGACACCTTAGAGAATACCTTGGACCAACAGAAAGGCAAACAAGTAGGTTTTATATCAAATCAATCAGAAGTTTCCCTGGAAGCAAAAATGACAAAAACTGAGGATGTCATACTTTGGTCACATCATGAAAAGGCCAACTTAATGGAGAAGACAGTAAGTCCTCCAGCCTCATGCTTGGGAAAGTCTAGCAGAAGAAGAGCAAATATGAGATGGATTGGTTCAATTAAAGAAGCCAGTGGCTTGACTTTACAATTGCTGAGAAGCTCTTTCAAGGACAGGGCAGGTTGGAGGGCATCCATTCATAGATATGACTTGATGGCACATAACAATTCTTAAAGGAATCTCAGAGACTGAGTTCAATGCAAAATAGCTCCCACTATAGTTTATCAAGAAGTCTAGTTCTTTCTTCTGTGGCTTGAATACGGCAATATTTTATGTATCTGATCTGTAGTCCATTAAAATTTACACCATAATAAATGTGACAGTCTTCAGTGTGCCACAAGACTGTTTGTTGCTTTTTAATGAGATCTTATTTTCTTTTTACAGTAGCAAAACTGTAGATAACAAAACAGGACACATACGTTAAACACTTGGCAAATTATGAGATGGCATTAGTTTCAATAGCACAGAGTAAAATTGTAATAACTGGCAAGATTGTTAGGGAACTTGGAAAATTAAAGTTTAGTATAATGCCTGTACAGAGTAGCTCAAATAAGAAATACGCTTAGTGTTGGGTGTTTCACATTTTAATTTGCACCTTCCTGTGTCCACTTGTTTTTCTCCTTACACCCTATCATCTGGCTTTAGGGTGTGTTAGAGAGCTCTACCCTACAGAGGACAATATTTAGCAGTGATGTGTAAGGTGTGTAATTGACATGTGGGCAGGAAGGTGTTGAAGGGAATAGGAATACAAGATTTGAAATCAAATTGTGTAACAGATGATGTTGAGAAGAGGAGAAGGTGTAAGATATGTCCATACAATTAAATTGGACTCATATCCTGTCCACAAACCATTTTTCAAGTGAAGTGTTAACTAGTGGAGCACAGTAATGCTTGTTGAAGACATTTTTCCTCTGGAAGTCATGAATCTGGCAACTTCTGCAGATAACTCCTGAAAGTGAATAAATGCAATTACTTAGTCATTATCAGTTCACAGCTGGATACAGTTTCCCTAGATTTTTAGAATCACTGAAAATCACACCTGTTGTTGAAATTATTGTATCTGAATATCAGATATAAATTTAATTTTATTTCCAGAAGACATTATCAGTATAGCTTGTGAATTTCCAGCTGAAGGGTAACTGGTAAGACTGCCACAATCCCCCCCACCCAAATTGGGAAAACAGCTAGCTCAAACAAATTGCAGAAAGTAGTCTACTGAAAAATACAATATCCATTAAAATTACGTTGGAAATGTTTTGAGATAAGGTACACAAAGTTATGCAGCAATTTCAAGGTTGTAAATTTAATTTAAATATAGGAGGGACTAGCTAGGAGGAATTTAGTGCTGGAATAAAGCTGTGTGGAGAAGTTGTAAGATGTGTTCCTTAGAAGCTTCATGTGAAAGTTTTATGCATATCTTGTGCAAATGCTTCAAGGCAGAGAGAGGGTTAGGTAAGAGTGAAACTTCGCAACAATTTTGTGTTTCCAGTATGATTTTCTAAGTGACTTGTATTTTATATCTTTTAAAAGAAGCAATAGTTGATTGTGTTATATTGATGGGTTGTTGGATAGTAATATCCAGACAGTTAGGACCTCTTGTAATTGACCTAGATCTGGAATTAGGAGTAAGTAATGGAGTTAGCTTAGTTTGTTGATAGCACTTCCACAAGATTGACATGTTCCTGAAGCATAAGTCTGCCAATAGCTACTTGACTTAATGTCCATGTACTTCCTTCACTATCAGAGGGAGCAAGCCTATGTACACAAGTTGCTGGGGAACTTGGGTGAGTGGGTTCTGTTGAACTCATGAACTCCTTATGGGTTCCCTCATGCAGCTGGTTGGCCCCTGATCAAATAGAATGTGGAACTAGATAGACTCTTTTTTTTTAACCCAGCAAGGAGGTTCTTGTGCTCCATTTGGATTGAGGATGTTATATAGGTCTTACCAGAGTTACAAGAGTTTTAGATAGCAAGAGATTTGCTATGTTCACATATGCCTTAAATAACAATAAAGATTTTGCTAGCTGTTTTAACTTCACTAGTGATAAGATTTAGTTTTGTTTGGCAGCGGCGGTGGGGGGGTTGGTGGTGGTCATAGAAATACACATTTGTTTTTAAATTAATGAAGCCATTTGGAAAAAAATTGCTTTGTTTTATCCAAAGTTATATCAATGTAGGAATGAACAGCTGTATAGGTTTTTCAGGGTTTAGTTCCTTCAAAGCTATTAGTATTTTTATATTTCTTTTGCAGTGTAACATGATTGATCAGGATGTGTAAGCTATCTTTGGGTTGTTGGGTTTTGAGGTTTTTTTGTCTCTAATTTTTTGTAAGTTCTCGGCTGCATTTTGTACAGGTGTTCCACAACAGATTATTTAGGTGTAAGCCAATTACTCCTAACTGCAGAATGACACTGCATTCCTGGGTCAGCTGGGTCCCCAGACCTCCTGTGTTGAGTGCAGAAGTTTAAACAGAAAATTCTGTTTGTGCATTGGAGCTCCACACAGTCCAAATATATACTGTTGCAGGGTATTCTGCAAGGTGGAGCTTTGTACCACAGACCTAACTTAGGAGTATGATTTTGGTGATGAGGCCAGAAGTGCAGGTCCACTTTGTAAGTATGTGAGTAATGCATAAGGCTAGAGAAAGAAGTAATTTTCACGAATTAAGACCTCATTCTAGTTACATTGATACAAATAAGATAATTAACGAATCAAAGTTGTGGAGGGATCTCATCTTGATTCAGTGAAAACCAGAGATAAAATACATTAAGCCTTTCTCCAGTGTTATCTGTGTGTAGTTGAGGTAATGATATAGAATGTTTTGGTAACTCAAATGTTGTTATTACTTCTTCCACATAGTTTACAGTTAATGGCATATTCTGATCTCTTCCAGATGTTTCTTACAGTGTACCTCAGCAATAATGAACAACACTTCACTGAAGTTCCAGTTACCCCAGAAACCACTTGCAGAGATGTGGTGGATTTGTGTAAAGAGCCTGGTGAAACTGAATGTCATCTGGCTGAAGTGTGGTGTGGCTCAGGTATGTGAAAGATGGCTGTTGTAACATGCAACCATCTAGAAAATTTGCTTTCATTTATTTTAACACCATGGTTAATTAAAAACTTTGAAGAATCACACAAATTCGTAGAATATTTAAGTAGTACAGCTTTTTTTAATAGTACCTGCTTTTATGTTAACATGAAATGAAAAAGGACTAGGTGAATCAGTTGCACACTGTCAACCTGGGCTGACATCTTGTTTAACTTATGAATTTTTTGTGGAAGACACTTAAGACCTGGTTCTCACATAGCACTAACCTATCGTTTATTTAAATTGTGGTTTGTTTTCCTTCCTAGGGTTGTCTGCAAACCATGATTTACAACTCAATCACTAGTTTGATGGTTTCCCTTCTTCACCTTCTCCCTTCATGTATCCCAAGCGCCTTTGTAGCACTCACATCTAAGAAGCTTATTTTTTTTAACTTGTCTTGCCTACTACTTTTTAGCCAAATAAGAACACACAATTGTTGCTTTACATTTGTTTAAACTGTAGTCCATGGTTTAAACAACTCACACTTCATAATCTGGTTTGTATGACACAACAGCCTCACCATGGGTTTTTCAACCTTCAATGTGCTAAAGTATGTGCCAGGTCCAGTTTGAATATGCAAATCTGGATCAGTGCAATTGGGGAATTGCCATGTCGTACAAGCCCACCCACCATGGATTATTTGAGGGTTAAATTCTCACCCTGGGTTAGTAATGCAGAGTTAATTCCATAATTGGACCATATGATTCAATTATGGTTAATTAAACTGCTGTTTGTTATGTGCAAATCAGGTTTTTACAATGGTTCCTCTGCATCTTTAATGCAAATGTAAAAACTACTGTGGAGATATTTTTCACGTACAGTTATTTTTCATTTGTTCTCTCCTGCTTCTGTCCCACATTAGCAGTATTTATAGTGTAAGGGAGTTTTAAATACATATGACATTTAAGCCTCTTTTAAACTGAGTTCTATAAAATTCAGAGAATTCTTTCCTACTTCCTAGTATTGGTGTAAATAAAGAAATGATACAGAGTTCAACACATCTTGCACTTTTAAAACAAAGCCATGCATAGAGATAACAGTGATGGATATACTGTAGATAATTAGTTCCTACTTAGAACTACTTGGTAACACTAGCTTCACTGTGCTGTAAAAACTTGTTTTTAAACACTTTTAAGTTCTTCAATAAACTATGCTCTTTAATTTAGGTTGTGTTAAAGTCTTGGAAAAGTTAAGGCTCCAGTGAAACATGCCTTTCTTCAAATATCATCTCTATTGAAAGTGGGGCTTACATTAAAGAGGGGAAAATGCAAAGAGAGATACTTGCTGTCAATTTTTCCATTTTGTAGGTGCTAGATAAAAACACTTAAGTCTTCCAGGGGTTGTAAATGAGGCAAAACCATTTAAAATGTTGTGTTAGTGAATTTTCTCCTCCTCCTCCTTGGTAAGGCTTTGCTTTGAAATCATTGATAAAAGATAGTATATACATGGTTTCGGCGAATGGGGCGGCATAAAAATGTTTTAATAAATAAATAAATAAATAAATAAATAAATAAATAAATAAATAAAATAATCACCTAAATTTATGTAGACAAGTAGAGCAATACCTATTAATAAACAATGTTAGTTCTGATCCTCTTAGCTAGTTGCCATAAATGACAACTGCAAACATTATTTTCACACTACTTTTTTACTCAAAGAAAGAGAATAGAGTCAGGAAATTTAGTTTGAAATGGGGCAGCTCAAATTCAGGACATAAGCCCCAAATTTTGTTGCCTGTCAGATTTGTTCTGGTGGCGGGACAGCAATGGTTTTGAAATTAATATATGGCCCTTTATACTCAAGCTAAGCACATTAGATCCCCTGCTAATATAAAACCATGCTTTCCCCCCTCAACTCGTGCATCTAAAATATTTTTAAACCCCTTGATTTTTATGGTATGTACAAGTCTGATGACTCTCTGGCTGGCAGAATTTTGATAGAATCTTATATAAGTGAAGTCTAGAATCAAATATGACAAAGCTGTAGCTGTCATACTTTGGGCACTTCACGAGAAGTCAAAACTCCGTAAAGAAAACCATCATGCTAAAGAAAGTCAAAGGCAGAGGAAGAAAAGGAAGCCCAAATATGAGATGGATTGATTCCATAAAGGAAGCCACAACCTGGAAGAGCTGAACAGCGCTTTCATGGATAGCACATTTTGGAGAATTTTCATTCATAGGGTCACTGTAAGTCCAAGATGACAACAATAGTATTTTGTGTAAGATAAATGGGTGTATGTGACCTAGTATTTTCTGTATCAGCTGCAAATATTTTCTAGTGGCTAAAACCATTGCTGTCCCTCTGAAGGCTAAAACTGAGTTCTGTTCCTGTGTAACAAGTTTAAACAATGTTTCTTTGCACATTCACCAGTGTTGGCTCCTTGAGTATGGTGGCACCTGATTACTGTACTCTGCTGGCATGTTGACCTTGGTCATCTTGCCCTACTGGCACAGAAGAGCAGGTAATGGCAACAGTGCAGCAGTTTTTCTGCCTTGTTCAAAACATCAATTTTCTGGTGCAGTAATTGACAGGAACAGGATTCTAAGATTTTACATTAAACTTTAAAATTCTGTAATCTTGGTACTTAGGCTGCAGGTTGTTTGTAGAAATTTTAGTCTACTTGTGCTTTATAGCTTTGGGTTATAAATTGCAAGCAATCATGGAGGTTATGTAGTGAAAATTCTAACACAAAAGACATTCCCTTAACATTAATTAGCTTTTACTGGAGTATTGACTAAAATCCACCATAAAACAGTCTTCTAAGCCTCTTCCAGACCTCCTTTTTCCAAATTATAGAGGTACTTTCTTCCCTTTAATTTAGGAGATGAGCTGTTTAGCTGTCTAGACAAATAACCATGGAAGCTGCTTTTTCTGTAACAGTGACCTACTTGCTTATACTGTAAAACTAATCTGTTTTGACAGTAACTCCAGAAAATTTCCTTCCTGGATTGCTTCAACATGGCTGCGGATTTTTTTTCTCCTATAGGGAACTTTTCTTGTCCTTTAAAAATGAACAGCAAAACACTTCATATTTGTATAATTTCAGATGTCATAAAAACCTACACCTTACAGAAGGAGGGATTAAAAAGGACACCGACATTTAAATGTTAGAATGTGAGATTCACATGCAGGATTTGGGTGGAGTCTCCTAGTGTCATTAAGCATTTAATTAACGCAAAAATACTGTCACTGTAAATCATCAATTGCTTATAACAGCATCCCAAATCTTATCATCACTTGTCCATCATAAACCATTACCTTGTGTTCTTGTTTTTATATATTATAATCTATTACATCCTGTCCACAGCTGGTATGCAGTAAAATGGGAAGTGTGGCTTTAATAGGACATGTGGGTGATGTCATAGTAAAAATTATACAACTTCCATTTCTTCTCCTGAATTCAGCATGAAAAGCCTTTACTGCTTTCACTTTTAAATGTATAAACATATAGTGAGTTAAGTACCTGAGGGAAGAAATGCTGTTTGATTATGATTAAAGATTAAAAAAACTGCTAGTAATGATGAGGTCAGGTTTGGCATATCATTTTTGTGAAGAAGAAAATGTTTTTGTAATATTCATGGGTATCAGTGGGTTGCTATGAGTAGAATTTGTATGACTTGGTTCTGCTAGTGTTACATGTGATGCACCTTTTATCAGAAATATATTGGTTTGGTCTTTACAACTCAAAGTAGCCTAGCAGTTTGAACAATAGCTTCATCCCCTCTGTTTACTTTACATTTTTCAAATTAACAGCCAGAGTTCTGTTCTATACCCGTTGAAACAACACATCAGCAATAAAACAATGGTATTGTGTATCACAGCACTGTCTATTTAGCTGTTATACTTACTCAAACGTATCTTTTGACCTGGTGCTCGTATCTCGGTGCCTAGTTATCATCCTTCTCCTGCCATACTGGGAATTAGAATAGAATAAAAGGTTTCTTGAAACTGTAGGGGACATCCTACAAGGATGAAGAATTGCAGCAATGTCTCAGTCCCTTGTGGTGACTATCACTGTGAGGACAAATGTAATCATTTTATTCCTGTCTGGGTCACATGTCTTCCAGTTCCTTGTGTGTGCACCTCCTGTGGTAGGTCTTGTGAAAGGTGGCTTTTGGGAGGCACCCCAGTTTGGGGAGACTGGGAACAGTGTTTTATTGCTCCAGTTGTTCAAGCTTGGGAAGATAAAAAGACTGATGAGTATCAGAGAAGGAACGGAAAGCGCTAGAGAGAGGGCACCAGATACAGAAAGATAATCTAGGACTTACATACACTTCTAGAGAAATGAGGCCACCAAAGCTAGAGCATTATAACTGTAAGGGTTGAGAACCTGGAAAGAATTAAGGTGCCAGACTCAGCAGTGCTTGAACTGGAGAACTTTAGCTGCTGTAATCATAAATAAAAAGGACTGCATCCTGTTTGGAGTATGAGATCTCTTCCTTTAGTGCATAGGGTAGAAATAGACAAAGCAGCAGCTGCTAGTTGAAAATGTCTAGCAGTGGAGGATCCTAAGGCTAATTGCAGTGTGAGCAGAGTTTCACTTAAGTTCAAACATTTCACTAAGATACCTATGTCCCAAAATTGTGCAACATAGGGTTTGGATTGAAGAGCTCCCAGGAAAACGTAAATAGGTAAACTGTTAATGCATGCTTGGTAAGACTGATGATGCTTACGCTTCACTCTGTAAGCCTGCTTTCTAAACTTGGTGCCTTCCAGGTGTTTGGAATAACAACTCCCAGCATTCATGGCTATTGGCCATGCTGTCTGGGGGTGATGGGAGTTGGTATGAAACTTCTAGAGGTTGCCAGCTTATGGAATACTGTTATAGGCAGTACAGACTATCAGTCAGATGGCAGAAAGCAGGGCCTGAATAAACCTACAGCTGTATTTTAAAGTGAAATTATATTTTGATTCTGAAAGTTAAGTATCAAATAGGAAAAGAGCAGTGAACTGTTCTCCGAAGCTGATCTGTTCTTTCATCAAAACCCATCTGCTATGTGATTCTCATTAATTAATCCTAATTAATTTAATAGAATAAACTAAGGCAGTAGCTTGAAGATTCAAAAGAAAAAGAACTTTGTATGCATTTTAGCAACACATTTCTGTGTTTCTTACTTGGCCAAAGTGTGATAGCTGTTGTATTTTGTTAAGTTCTCTTAAATGCTAGTTTTCTTATATGTTATACGTTTCAGTCTTTCTTGCTTTATTAGCTCTGGTGTTTTGATAATATTTCATTTTCACAGGAGGCTTCTACATAACTTGGCTTATCTGCTGTTCAGTATTTTTTCCTATTCTTCTTTATATTCTAATAATGGTTTTGTTTTGATTGATTAGAAAATGACATATTTCTGGGCATATTTCTTATTTGGAGGATAAAACGTAAAATATTTGAATAGGAAATTCTTATGGACTCCCATCTTCAGAATACCATGTAAAAGAGCCCTTGGCGACTGGTTGTGTTTCATGGAAATAAGTTTGGTTTATTACCTTGGGGTCAAAAGCACATAAAAGAGGATATATTGAGTTTGCTCTCTGTTTTTCAGAGCGCCCTGTAGCTGATAATGAGCGCATGCTGGATCTTTTGCAGCGCTATGGAGTCCAGAGAAATGAGGTTCGGTTCTTTCTTCGCCATGAACGCCCTCCTAATCGGGAAAATGGTAAGTGCTAAAATTTCCCTCACAAGTGCCATGAACATGTCCCCGGGATACAAACAAATTCCTTTCCTGAGAACATCCTTAATTCATATTTGTATGTAAGATGGATCACACGAGTAAGCCAAATGTTTGTCTTAATATATGCATTTATTTTACCTTTCTATGCATATAAAACTCTCAAGAAACCCTTCCATACTCACTAGAACATCTTGAACACAATGCAACATTGCAATAATGTTGATAATGCAGTAATAATAAACTAACTACAGGTACTGAGGAAAGAGAGTGAATTTTTATGTATGTGTATAGGTATACAGTATTGTTAAAAACAAATAAAATAACTGTTCTTAAAACAGTTTAAAACATTCTTGAGTTAATATTAACTCTAGCATTATGTTGGAAATGTAATAAAGTAGATGAGACTTCCCTAACATTATGTTGGAAATGTAATAAAGTAGATGAGTCTTCCTACCATATGTGGTGGATTTGTGACATAAGAAAAAGATTTTGGAAGTTGATGCGGAAATAGAAAAACTTTAAAAATGAGTTTCATATGAGTCCTAAGAATATGCTTTTGAACATAATGGTAGAGACTTTTTCAAAGAACATGTCAGAGTTATTCCAATACATGAGAACTGCAACAAGAATTATAATTACTTCTAAATGGAAAACTCCAGAATGTGCAACAATTGAAAGCTGAAAAAACAAGTTGGCTGAGCATGCAGTGATGGCAAAATTAACTTATTATGTAAACAAAAGACTGAAGAATTTAATAAATTGAAATTCTTTTATATCCCATATAATTAATATGTAAAAGGAAGCTTGTTAAAATATTGTCAATGATTTATAATTGATTTGGAGTGATTGGAAAATTTGTCAGTATACAGAAGTATATAATGATTCTTTTCCTGAGCTTCACTGAGTATTGACTGACAGAAAGATAGAAATTTTTGGTCTCTTTGGAAATTTGCAGGTTGTGAATGTATTGGTTATACTTTTTAAAGAAACCTTGGCAATTCTATTTCACTTGTCCCCTTATACTCTTCTTCTTTCTGTACTTTATCTAATTTAAGAAAACAATATTTAAAAAACCACATTAAGCCGAATATTAACTGTTGATGGAGATGGACCTGATGCTGGAGAGTCAGGGTTTCATTGTGCTGCTGAAAGGAGGGGAGGTTACCGCTGGAGTCTAGGGTCTGGATGTTGTGGAACAAAAAGCCATGTATCTCTAGGGAACTACATGGCCACTGAGGGATGCATCACCAGATGCTTTGCGTGATTCTCTAGAGATAGCAGTTACTGTTTCTAGGGAAAAGCCATGAATATCTCTAGAGAAAAACTGTGAATATCCCTAGGAAACGATGCAATGCATTTGGTGCCACATCATCAGTGACTACATAGTTCCTGAGAGATATCCACAGCTTTTCTCTAGAAATATTCATATAGGGTTTATGGCAGTCCACACATTTGTAAGTATGGTTGTTTGTAACCTGGATGTTTGTAACCTGGGGACAGTACCTGCATACAAATTTGGTTTGAAAGCCATATGTTCAGGAGAAGGTACACTGAATCTTTGTACAACCTATTTTATCCTAGACATATAGGGCATCTTTCTTTGTTTATGGCAGAAGATCCTTTATCCTTTGCCTAGGGTACTGTAAAATGCAGTCCCTTTCTTTTACTAGGGAAACACTCAACTGTATATGAGTGTTCATTTTCCAGCCTGATAAGTGTTTTACCCTGTAGTTACGTCCCACTGATTTCAGAACACACAATTCCACTTACTTAGCTCTGTATTTTTGAAAACACCCTGAGATTTCAGTCTCTTCCTTAGATAGTTTTGTTTGCATATCATTCCTGTAGCAATTAGTCAAAGAACCCTCTTTAGAGCGATTTAGCTTGATTAGGATGTGTGGCTGAAAACTGTTGATGAGTGCAAAATTGCAAGGAAGTTAAAATGTATCTGCTTTTACAGGTCAAACTCTTTGATTGTGCCATTAAAGCTGAGTTTATGCAAAACACTGGCATGGCTTGTTGCCATTTCTGCAGCTTGTCTACATGAATTTTCATGAAAGTTTATCTTTTGTTTCTCTTTTACTGTCCCCATCATATCAGACAAGGTTAATGCTTTTATTGCACATGCAGCATTTTAGGAGAAACATGGCCAGGGCTGCAACTGCAGTTAAATTGACTTGCAGATGTTGGATGACTTTGTACACAGTCTGAAGCAGCAAACCTAATTGAGTCTTCTCTTTCTTTTTCCAACCTCGTAACATAAAAGTTATATTGAAAATAATCCCTAAAATATTTTTTAGAAGTTTAATCTTTCCTTTCACTTTGTACTTAATAAAGGCAGTGGATCACGACTGCAGGATCCAAGCTTGAAGAGAAATGGTGTGAAAATGCCTGGTGAACGAAGAATAGAGAATGGAGTAAGTATCTTAACTACAAATAATTTATTCTACCAAATTTACAAATTTATAATTCAAAACAACTCAGCATGAAGTGAGAATTGTTCATGTTCTACTATTGTGATTAGTTGTTTTTATACATCTGCCTTATGTCAACTACATCAGTCACAGAAAACTAAAGAGATCTGTCACTCTGCAGTCGGCCGTTGTCTGTCTGTGTATTCACATCATCATCATTATTATTATTATTATTATTATTATTATTATTATTATTATTATTAAAACATTTCTATGCCGCCCCTTGCCGAAGCCTCGGGGTGGCTTACAACACAATAAAATTCAAAAATAACAATATAAAATTAACAATATAAAATAAATAACAATGTAAAAGACTTTACATGGAGTCCAGACTGAGAAATCCCAAACTGGCTACAAAGATTTTTTTAAAGAAAACACCCTTGTCAGTGTTTTCTTAAAAAAAACAATCTCCTATAGGAAGAGTGTGCACTACTGTTGTACTTGGAGGAGCCCCTGGTTAAACAGACAGTATGCAGTGTAGTGTCAGAAGTCTATGCTACACAGCTCCTTCAGAGTTAACCTAAAGGAACAAGCTGCTTAAAATAGTCAGTGTGGTAATCTGGGAGGCTTCTTGAATCATTATTTTGTCACAGGAATTAAGAAAATGGTATTTGATAAAAGGGATACAAACTTTTCATGTTTAATCATGGGGGCTAGCAAGAGTAACTAGACTTGTAGCTAGTAAAATGTTCTTCTTGGAAACTACAGTGGAAAGGTTTTGCTTTAAGATCAACATATTTAGTATAAAAAAGATCTTCCTCATGGCTTTCTATTTAATCCTGTTATTAGGGTGGTGCATCTTGGCTTTTGGTACTTAATAGGTCAGTATGTGTTGGATTGACACAAGACCAACTATAGAATGAGGGAAGTGTCTCTGGTGGCAGATGCTGGATTCCACCAATGGCAGCTCCCTGGAAGTTCCTTCTGACTCACTGTTCCTTTCATGTTGTTGAGGACAGAACTGCATCTGCTACACAGTCTGTCCCACTTTGCTTAAACTGGCCTGCTGTCTTCAGGCATAATAAGTTTGGCCATATGGAAGGGAAATTCAAATGGCAGTTCATCCAGCTTTCTACACATGGAATTGGGAAGAGGTGTCATCTTGTCCTTAGCTTCAGGTGGTAGATACCCTGGGCTGATGTGAGTTGTTGGCTGAATGCTGGTAACTTGGCCTGGGGATTGAACATGGATGGCTTCTAGGTACCTTCTGCATTGGTGATTTAGTCAGTGTCCATTGGAATAAAAGTAGCGTAACTGTCTTCCTTTTCTCCATTAATTTTGAGTAGTATTTGCTTTCACCATTTATTCTGGTACAGAGGCTGCTCTATACTTCTGAAGCCAGGTGGAAAATATGTTGTATGAACTTTAACAAAATACAGTGTTTGTGGCATATTTTGATTTTTTTTTATAATTGAAGATTAATGCTCCTCGGATGGATATGACTCTGGCTGAACTGCAGGAAATGGCATCACGACAACAGCAACAAATAGAGGCTCAACAGCAATTGCTAGCTAACAAGGTTTGTTGAAATAAGTTTCTGTAAAACTAACTTCAGTGTTAAAGTGCTATAGGCTGAGAGCTATGCCTTGGCCAATATCATCTGCTGAATCCACAGCAGAGTTGAGATTTGAATTCAGTACCCTTTGTGTCAAATTATTTGACCATACTATCATACCATATATAGCGCAGTTGTTTTCAAACTGTAGTTTAAGGATTGCATGGGTTGCTGACCCCTGCCCTTGTTCCTTGGAAGCATAGTTTAAGGGATCAGCAACCTTAAACACTCAAAGAGCCATTTGGACCCGTTTCCTACAGAAAAGAAAACACCAGGAGCCACAAAACTCATTTGACATCTAAAATGAAGATAACACTGCATATATCATTTTTACCTTTATGCTATGTATAAAAAACTATATTGTGTTGCATTTATGAAATCAATGAACTGCTACAGAGAAAACAATTTTTTATTTCTGCATGCAACAAAAACATTTTGAACTCCGAAAAAAAAGACATTGTGTTGAAGGTTACTTTCAAATAAAATACTCAGTGTGTATTTGATTCCTCCTCATATTTATGAAATAAAAGCTGGACTTAAATTATGATTTTTGCTCAGATCAACCTTCCACATCAGTTCTGAAATGGCTTTTTTTCTCTCATCTCCATCTGGATATTTTTCAGCAAAGGCTGTGTGTTTATTCTGGAAATGTCTTGCAACATTTTGTTGTTTGCCAATTTCTCACCACATATTAAGCATACTGGTAAACCAGTCTCGTCAGCAGTGAAAGCAAATGGATCTGCCCATATACCATTAAATGTTCTGTTTTCTTCTGAAACTTTTCTTTTCTGGGATTTATCCATGGTTGGCCTACTGGGGTCAAAAAGCTTAATAAATTGCGTGCTGGCAGGTGTCACACATTGGCGGTTGTGACGCATATTTTGAGCAGCAGGGAGATGCAGCAGAGGGATGAAAGAGCCACATGCAGCTCCAGAGCCATGGGTTGCTGACCCCTGCCCTGGTTCCTTAGAAGCATAGTTCTTGTTCATCTGGGAAGATTACTAACAGAACATGAGCTTCCTTGAAAGATACTTTGTCTGCTGTTGATAAACTTCAAGCAATGCTGACAGATCTAAGATCAATTCCCTAGCTCTTTTTTCAAAATAGGAAATTACTGGGTGGGGGGAGGTCTCTAACCCTTTCCTCTAGAACTAAATTCTCATTAGTCAAATTACACACCTTCACTTCCCTTCACTTTTGCTTTCTCTCTGCTTTCTACTGGTGGTTAAATATGCAAATGCTAAACCATTTGTTTAGTTCCTTAACATCTTTTTCCTTCAGTATTATGGGAGGTTTTCTAATTACATTAATCAAGTGAACTGCTGCAGACATGTACCATGTTTCATCTCTTCCAGATATCCTATGTCATCAGTGTATTGCTATTATATAAACTTATGCAAAATTAGCATAATGCTTGTTTTATTCATCTTTAGGAGCAGCGTTTAAAATTTCTGAAACAGCAGGATCAGCAGCAGCAGCAGCAAGCTGCAGAACAGGAAAAACTCAAAAAGTTAAAAGAAATTGCTGAGAATCAAGAAGCTAAGTTGAAGAAAGTAAGAGCTCTCAAAGGCCATGTGGAGCAGAAACGACTCAGTAATGGGAAACTAGGTGAGCTTTGTGTGATTGTCTTATCACTGCCTGTTATGATTTGTAAGTTGCAGTGTCCTTGGGCTCCAGGTTGTCAATTCAGGCTTCCTCAGTTGTACTGCATGTCATCTGTATTGGCAAGGGTGGCTTGTTTTTTTTATTTCTTAGAGTCATGGGTTCTGTGTAGTTCATTAAGTACCTCAAGACGTTTGAGGGTTTCACGTGTAATTACCCAGTAAGGGTAATTAGGGAAATGAGCCAGCGTCCAACCAGCATGCATGGGGGTAGTTGATAAACTACCAAGGTTTATTAAATGCTTTTGTGCTTGAACTGTTTAAAATTCTAAGTCTCATGGAGGGCTCTTTCTGGGTTGGAAGACAACTCAGAAATAATTAGTGGCATAAAATGCGCTCCTCACAGCCATTTAAAATAATTTCATATATTGAAGTATTGACATTGATTTATGAATGGAAATGGGAATGATCTACTGGTAACAAAAGAAAAGTAGCAAATTCTTGAGAAATAGATCATTTTATATGTACTGCTAATTTTGGGGAAAAATAAGCACCTAGCATGCTATTAGAACTAGATAAATATTAAAAATAGTAGTACTAATACTTTGATATAGAAATCCTGCCCCTTGATCAGCTCATTTAGCAAGCATTTGTTGATTTAGCAGCATTTGAACTATGTGCCGCTTGAAGTGTCTTGTAGTAGATAGTTTGAGCAGAGATTGCCACCACTTCCAGTGGGCTGTACAGTGTCAGTGGTCTGGCTGTATTCACTGCCATCACGACCCCTCCCCATTTTACCTTTTCCCCTGCTGAGACTGGAGAAGACAGCAACAATTTTTGTAGGAAGAATTCACAGTTTCTTTGGGCTAGATGCAGTACTTGGAAGTTCTCAATCCCTGTGAATAGAGCATATCTTAGTTTGTTCTTGTCCTGTTGTGGTTCTTCAGGGATGCCAGGCTTTGCTTTCCTCAGATTGCAGCAGTAGAGTTGCAGACTACAGCCCTCCTATTCATTGCTGACTTGCAGGATGATAATATGCACTCATGCTAAGCAGAAACTTCCTTCTAGTACTTTCTTATCTCTCTATTATATACAGGAAACTTTCATGGTGCTAGAAGTTGTCATTTTCCCCCTTCAAAACAGAGTAATATAGGTATTCATCTGAAATTTAGTAGAAACTGTTGGGCATGTTGATTTGGCAAGATACAAAAGTGAGGAAGGAGAGACTAAAAATGCAGAGGGAGAGAGGAAGAGAAAGACAGGAAGGATACATACAGAGGGGGCGGGGAGGAAGAGAGTATTGGAGAGAAGGAGGAGGAGTACCATTTGCCCTGACTACTGCATGCATATAACTCCAGGAAAAAAAATTCCTAAGGGTTAAAATGAGTTATATTCCCCTGTTTTTATCTTTCAGAAAGCTACATTCATTGACTACTACAGTATAAATAATGTTGGTTTTCTCAGTACTTTGATATTTCCCCTCACTTTAATACATATGTCAAAATTTGAAAATAACTAGAACAACTTGACTCAAATTTTCCTGTTCCTCACCGTGTTGTTTAAATACTGTCTGACCTAGTCTGAATTATCAAAAAACACATATGCTATTTATGAGTGCACATCTGTGAATTAGTGTGCTGGTTGTTGCTTATTGTTTGTCCAGGCCAAACCCTAACTTGGATGTCCATAAACAACCCAGATCTACTGGGTTCACACATTATGGAACGGCCCTAGGCTGTTACATGAAAACAGAAGTGGCAAATGTGTAGGAGGAAATATGCTTATCTGCACTCAAATGCCCTGGCCAATTCCTGGTTTGAACAAACTGGCTCAATGCAGTTTTAAATTAATTAATGGACTTAATTTATATCTCCTGCCCCACATCATTTTATACGTCCCATACATAGGAAAAATTTGAATCAATTCACATTAAAAAGCATTGGCTAGTGGCTAACTCTCCCAGAACAAAACTTCATCTCTTAAACTTGGACAGTACATACATGCCTTTTCTCACTCATTTGCTTCATTTTAGCCTCCAGAATTGAATATCTTCCTTAACAGAACATAATGTTCTTGTATAGTTCTATGGTTGTTAGTAATAATACAGTGAAGAAAACTTTTCCTATGATAGAGATCCTTTATAAAATCTGTAATTTGGTGTAGTCTTCTTTCAGCTCTGTGTTAGAAGGCGTTCCTGTCCCCTTAACAGCTGCCTTGGAAGCAGCCAACATTTGGGCATTTCTCAGTCACAGCTATTGTATTCTGTCTTCCTCTTCAGTGGAGGAGATTGAGCAGATGAACAGTTTGTTCCAGCAAAAACAGCGAGAACTGGTACTGGCTGTGTCAAAGGTAGAGGAACTTACCAGGCAATTGGAGATGTTGAAGAATGGCCGAATTGATGGTTACCACGACAACCAGTCTGCTGTAGCTGAACTTGACCGCCTCTACAAGGAGCTTCAGGTAACTGTAAATCTCTTCTGCAAGCCTGCAATCATGGCTAAAGGGGCAAGTCCCATATTGCCTTGCAAAAGAACTGGCTTTGACTTTTCATCTTTTCTGACAAAGTCAGAAGCATGCAATGTCTGATGTTACTTCTTCATCTGTGTTCTCAGTGTAGATTTTTTAACTACCTGGCATGCTGTGCAAAGAAGCAAAGCCTAAGCAGAACTTGCTTGCATAGAACTTCTAACCTTTTAACAACTCACATCTTTAAAAATATATCAAGTGCATGGCAGCCACCCTGAAAAATATTTGTTTTGCATTCTTGATTTCCCCTCCTGAATGCATTCAGTTGAGGAACAAACTGAACCAGGAGCAGAATGCCAAGCTGCAGCAACAGAGGGACTGTTTAAACAAACGAAACTCAGAGGTGGCAGTTATGGATAAGCGTGTTAATGAGCTAAGGGAACGACTGTGGAAGAAAAAGGCAGCACTACAGCAAAAGGAGAATGTACCGGTACGTGCCAAAATCCCAAAATTATTGTTCTTTTACTGAAGCATATTTAACTTACTGGGTGATGACAAAAGGGTGCTGAAAGGCTATATATATTAAATCGCTAGCACTTCCCTTGTAGCAGGAAAGCCATTTTGATTGTACTGAAGGATGCAGCTAAGTAATCCAACTGAATTTCCCCCCACTATGGGCTGTGTTGCAGATTCTTTGTTAATCTTTATGCCTCTTGTTTAGGTGCCTTCAGATGGCAATCAGCCACAACCAGTGGTGTCGACTCCAAGTCGAGTGGCAGCTGTTGGTCCTTACATCCAGTCCTCCACCATGCCACGTATTGCCTCAAGGAATGAACCTTTGGTGAAACCAGCCTTTCCAGATGGGACTTTAACCTTACAGGCTGCAGATGGTCCATTGAAAACCCAAACTCTTCCAAATATGAGGGCTGGAGTTCTTTCACAAATGAAAGCTCCTGGTAATGAACAGTTTTTTCTTCTGGCTGTTAGTTGTACGAAATATGTTGGCCTTTCCTTTCATCACCTGTTCTGATTTATCAGCAGCTTGATATGTAAGAAGCTAGGTTCAACAATTAGTCTACTGAATATCATTTATTTTTCTGAAATCAACAGTGATACATCTACTTTTCTGTTTTCTTCATTCATCTTAACCAACTTTTAGATAGGTAGTTCTTTTATTTTGTATGATGGATTGAAAACTGGACTCTATTGCTGTAAATGCAAAACACAGATATTCAATATACTTAAAGCACAAAAGAAAGTTATCTAAGGCCGATTTTTTCTTAACATGAGTTTCATTAATATTCTATGCTGTGTTAGCATCAGTGTTCACACAGAATTCCGAAAATTAGATTTGATTGGATAACACTGTGCTTGGAACTACTAGGAACAAATAAGTCATCCAAATGTGAAGCACTAATGGCTTGATATATTAGTTCATTCTGGTATGCAGGAATCCTACTTTTGTTTATAAGGAGAGCAAGAAAGTTTATGAATGTAAGCTTTACTCTTTAATAATGCAGATACTTTGATTAGAAGGTGAACTACACTGCATGAAACTGTGTGTGTGTGTGTGAGTGTGAGGGAGAGGGGGAGGGAGAGGGGGAGAGAGAGAGAGAGAGAGAGATGCTTAAAAGGGATATGCAGAATATTCATAGCCTGAGGAATCAGACAGTGCTGTTCAGTGCTTTATATTAGTTATAGCTCAGTGCTTTACAAAACCACTGCCCCTGAAATTTAGAGATAGTATGAAGAAGAGGTACAGGACTTGCTAAGAGTTGACCATAACCATAAATTATCCACAGAGGTCTTGCTGTACATTTGTACAGATGTTTAAAACAAAGATAGCTCTTGTGGGTTACTGATACATAAAACAGGTTTCTATTTTATTTTGTATATGACTTCCTGTATCTAGATTCTTGCAATTGGATACTTGTGAAAGCCATAATTATACATTGTGTACTCGTGATTAGTATACAGTTTATATTAGTCCCCACCCCACCCTACCCTCCCAAAAACCTAAGATTACTGATTATTAGGACAGGAACTTAATTGTAGCCTTCTGCATTTTCACAAGTGTATGGATGCTGGAAGTACTCAAGATTTGGTTTCTTCTGATAGTTCACCATCATGTTTGACTTGGTCCCAAGGCTGGTATTCTTTTCCACAGCAGAATCCTGTGTAGCTTTGTTAAATTCGCAATGATTAGGTGCACTTACTGTTTTAGGATAGGATAGGATGGAAGTCAGGTTGAAGGGGCCTGTAAGGCCATCAAATCCCCCCTGCTCTGCTTCCACATGTGGTCACGCATCTGGCTGCAGTCCCACACCTTTCTAGCTCAGCATAGGTGACTCAATATGCTAGTTCAATTATGCAGGTAGACTTTTGGATTAAAATTAATTATTAATTCTGAGAAGAGCATCCTTATATGCATTATTGTTGTCCTTGCAAGAGTGATGCTTTTCAAGAAGCCAAAAGAAAAGAGAAATTCTGGAACAACAATAAAAATGGCATTAACAATCCAGTATCTTTTTTTACTGGAAAATTATGAGAAATATTTTCTTAATATTTTTTCTTCAGGAACTACACCTGCTGGTTCAAAACCTCCACTTGCTATCAATGACTGGAATAATGCAGCTGCTGATAACTTGATCAACCAAGGGCTAACTTCCTCAGCAACAAAAGCCAATGGTAGCAATGAAGGGCTGGGTAAGTCTTATGGTGCAGGAGTTTATTTCATTGGCAGTGTGTTATGGTTATTAAAAGTTTTTACAAATATTTGTGCCTGTTTCCAAAATGAGAAGCAAAATGTCATGCTTATGTTACAAAAGTGTACTTTAAAGAATGCTTACCAATGTGTTTAATCAGCTCTGATGCTTTCCTTCAGTCTGCTAGATGGAATGCCTAACATTTTTACAGAACTGGTTTGATTGTTGCTCTATTCTTACTGCTTTAGCTTGGTGGATACTATTGAACCTTGCAGTCTGGACAATTGGGATTGACTCCCAACATGGCTGGGTTGTTCCTGATAGTGGGTATGATAGTAGTACTGTGACCTATCCTCTTCCCAATGCCCATCTGAATCTTGTTTGTTGGGTCTTTAAAGAAGGTTATGTAGTTCCACTAGAGGGTTTTGCTTAGAACTGAACTATGGAAATAGTCTTTTGAATCCGTTATTTCTGCTCTGTTTATTTTCTCTGCTAGCTGTATGAAATAAGTACAGTTTGCCATTTTTAACAACAGCAATAACTTTTTATTTAAATTTTAACAAATATTGAAATATTTCACTTTAGACTTTCTCTTTTAGCTGGGGATGGAGAAGTTCCTCTTAGAGAAAGAGAGAAGAAAGTACGTCCCTTTTCCATGTTTGATTCTGTTGAATCCAATGCCAGTACTACAACGCCCACAACAGGTATACTACGAAAAAACCAGAGTAGTGAAGACCTCTTGCGTGATGGCCAGGTATTCAGAAAATGTGTGGTGTCTCTTAAATTCTTACCTGTTCTTTCTCTCTAATCATAGCAGATGTATCTAAACCCATGTGGTAGCACGGTTATGAATCTGTGCCAAGTTTCTGATTGTCTCATTAGCAAGCTTGAACTACTGGCCATAATATGAGACTTGGTATTTGGTTTTGGGTGAGGTCAGGGCTTGGTGGGTGGTTTTGGCAAATGGTAACCTCTGCCATAAATTTTCCATCTGTTAGACAGGACATAATGGCAAATCTCTCTTACAGAGGGATGTTTCTTTGTGTGATTGAGCAGAAAATTATGCCATCTGCCTTTAGGAGTACGGGAGGGGATAAACATCTTTAAAATAAGTTTGTGCAAAAACAATTTGCCTCTTTTAGTCTTAACGCAGAGCTGCAGCATGATGCTGCCCATGACATGGGTCCAGTATATCTGTTACCAAGTGAAGAACAGAGAAATAACTGGGAATGTTATCTAAATATATATATTTATTTATCAATTTATTTTGAAGCTGCAACTATTCATGAGCAAGGATATGAGATAGTAATATCTGAGTATCTTTGCAGACCTGTGTGTGTCTTTGATTTGCTCTAGTGAGATAGTTTCACCTTTGACCCACCAGTGTTGGAATGGTTTTTTACTTTTTAGTTACTGTTTTACCTTGCAGATGGGTGCTAAAAATGTGGCAAAAGTACCACCACCTGTTCCCACCAAACCAAAACAGATCAATTTACCTTACTTTGGTCAAGCCACTCAGCTGTCCCCTCCAGATGTTAAGTCTGATGGTAATGTCCAGAAGTTGCCTCTGACAATTGCAGCTGTGGGAAGCAAACAGAAACCACCAACCTCACTGACACCACCAGGATCTCAGCAGGTTCAGCAAAGAATTTGTGTGTCCCCAAGTGGCCCTGCCACTAACCCGGATTTGACTCTTCCTAAGCAAGAAAGCCCTCCTGCAGCAGCTGTGAGACCTTTCACCCCACAGCCAACAAAAGAGGCCCCTCCACCGCCTTTCCGAAAGCCGCAGACTGTGGCTGCAAGTTCAATCTACAGCATGTACACAAAACAGCAGACTCCCGGAAAGAACTTTCAGCAGGCAGTGCAGAGTGCCCTGACAAGGGCACAAACCAGAGGACCGCATTTTCCAAGTGGTGAGTGTTTGGATATCGTTTTGCTTTTTCAAGGCATGCTTTGTTTCACCAAAGGAAACATAGATTTGCTGAATCAGGAGTAGAGAAAGTGGTGTTTGCAGATACCTGCACACCCTTGGAGAATGTCTTTACCACCCAATAAGGATCCCATCTCTCCCAGCTGTTTTTTAAATAACAAAGTTTGTTACTGGCAGCTGGAATTGCTTTGAAGTAAAATGCCTCCAGCTGCTGCCATCTTCTTTTCTCATGATGGCCTCTGGGCCATGCATGGGGCTTTGGAAATGAAGAATGGCTACAGGATGCTTTCTTTTGTACTGCATCCATTTTGTCATTATGATGGTGCCTTGGACAGTTTCTTAAATTGCCAATTGTACCATGGACCCAAGAAGGCTTGCCTATCACTGCGTTAGAGAAGTGAGGGGAGGTCATCTGCCAGAAGTGAGCAGCTTGTGGTCCTACAGATGTTTTAGTGTACAACTTCTGTAATCCCTCACCAAAGCATGTAGAGCAGGGGTCCTCAAACATTTTGAATAGGAGGCCAGTTGAAAGGTGCCAGGGATGGGCACAGGCTGCCAAGGCAGTATGGACAGGGAGCATGGGCCGGGCTGGGGGGGGGGCACATGTGCACGCAGAAAAGCAGGGGCATGTGTGTGCAGAGATCCTTTTCTCCAAGCGAGTCCAAAACTATGTCCTTGCGAGCAAGCCGGCACCTTGCTGCGTGTGTGCGCACGCGTGGCGAGCTATGGCTGGCCGGATCCAGCCCGCAGGCCGTAGTTTGAGGACCCATGATCTAGAGGGTCTCAGGTCGCTCATCCCTGCTGTATTGTAAGACATTAATGTCATCCATACTGAGAATTCAAGGAATATATTAAAATATTCTGGTCTAGTCACATCTCTTTAGTCATATATTGAGTTGAATATAGAATAAGTTAATTGCAGTTAGAGCCATGGAAACAATACAGAAGGTTATGATTAAGTGAAACCTCATTTTTAATGGGAACTAAATTGCATCAATTTATTCTGGACTCAAGCTATTTAAGATTCATGAAAATACCTTCTTTTTCTTACTGAGGGCTTTCTCTCTCACACTGTTCTCCTCCTGCTCTTTCCCCACAGCTACAAAGTCAAGTTCTTTTTTTGGGGAAATGGAAAATAAATAATTTATCCATTATATATATAAAACTTGCAGAGGTTCATACATTTGCTGCAATGGTTAGAGCTAATGTTCATTTTTTGTTTAGTGTTAATTTCACAGCAGAAATTGAACAAATGTAATCTCTCCTATGTATAAAGTGGGTAACGCTATGTTGATCAGAATGGTAGCAAAAGCAGGGCTGACCACAGCTTAAAGATAAGAGTTTTTGCTTGGGGATAAGGGCTGGCAAAAACTCTAGGTATATGGATGATTGAAATTATTTTGAAGATGAAGTATCCACTGAAAGTGCACAGACTAGTGGTTATGCATGCACACCTCTCCCACCCTTATGCTACCATAGGAGCTGTCAGCATGAGGTGAAAGATCAGGTACATGTCCTCAAATGACTGGGTGGCTATTGAACCAAAGAGCAGCAAGCTATTCAGGTCTCTACCCCCTTTGGTGCTCAGAAGGCTTCTCTAACTAATCTCTTCCTCCCAAAGGTATTTTATATTATTTGGGGCTTGTCTGCAACAAAAATGTGTTAGTCGAAATGAAAGAAGGAGTCACTTAAAATAAAAAAGGCGGAAGAACAAAACTCAGAATTCCTTATGCTTTGTTATATTCCCCAAGGTATGGGAGAGAGGGGAGTTCATGTGTATGATTGACAGGAGCAATAGCTGATATTCACAGTGTTGAGTCAAGCTGAATTTATGTAAAGTTTTATTCATGCAAAGTGTTTAGTAGTAAATTCTACACGTGCTTGCTTTCCTTGCTAAATGTTTTATGGCTTACTTTCTGAATTGCTCCTCAGTGTATGGGAAGCCAGTTATTGCTGGAGCTGGTACTCCAAATCAACAGCAGCAGATGGAGAATGTGTATTCAAATACTCAAGGCAAGCCAGCCAGTCCAGAGCCTGAAATGGAGATTACAGCCTCAGCCAGTGAAAATAACGAAACAGAACGTATTCCTCGTCCACTCAGTCCAACAAAGCTTTTGCCTTTCTTGTCAAATCCTTACAGAAATCAAAGTGATGCAGATCTGGAGGCTCTTCGGAAGAAGCTGTCCAATGCACCAAGACCACTGAAGAAACGTAGTTCCATTACTGAGCCAGAGGGTCCTAATGGCCCCAATATTCAGAAACTTTTGTACCAAAGAACAACTCTGGCTGCTATGGAGACAATTTCAGCACCATCATACCCATCAAAGCAAGCCTCACCAGCCATTACGGAGAGCTCAGTTGAAGTCCCAAACCCTTACCTAAGCACAGAAGCAGTGAAAGAAGTGGTTCCTATACCACCTGAGCCAGCTATTGCAGAGGAGGCAGAAAACCCAAAAACTGATCAGAACACAAGTTCTTTGCCTTCACCAGGACTAGATAGGGTTCCTGAAATGACATCTGACAACACTCCTCTTACTCAGCCTGAAATGGAAGAACCCAGTCTAGATGTGCCCTTGCCCATAGAAATGTACATGGAAGAATATCCTCCCTACCCACCACCACCTTATCCTTCAGGAGAACCAGAGAGTTTTGGAGAGGACTCATTTAGTATGCGACCACCCGAAGTCACTGGGCAGTTCTCTTTACCACCTGTAAGTAGAAGCATCATTTCCATCATTTTAGGCACTCATTGTCAAGGTGGTATGCTGTGCCACTTCCGCAGTTTAGAGCACTTTGTACTCAAGGTGACACAGCTTTATTGATTGTCAGCCACACATTGCTGTTTTGCAATATCTTCTAACCTCCTGATGGAAACCCTGTTTGTACTGAAGAGACAGAAGGATGAACTTTGATGCTGAATGAATTGTTTGTTATAGTAGAAAAGGTTATAGTCCTGAAGGACAAACTTCATGTAAATGAGTCAGGTCTTACTGAAGGCAATTATTCATTATCTCTTCTTGAAGCAAGTACTAGATATTCTACGCAATGTTTCTGGATCACAGTGTTAGAACTATGAATGATCTGAAAATGGTAAGAGGCAAACTCGTGCAAAATTTGCTGGGCACCATTTTGAATACATAGTCTCTGATCAGGGTGGTTGCTGCATCATACTAACTAGGCCACAGTGGGTTATTTGAGCATTAATCCTTGCATTATCCTACTACAAACCAAGAGTTGAGGGTTGTTTAACTCTCAGATAATCCTCAGTGGTTGGGTTTGCATGACATGGCAATTTCCCAATCACCTTGATCAGAGGTTGAATATTTAAAATTGTACCTGGTCATGGCACATTGGGGCTTAAGCAAAGCAAGATGAACTTGATCCATCATAGATGAGCCAGATCAATATTACAAAGAACTCTAGGTGCTTGCCAGCACAGGTAGACCATTGCCACTAATTAAGAAGCAGATAAACTTTCTGCATGCCCCCCCCACCTCAACCCAACAATTTGCACGCTCAGTCTCAGAATAACCCAGCTTTTTTCCTTCCAAGGAACTCCAGGTGGGTTACATATTTCTCCTCCACCTCTCCATCTTATTCTCGTAACTACCCCATATGGTAGGTTGAGCTGAGACTGAGGAACTTGCTCAAAGTCACCCAGTGAACTTCATGGTTGGGTGGGGGCTAGAACTCAGAACTTCTGACTCCCAGCCCTGTACTCTTAACCACTAACACCACACTGACTCTCAAAAAATATTTTTGCTGTTGCTGTCTTTGGTTCTGAATTGGCTATTGGACTCTGTTTTGTTTTCTTACCATTTTCTCTAATGGATTTGCTTTGGAATCCTTTCCCTCTAAGATTTGCTATGGAAAAATCTTACTAAGACTCCCTTAATGTGCTACAGTAACTATCAGGGAGGTTAAATGTATCCTAAATCTTTTGTTTAAAAATGCGGGGAGGGGAATCTCCAAATACCACTTCCTTAGACAGTGATTCAGTTGCACTTCATACTAAGGCACAGTTGGATATCAACTCAGGCGGCTACAGAGAGTCCTAAATGATATCCAAATGCAAAGCAACTTTCCTTTTGTTAGTAGATCAGTGCAAAGAAGCCACCCTGAAACAGAGTTGTTTCACAGAGTTGTTTAAAGTTGTTTGTTCTCAGGTTGGTTAGTGTGATGTTTGAACCCAACAGGGCAATTTCCTTCTTGGATTATCAGAATGACAAGGGCAGTAAAATAACCTCAAGGACTGTGGAATTGGTGGTGGAGAGGAATAGCAAGATATAGTGTCCAAATGTTTGAGCTAGATATAAATTCCCCATGGAAATGCTAGTTGGCCTTTTTTAATATTTAAACACAGAATAGTAATGTTATTTTGGAGTGTAGTAATGTTACTCTTAAAAGGCATGCATGCTCTTATACTTGAAAGATATCTTCCAAATTGCTAAAAAGAGAGGAGTCTTTTTCCCCGCTTTACAGTATGAATTGAACTGAAGACAACATGACTCATTTCTGTTGATGTTTTTTAGCCTGACATCTGTCAAAATTTACATATGCCTCTGAATAGTGTTTATTGCAGCTTCTCAACCAGCTGAAGTCTATCATTGTAATAAAACAAGAAATCCTGGGTGGGGAATAACACCCTACAGAATCTGAGTTGTATTTCACATAGCTGTAAAATGTTTGATCCTCCCAAGTTTCTCCATGTGAACAAATTCCATAGTATACATTTTCAGTTTTCAAATGCTAAAGGGCAAGTAGTAAAGGCCTTGCTTTAAGATTGGGTAACTAATTCTAAGTATCCCTTTCACTGTTCCTTTGAATGTCAGGTTGGTCTGTAATAAAACAGTAATCATTTGTGATCTGACTGGGGATGAGGGGGTCAACTTGGCCTGTCTCACAGAGAACTGGCTGGAAGAAGACACAGATATGGGCACAGGACCTCCTAGTTGGCTGTTGTGTTGTGGAGCGAGTAAGGGAATGTAGGTGAGGGGGTGTTGTGGCTCTGAACTGTAGGAATACCATCCCATTGACCAGGCACTTTGTCAAGGAACTGAAATGCTTTGAATGTGTGTACTTGAGACGGGGGTCCAAGGACAGACTGGTGATTCAGCTGGTATATAGAACACCTTGTTGCTTAGCAGAATTTCTGGCTGAACTTACAAAACTGGTCTCAGAACTGGTGTTGGAATCCCCCAGGCTGCTAATCCTAGGGAACTTCAGTGTTGCTTATGCGTCTAGTTCATCAGGTGCTGCTCATTAGTTAATGATGACCATGACAGCCATGGGCCTGTCCTAGTTGGTCTCTGGACCCACACATACTGCTAGATACATGCTTGATGCTACATTAGGTTATGAACAGCTGGTTTTGAAGACTGGGGTTTCTATATACTCAGTCTTGCCTAGGTCAGATCATTACTTGATCAAGGCTGAAATCACAGCCTTTCTTTGTGCCTCTGCAGAGATAATGGTCCTATTAGAATGGTCTGCCCCCCAAAACATATGGTTCCAGTAGGTGTCCAGTCAGCTCTCGGGGGCTTTTTGGCTACTTCTGTCAGCAATCCTGTTGAGTTCCTGGTAACAAAATGGCACTGACTAGGGCCTTAGACACAACTGTTCCTGAGCATCCTCTCCATCCTCTTCTAAAAGAGCTTACTACTATACAGAGGAACTCCAATGTATGAAACAGGAAGAATGATGACTAGAGTACATATGGCAGAAATCTAGACTTATCTCCACAAAACACTTTACAGAGAGCATCATGTCCAACAGAGCAATTTAGGTAGTTAGTCAACCCCAATACCCCCTAGTCTTTGGATCAATTTCAGTTTGAAAGCCCTCATAAGGTTGACAGTTGAGAGATGAGAAAAACCACCTGCCCTTTCCATTCATGCCCATCTTGTCTGGTAGTCCAGGGGACGGAGGCACTGACTGAGCTATTATGTCTTATCAATGACTCCTTTAGAGAGGGTAGGATTCCTGGAGGAGGCTATTGTATGACCTCTCCTTGAGAAACCAATTTTGAACCCCTTGGACCTTATCAACTTTAATCAGTTGCAGATACACCACTTCTTCGTAAGGTGATTGAGGTGGTGGTGTCTCCAGGTGGGCCTGAATAATAACGACTTTCTGAATCCATTTCAGATTGGCTTCAGAGCAGGATAGCGTTGAGTCTGCTTGTCTCTAGTGGATGATCTACAACTCCGAATTGACAGGGGGAGTGCGTCCCTGTTGGTTCTGTTGGATCTCTCATCAGCCTTTGATTCTATAAACCATAATATCCTTCTGGATCATCTGTTGGGAATTAGGGACACTGCCTTGCATTGGTTCCATTCCTACTTCTCAGGTCAATTCCATATGGTGATGCTTGGAGACAGTCGCTCCTCCAAGAAGGAGCAGGCTTGTAAGGTCCCTCAGGACTCCAGTTTGTCTCCAGTGCTATTTAACATCTACATGAGGCTGCTAGGAGAGATCACCGAGAGGAGTGGCTCAGGGTGTTACCAATATGCTGATGACACCAAGATCTTTTTTTCCTTACCACCATCTGCTGCTGCATGTAGAGACAATGTCTTTCCTCTGAAGCTGGTAATGAGCTGGGAGAAACAAATTGAAGTTGAATCCAGGCAGAATGGAAGTGCTTGCTGTTCAGGGTTCAAATCCAGGCTCAGGTGTGTGTCAACAAATTCTCAATGAAGGTCACACTCCCTCGGAAAGAACATTTCATAGTTTGGGGGGTGCTGCTTGATCTTTAGATATCCACACAGATAGAAGCCATGGTCAAGAGTGCTTGTTACCAGCTTCAGTGGATTCACCAACTGGATCTGTTCCTGGAAGAAATGATGTGAAAACAGTACTGCATGTGCTGATAACTTTCAGGGTTGATTTCTATAGCGCACTCTGCATACAGTTTACCCTTGTGCCTACTTGGGAAACTGCAGCTAATACAAAATATGGCAGACACATTGGTCTCTGGGACATTAGGGACAGACCATATATCACCAATATTAAAGTCTCTGCATTTGCAGTACAAAGTATTGGTAATTACCTTTAAAGCCCTTAATGGCTTGGGTCCAAAATACCTTGAGGAGCATCTTTGCCCATATATTCCATCTTCCCTGGTTAGGTCCTTTGAAGATAATCTTTTGAAGTTTGCTTTTACAAGATTAATATCAATTACCCAGAGAACTTTCTTAGTGGTTGCCCCTAAACCACGACAGCCTGCTAGGGGAGATGCACCAGGTATCCCATATTGCTACCTTCAAGAGGAAGTTAAATATGTAGCTCTTCCAACTGACCTTCCCAGAGTAGTACCCACTTTTGTTTTATTTGGGTTTTGTTGTTGTTGTTATTGTTGTTTTTTATCTCTTGTGAACTGCCCAGAGCCTCTGCGAGTGGGGCAGCATATAAAATACGAATAAAGTATTTATGCTTTCAAAAATAACTAAAGAAAATGCTGAGACTGGAAATTTAGTAAACATCTTGGATCTTGGCCAAGTATTTTCTCCATTATGAAATCACAGATATTGCTTGACTACCTATACTTTTAAGTTTTGACCCTTCATTTTTGCCTCCAACTGAAGTGTCAGGTGATGGCAGTTGTAAGTGGGCTAAACACCCTTATCAGCCCACTCTGATACTTGTACTTGCTACGTTAATAATGATCCTGCCCCTTGTTTCTGGTACAGCATCAACCTATTCATCAACCAACCGCTTCTCTTCACATTCATGAAGTTCCTTGATGTGTGTGTGGGGGGTACGTTGCTGTGTTTTTCATGTTTGCACACCCACCCTTATTCAGTTACCTGTTTAAGTCTTTTTTTGTGCTTTCCAGACTTTGCTTCTTAGCCCTCTATTTTTTGCCTTTCCTTTCATTATCATGTCCAAAGTCATTAGCAGCCTCTCCCCATGATTTGAAGAGAAGTATGTGGCCTAAATGCTGATTGTTATTCTGAAAATGTTTCAGTTTTATAGTCTTGATTTTTCAGTTTCAACATTCTTACAAACTGTGGACTTATTTTTCTCTCCAGGGGAAAAGAACAAACTTACGCAAAGCGGGCTCAGACAGGATTTCCCATGGAATGCGAGTGAAATTCAATCCCCTTGCTCTGCTCCTAGATTCCTCTCTTGAGGGAGAATTTGACCTTGTACAGCGAATCATTTATGAGGTATATGTTCTGTGTACACTGTATCAAAGAATAAAGCTTTTGGATGCTTCTTTGAAGCTGCATTGGTTACAGTTATATCTAAGGCTGGCATGTAGAGTTCCACTTCTGAGTACTGTCAGATGATGATATAATACAGGTTCACATATACAATAAACAGGGTGATATAAGAAGGTACTAGGAACAATATAAACATTTACTTAGGATTTTTTGCTTCTTTCTTTTGCTCCATAGGTTGAAGATCCTAGTTTGCCCAATGATGAGGGCATCACTGCGCTGCACAATGCTGTATGTGCTGGTCACACAGAGATTGTGAAATTCCTGGTACAGTTTGGTGTAAATGTAAATGCTGCAGATAGTGATGGATGGTAAGGGATGATCTTTAACTTCTTTGAATTAGCACCGAACAGTTAATGTGCTGCAGGATCCTTCTGATATGCTGGACGTACTGAGAGGGTCATCTGAATTTAAGAAATGATATGAAAAAGAGTAAATAAATGTAACAGTTCCAGTTCCACTGCTGTTTCTCTACCTGACAGGGAAACTCTCTTTATGGACTTGCCACCACTAGAATAGATGGTTTGAACAGCTCTTGAATGAAACTCTGGAGCAGACTTAATTTCTGAAGTGAAACAGAGCCCTTCAGTGAAAGTACTAAAGTGAAATCTGAAGAGCAGCCTGTGTTTAGAGATGGCAAAAGTGGGATTCTTCAGTTGAAATTGGCTACTGTACTGTAATTGCAGGAATAAAATGGGATACCTGTATTGGTCATTTGTAGCAGTTTCTCCTTCAGAAAACCATTGTGGTGAAATACAACTGTTAGCAGTAAAAGGAGTCAATAATTCTTCCTGCCCTCTTCCATAAGCTTTTAATGGGCCATTTTTCACATTTTAGTAGTTTCTTTCCCATGGGTTAGGATATATGTGAAAAGATATATATCGTTTTTGCAATTTGTAGGACACCACTGCATTGTGCAGCATCTTGCAATAATGTCCAAGTCTGCAAATTCCTAGTGGAATCAGGTGCTGCTGTGTTTGCCACAACCTACAGTGACTTGCAGACTGCAGCAGACAAGTGTGAAGAAATGGAAGAAGGCTATACGCAGTGTTCGCAGTTTCTCTATGGTATGTGACAAAAAATGGAATGCTTTGGAATAGTAGTTATGTTGGAAGTGTTTTGATGTGGCCTTTCTCTCAGTGTTAAAAAGCTACAGAGTAAGGATTGTCTCTTTTCAGACTTCAGTAGATGGCAGGTTAAACTATGCCAAATCTTTGAGAACACACTACTATATTTGTGGATAGTAAAACTAATGAAAATTATTTAGCTTTAGTTTTCTCAAAACTTTTCTGTGGACAACAATTGTTAGTTCTTTTCTTTTTTAAGGTTTTCTGCTTCTACCTGGGCCACTTTCTTCTTCTTAGTGATCATTTTCCCCTTTTAATCAGTGACTTCCCCCTGAAATCTTCCTGCTTTAGTCTGCATGTTTTCCCTACCTGGGATAAAGCTAGAATAGTAAGACAACAATTCTCTGACTTGTTGCTTATGAATGCAATGTTTCATCTTGAGTCTTGGTAGGGCAGTTCAGTAGAAGGGTGAGGAATGAAAATGATTGAAGATTTTTACTCTAGACTGAAAAAAGTGTATTATGACAAAGTGGGGAACTTGGAGGGTCATTTTTGTTTTTGTTTTTGTTTTTTGGATTTTCTTGGATTTAAATAAGACTTTGGTCATATATTAATGGAGAGGCACCAAGTATTCAGGTCTACATGTATAAAATACACATTTTCCCACTGTGCTTGGATAGATAACTGTCCATTTTAGAACATTTGCCTTGTCTTATATACTCAGGACTATACAGTGGTATTTATTTATTTATTTATTAAAACATTTTTATGCCGCCCCATTCGCCGAAGCCTTGGGGCGGCTTACAACAATAAATTAAAATTCATGCAGTGTATTGTGTTATCTTTGATAACTGTTATATTCTACTTGTGGTTCTTCCAACTGCTTATCAAAAAGACATGTTTGGCCATTGAAATTGTGGTGCTTCAAGCACCTGTCTGCTTAATCAGTTGAAAAGGTAACTGCACATCTGCTACTTTCCCACTTCAGACTGCAAGCTTTTATAGATTGTTCTTCTGATCAAACGTAAGCCAGCTAAAAATAAAATATTCCAGATTTTTAATAAACCGTTACTAATATTTGTTGTATGTATTGTTGAAGATAGATATTTAATTTTATTTCTTGTTTAGTTTATTGTTTGGTTTTGTTTCAGTGGATGAGATTCACATAGATTGAACAAGTTCCATATCTTCAGCTCTAGTGTCATCTTACAGAGTGCAATTTATGATTGCAATTACTTGCTTTGTAGTGCAGAGATGAATTAAGTGCTCACCTACTCAGAAGGTTGAACTGTAGTATGACCCACTGTTCAGAAAATGTCGTCACTCTTAGTGGTATAAATGACAGCAGTTTCTGCTTTGCGTTAAACCCTGATGTTTAGGCCCAAGCAATGAAGGAGAACCTTGTTGATGTGTGAAGTGTAGTGATGGCCACCAGTTTAGATAATTTGATTAATTTGTGTAGGAGAAGGCAATCAGTGATTCCTAGCCATTGGCTAAATGCTGATTCCAGTATCGGAGTGAGTATGCCTGTATACAGAAGTTGCTGGGAAACATGGGCAGGAGGGTAATTTACACTCACTTCCCACTTGTGGGTTCCCTCAGACAGCTTGGCTGCAGTGTGAAGAGATGCCCTAGACCTGTTCTTGGTCTGATCCAGCAGGGCTTCTCTTGTGTTCTTAAATCTACAAAATGGTTATGAAAATTGAGTAATCTTTCCCATAGTAGATAGGTTTAATTACTGGAACTAAGAAAAATTACTTCTGTCTATTTTGTTCATTGCAACAGATTAGTTACTTGGTTTGGAAAAAATGTTTACTTTGTTAATGGGCAATTCTACAACTGCAGATGGTGTGATAATTGCTGCGGTCTTCAGGCATTATTTTCATTTGCTTTCCAAATAGGAGTGATTTTTGTATGTTCAGTTGCTTACTAGTTTATTCATATCATGTTGATTGCTTTGGCATTCCAGCAACTTGTTCAGTATACTTTTAACATATAATTTGTTTTATACTTTTAACATATTTATAATTCTGGCCTTTCCCATGACTTTTAACTCTGTTTATGCAGTTCATGCGGATTTGTGCTAGCCATCATGACGCATGATATGATTTAGGTGCTTAGTCTTGTCTTCTGTTTTGCAGGAGTACAAGAAAAAATGGGAATAATGAACAAAGGAGTGGTTTATGCTCTCTGGGACTATGAAGCTCAGAATGATGATGAACTGTCCATGAAAGGAGGAGACTGCATGACAGTACTTCACCGGGAAGATGAAGAAGAAATAGAGTGGTGGTGGGCACAGCTAAGTGACAAAGAAGGCTATGTTCCACGCAATTTACTTGGGGTAGGTAGAAAAGGTTAATAACACCCTATTTACATGGCTAACATTGACCCAAGGAAGGGCTGTTTTAAGACTTACTTCATGCCACAAACACTTGTCAGAATGGTGGATTTGTCCAGCAAATCCCATTTTTACTTGTTGAATGAGTGGTTGGGCAAGTATCTGGTCAGTATTTTGCATAAATTCAGTACATTTTATTTTGCATAAATTCAGTACATTTTTAAGGGAGGAAAGGAAGTAGGATACTTAATGAAATGCACAAGCTTTGATCCCCGGTTTTTTTTTTCAAGTCTTCCCCTAGGTACCCTTCTAAAGACAGTAAATGTTTTAGGACCCATTAGGTAAAATCCAGTGTAAATCATAATCCAGTATGAGTCATGAATTAAATGAGACTTACATTGGATTTACCTTGGTATAGTTCAAGGACTGCATAAAAAATAGAGCAGTTAAAATGACTTTGAACTATGACAGTTATATCTTATGTCAGTATGTGTTCCTCTTTCTGGCTTTGCTGTAAATAAGCAAAGTAAATAAGCAATGCAGGGATTAAATGTATCTGAGTTCTCTGTTTCTGTTCTTCATGGCACTGTCCATAGACCCTTTTAGCTATCTTTTCCATTTATATCATACTTGTTCCTGCCATACTACAATAAAATGTAGCAGATGGAATTTGGCATCAGTTTATTTGTAATTCTTCTCTTCCTTAATCTCTTTATACATGTCTACTATCTCTGGTGCAGCAGATAATCCTTCAGTGCTGGCAGAGTTTTAACTAGTCTTGGTTTCAGCTGATTGATATTTGATTCCTGGCATCCTCAAGCAGATAATCCAAATATGAACATTTTCAAAAGCCAGCTTTGAAGATTGGAATCCTAGGCTTTTCAAAATGAGCTTTATAAATTGAATCCCTTCACTTCACCCTTATATATGTCAGAAGTATTGCCTTCTGCTGCTTATCTGTGCTTAAAATACCTCTTTCAGCAATATCTATAGAATCCTTGCAACATCTTTTCCCTTCGCTTTGAGCACTTCCTAAACTAGTGTGAAGAGGACATATCACTGGGATTAGTGCTTTTGTTTTAAATTAATTTTGACATTTTTGTGTTCAGACCCATTGTCCATCCTATGTAACCTCCATCACCCATAGATTATTTACTATTTCCTTTATTCAAGTCCTTCTTTGACTATTCATTGGGATCTGCCATTATTGGGCTTGACTGTGACTATGACATCAGGATTTGGAAATTATTCTGTGGTGCTTACTCTGATGGTGTTTCATCCAAAATTAAGGAAGCAACACAAATGAACACAATGAATGACAGTTTCTGTGGAGGGTTGCTGTGGAAAACTGTTGTTGCATAGAAATATGGCAGCTTTAGGAAGAATAAAATACTCAATGCTAGATGAAAAAGGTAAAGCACATTGCATTTCCCCACAAAACAAGCCTCTTGTCTATTAAAGCACAGCAGTTAGCTGTTAGTATGTGAGTTGAAATGGTTGCCACCATGTCTATGGACACTACATTGTAGACTTCAGATTTATAGCCTGCTGTACAGACTTTACAAACCAATGTACCAAACCATCATTGATCTTCCTGTTGTAGAAACTTTAGCAACAAAAGCGGGGAAAGTACCTTCATATGCATGTACACTGTAGTACTTAAAAGTGCATCAGAAACCATTTCTTCTTGGAAAACTCTATGCACCATTTCTTTTGCCATGAAAACAGCAATATTCTTCTAACTTGTGCATATAATAGCTTTATGTTGCATGCCTTTCTTTACATATCCCAAGAATTTTGTTACTCTTATCCTATCACTATCACTTATCGTATCATTGGGACTGCAGGTGATGCAGTGGTTTAAACTGCTGTGCTGGTTGATCGAAAGGTTGCCGGTTTGAATTTGCACAACGGGGTGAGTTCCCGTTGCTCCGTCCCAGCTCCTGCCAACTTTGCAGTTCGAAAGCATGCAAATGCAAGTAGATAAAAAGGTACCACTTCGGTGGGCAGGTAGCAGCGTTCTGTGTACTTCGGTGTTTAGTCATGCCGGCCACATGACCACGGAGACTGTCTGCAGACAAACGCTGGTTCCCTCAGCTAGGAAACAAAGATGAGCACTGCCCCCTAGAGTCAGGCATGACTGGCCTTAAGGTCAAGGGGAAACCTTTACCTTTACCTTTATCCTATCACTAACAAGCTTTGGCTTCTGTATGAAAGTCAAAATTAAGAGATTAACCTAGTCGGCTCTTTGAATGTTGCTCTTACTGCTTCTACTTGCTGTTGAGAATTCATAGTGCACGGGTCCTCAAACTACAGCCCCCAACATGGATCCGGCCTGCACCGCTGTTCGCTGCCCGCGCGCACGGGGAGGTGGTGGCTCGCTTGCTCAGAGATGGTCTCTGAGCAAGCAAGCTGCCCCTGCCGCCTTTCTCCCATACGTGTGCACTCACCGCTGCCTCGCAGCGTGAGGGTGGGGGGAGGCGGTGGCTTGCTTGCTCGGAGATGATTTTGGACTCGCTGGGAAATCTCCAAGTGAGCAAGCCATCGCCCCGTGCGCCTGATGCCTCCTCACATGTGCCCGACGGCACCTCACCAGCCCGCGACGGTCACCACAGCCTTTCAACTGGCCCCCTATTCAAAAAGTTTGAGGACCCCTGTCATAGTGGAACAACCGGTAGCTGTTTATAGATAGCCTTGTGTGACTGAGACATTTAGGCCAGAGGGAAAGAGCAGTTTTTATTGTAACCCTGTAGATTTTCTCATAACTTGTTTCCTTTTTGATATGGACATGCATTTCACAAATCTGAGTTATTTTATTTTTATTATTTATTTTATTAAAACATTTCTATGCCGCCCCTTGCCGAAGCCTCGGGGCGGCTCACAACAAGAAGCGTGGATAGATTTTCATAACTCTCATTTGTCAGTGGCAAAATTCTGACTGCTAGCAAGGATCTATGCTTTTCCCATAGAAAATAGTCACCCTACAAATGAAGGGTTAGGAAATACTAGAATAAGCAGCAGTTTGAAATTCTTTGGTTCAATTTTGTTAGACTAATATATTCAAAACATGTTGGTAAGTATTCATTGAAGTATAATTGCACTTAGTTGGCAGTATCTGTTGCTTTTATCCTCTGCTTTCTGCACAATGCATGTCACAGGAGATAACTTTTGTTGCCCCGACCTTTTCCTTCATGGAGAATTTAGGGTGAGGAAAGATTATGTAGCTTTTCCTTTCTCCTCTTTGTTTCTTCAGAAGGCATCAGTTTGCACTTTCTGTAGAATCCAAACCCAACAAAAAACATACATTCATTTCCCAAATTCCCTGAATATTTTTGAAATGGTTTAGGTCTCCTCACAGGTTTCTCGTGTGATCCATTAAAGTTCAAATGTTTTATAAAGCAATACAGCATCAAGACAGTGTCGGGGAATCTTTGCTCTGTGCCAGGCATTCACCCTCTTCATCTGGATTTGGGTCTGAAAGACTGGGAAATGTGTGGCTGCATAGAGGGTAAACTGTAAGCAAGCACAGTTGGTGATACTTTACTGTATCATTGCTGATCATGGGGCACACCTGTGAAGGCATCAGCCTTAAGTTTCCAGTTCTCTGGCTTTATGGAAATTGAGCCAACATGAGGTAGCCTTAACTGGCATGTACTTTGCTCGTAATTCAATATGCAGTTGTTTCAGTTGAATATAATTAGGCTTGGTTAGAGGCAGTTTCTTGCCTTTTGGATGGGTGTTGTACATTACAACAGGGGCCAGTGCACCTTGGAAATATTGTTCACTATTAATAGTAAACTATGAGTAATTGAGAACATGACTTAACATATTTTCTCCTGTGATTTTCTGTTTAAAAATTACTGAATACATTTTGATTGTTGTATCGCACGGCCACACCTGTCTGGTTGATTATTGTTCCTTTCTGAATCTACCTGAACACTTAGTGCTGCTTCGATAAGTTGACATCTTTTAAAGCATTGCTTCTGGCATGTATACCTGCTCATTGTTGCTACAATTGATATAGCTCTATACAGTGCTAGTTTCTTGGAGTCTAGCAGCAATTTTTAAATGAATTACTAAGTTAGTGTTTTAGGCTTAATGGAGATTGCCATAGTTTGCATTCTTCTAAAGACGAATTGCATAATAAAGTAGTATGCACTACAAAAGGAACTATTCCTTTTATATCTGTTCTTAAAACAGATTTTATACTTCCTGCTTATTTTAAGATCTCTCTCTTTCCAGCTTTACCCAAGAATTAAGCCGAGACAAAGAAGCCTAGCATGAAAACATTTGGAAACAATCTTCTGAAGTACAAGCCAGAATGATTCTGTCTTTTTTCTAGAAAACAATGTGTTCTTTTAGTATTGAAGCCAGTTTCATTAAACGTAGTTCTATGAAATTGTGATATGAAAGCAACACTATGCTGTGAAACAGATGAAGGATAGACTGCATTCACAAATGGTGGAAGATACTCTTCAATCTGGGATGCTACTTTCAAGCAAATGGAGTTGGCTTCATCCAGGCCAGCTATGCCTCATCGGCAATCACTGCCTGCTCTGCTTCTACAAATGGCTTTCCCTGTGCTCCCTTTGTCATGTACCATCAAGAGAGAATCCGATCATTAGTCAGTCGCTGTTCTTAAGCTCCTGCATTCCCTCCTTTAGAAACTAGGCCAATTATAAATCAGCAATGCTATTTATATAAAAACTATTAATGAACATTCTGCGTATGAAATATGTCTTAGTAGCAGAGCTAACAGTATGAATGCATCTTAACATAAAGAACCTAAACCAGTTCTTTGAGCAATAACTTAAAGTGCAGTAGCATTTTAAAGTTCCAAAGTATTTGAAATATATGCTATATCACAGATAATGTAGTTTGTAGTGTTTTTTTAATGTCTGTCTTTTGTAACTTGGATAGTAAATGTAGAAATGTGTGTAGCCCCTCCCCCATATCTCACAAAGTTTGTTATAACTTTTTATTCATAACTGTGATTAAATTTTTTTCTTCAGAAATACCAATTTCTCTGGTGTCAAGTTTTAATATTCAGCTACACGATGCTTTTGTCATTGAGCTCACCTCCTGTGCTGACATGAGCATATTACAGGCTACAACTTACGACATTGTATTTTGTCAGCATTCTGTGCTTATTAGGTTTGGAAGATGTTGTCTCTGACTTGTAATTTCTATAAATTGCACTGTAGCTGATATCCAAGCCCTCCTTAGTTGATCTCAAATTAATCAATTTGTATTGCTGGGCTTGTGGGCAAAGGGGGTGGGGAAGACACTTGAAAAAAGAAACCCAGTGTAACAATATGGCTTGCTTGTATCTAATATTAGCAATAGCTTGCCTGGTTCCATTATGATGGATCTGCCAAGCTTCAGCTCCCTGTCACTGTGAGGTACAGTACTGAATACCTAAAGACAGCTTCTCCCCTAGGGTGTTAAGAGAGACAGAGATACATGCTGACCATGACTCCTTGCTCCTGTTTGGTAAAACTGTATTGTTTCTTGGTATTTAAAAGTGCTCCTTGTAAATCGGTCTACCACTAAAAGGGGCACAGGCATCTGAAGATTTTGACTACCCTGAAACTTGCTTTCCTGCTTCTTTTGTTCAAGTCCCAGTGTGCCTGCCGATTTATGTGAGGACTGTTCTTTGTGCACCCTGTACTTGTTAATTTCTTGTCAGATGCTTTCATATTAAAACGCTTTAAAATTATTTGACTTTTCAGGGGACTGAAAGATCAATCATATTCTTGTGCATGCTTTTAAAATCGATTGATTGTACTGTGTTACACATTTTGTTAACAAAACAACCCACTTGGTTCTCCACCTTTCTCTGTAAACTCTGATGTTTGAAATGGCTTTTGCAGTGTGTTACGTGTTATTCCCGAAAGCATTTTTAGACTAGGAACATTACCAGTTCCTCGCCTCCCCAAAAAAGTGAACTAGAATTTTCTGAAATGACACGACTTGAGAGGCAACATATGACAACAGTAGATAGTTTGGCACTGCTTAATCCCAAGGAATTTATTCCATGCTCGGCAGTTAAAAATGTTACTAACCTGTAAGTAAGTTTCAGTAAGGAGTTTTTAAAATCTCCTTTATTAGGAAGTGCAAAATAAGTCATTCATGAAAAGGGGTATTGTAATGTCAATGCTGTCTTCTGTTAGTGACTATTGACACTTATGATGCCCTGCTGTCTGTTTATCCAATAGGTTTGACAGCAATTTTGTTGCATAATGACCAAGTGTAACCTTCTTCATTTTTGAGTTTTGCAATATTCATTGAACAGGCAATATTGCTTGTTTTGCTTAATTTAAGAGCTGATGTTCTACCTTTTATTTAAGAAGGTGATCAAGGCTTAAAAATCAGTCGAATATTTAAAATTGAAGGATGGAGTGGTATGGGCACATTAAGTAGTTACCATTCTACATTTGACTGGTGAAGATAATACAGTTCATCAGTTACTGGCATCAATTCCAGTTGGCTAACTTGAGTTTTTAATCATGACAGCTTGAAGTTTTAAGAAGTACATTGTGTAACTTGCTTTATTGTGCCTAATATTAGGATGTATCTTCAGACATTTAGAGTCCATAATGCCAAATCCTGAAAGGTTAAATGAAATACATTGCACTTGGCTTTTATAAAAGTGATAGCTATTTTTCACTTTCTTGGAAGACCTTATGTTGAGATTTAAACTTTAGGGCACAATCCTAGGGTTTCCCAATATGGTTTGGGGGATGATAGGATTTTTTTTGGAATCTGAGGAACCCTCTGATAGAGTTTGAATCCCAAAGGCCAAGCCCCAGCCCTGGACCCTTGCAGCTGACATAGGAAAAACTGCACTGGGGCCCCCTCCCCCAGACGGGAGCTGGGCCTGTGTCAGGAAAAAAAGGAATATGCTGGGGAGGGAAAGGGAGGAGGCCGGGTCTGTGGAATTAAGGAGATTCCAAATAGACTCCAGCCTCCTTCCTCCCCCCTCAGCAGAGCTAAATCCAGATGGCTGAAAACAACCACCTAACTAAAATGCAGGGTTTAAGTTGTGGCAGCAGGGTGATGACTACTGCTATGGCTTGCACCTTGACCTCTGAGTTCAGAGCCTTATGAGCATCTGACATGAGGATGATAGGAGCATGGCCTTAAATTGTTATGGCATACATGGAAATAGCTTAAGCAAACAGTTATATAAAATCTTGAGCTTGTATATTGAAGCTATTAAGGTATCCACTTCCAGTGTGCATTCACTTTGCTGTCCAGTATTCTTCCTCTCCTTCAGCAGCTTCATACATATAAAATACACATCAGTGTTGAAATATAACAGATTTTTTCATATTCCACATTTTTTCATGTTTCATATTTGTCTTTAAACTGATGCTCATGTCCCAGGAGGAGTCTGAGGTTCATTGCTTCTTCATATGACAGTAAAACACACCCACTATGAGACAGAAGGAAAAACATGAGATAAGCAACTTGACTATACTTGTTACAGTTCAGATACATTTAGCTGAAGTATATAGCCACTTCCTGAAAGGAAATGAATGTATCCACAAAAAAGCACTTAGGGCAAAAAAAGGGAAGTTATACTTTATACATGAAGGTTGTGATCAGTCTTTGGGGTTTTTTTAGCCTTTTCAGAGAAAAGTGCTACAAAGGATAAAATTAGCCAATGTTATGCTGGATGGATAAATATTATATCTTTAACCTTCATAAACCCTGCTGTCATTTGTGTTGAAGTAATGAGAATCACTAACATAACTGGGTTTTCACTATATAACAATCCACCATAGAAGCCAGCTATGATGAGTTGTCATGTCATCTGAACCCAGCATGTTCTCCACAGGTTGGCTTAATGCTCATGAACAAGCCATCATGAGAACCTGCAGTCCATTGTGCCCATGGTGGATTGTTTCCATTGTAGGTTGTCAGGATTGGCTGCACAGCAGCAAAAAAAAAATCATGCTACCTCCAACATCAGAGACTCTCTGTTCCCCAATGTCCAAATGGCAGCTTGGAGATACAATCACTCATTTGTCACGTTTTCTTTTTTTGGTGTCGCGGGTGGCAAATGTGTTCATAATTTCCCCCTTGTTTCACAAGCATTGCAAGAGCATACTTCCATTTATCCGATATGTATAGTATTTTCTGGTCAATTTTCTTGTATGCTTCAGCTGTCAAAAGGGAGTATCAGTGTATGCAACATACAAGGAAATTGAGAATACAAGGCTTGTTGCACACAGTTGTGAAGAACTAGGGGAGAAATAATAGCAAGAGAATGGAAGGACCTAGCACCCCGATTCAGAAACTGGAGAAAACAGATGAATGGAGTAAGTGAACCAAAGTGTTGGAGCAATGATAATCTCTCACTTGGCAATGTAATCCTCTTGATTTTAACTGTTGAACGAACACTTCTCAGTGTATCATGTAGTCTGAACTCAGTTACAGCAACCGCAACAAGTTTGTGTAATCACAGTAGAGGAGTATAACTGGGTGTTTGGGTTCACAAGGTACTTTGATGCGAATGGAATCACAGGCAAGACAGAATGCCAGCATGTGTTACATCTCGTACTGTTACTGCCTGTGTAAACCTACTGAAGTCCTGCAATGTTTCTGTCTTGGGTGCATCTGCAAGCAAGGCATCTGAGAGATGGAGAGCCAGTCCGCACGTTTCTGGTTCAAAGGATGCAGGGGCATGGGTAGCTCATGTATTTCTAATCAGTTCAACAGTCATGCATGCCTCAGATATTTGCCACAAAGTATAGGGGCATAAAATCAGTCTATGTATCTAGGTTGTCAGCTAAGCACAAATGCAAACGTTCGGAGCTCTTCAACCAAAGTGGTTTTAGGCTGTGTCAAAGCTTGTGCCAAATTTTGACAGGTTTGTTAACTTACACTGCTGAGATTCAGCTGTATTGTTCCCGTTTTCTCGGTATCCAGCTTCTTAAATATCTCTGTTGGGTGGGGAAGAAATGAATAAAGATGCTGAAGCTTCCCGGAAGAAGTAAAGCAACAATAAAAAGTTTCATCATAAGAAACAAAACATAGTTTATTAAAAGCAACAACACTGAATACAATTATGCAGCAAGACATAGCAATAAGCGGGAGAGGCTTTACTCTTCAGACTCCAGTTATGTCTTGGCACTTAAACTTAGAAAAAAACATACTATCCTATACATGGCAATTAGGAGCTGCTGGGCAGGGGGGGGGGGTTGGAAGTCTAATTGCCATGAAAGTGAGGGCAAAGGTTGGAACCAAATGCACTCCAGCCTTTGTGTGACACCGTGTGACTCTGGTCACATCCGGTGTGCAGGTTGGCACTTCGAGACACTCGGTGTTTATGGTTTACAGTTTATACTTACAGCCCAAACACTGTAGCTTTTTGTGTTGTTGTTTAAAAAGCAGCTTACAAAAGTCACATACAGACAGATTTTAAGTAAAGGATTTGAGAGCTTTGTTTCTATTCCATTCATGCGAGGAATGCTGTGCTTTTGACTCTGCACGACAGCATCCAAGGGGAATTCTTCACTCTAGATAGCAGATGATTTGGGCCAGCTGGGAGAAGCATTTGCATTCTGCTGTAACAAAACTTAAGGGATCTTCTTTTGGGGTGGCTGAATTATGTCTGACGTACCCATTGTAGTGCATTGGTTCTAGAGGCACAGCAAAGAGGTATTTGCCATACAACCCGAATGTGTGTTGTAGCAGCAATTCTGCCATGATAACATATTTGAATTGGACACTCAATATGCATCGTCTTAAGGGACTATAATTCGACTCATGAAAGTGTGCAAGCTTGCACTAGGTTGTGAAAAAAATCAGGGCTGTTGGAATTGATTGCACTTTGCTGGTCCCCTATGTAATGCTGCACAATATCCATTCTGCCCACATTTAGGGCTGCTTTGGTTTGCACACACTGCATACAGTATACCAACAATCCAAAGTTGCTATTAAAGATTCCTAAAGTGGCTAATGTTTATTACCTCACAGCAAACCCCAAAAGGTACCTGTGTTGAACATAAGAAAAATTCCGAAATCTGTGCCACTGTAATGCTTTTATTACAAAAAGATGACAAAAAATTATGTAAACTTCAAAATCCCCAGATCCTGTCTTCAGGCAAGATACTATAAAAGTAGGTACATGTATGAGAAAGGGAAACTAATTACTAGATGGTGAAGTCACATTGGAGGTCTGAGGCTAACCCCAAGTCTACAGGTCATACGGTGGTTACAAGGTTATGCTGTCCCTGATACTAGATCCTCTCTTTTGGGATATAAACTCAGCTATTCTCAGAAGGTTTTTCCATTCTGAATAAAGCACACAGGCTAATTCTTCTAGTAGATCACTGAGAGAAATTGCCAGTAATTATTATAGTAAATATTGCTACCTTTGCTGCTTTTTTTTAAAAAAAATAAGACTTGGAGAATACCGTATTTAGCTTTTCTTTACAGGGCTCATTAACAGAAGAGGAGGCATTTATACCACCAGAACCTGGGACTTTGTGGATTCATTCCCCTACATCTACTAGGTAATCCTACCCATTTTGAATTCAGTTGCCTTTTATTACCTAGATCAGCATTTAAAATGATATCCTCTTCATTAATATAAAAACTACTTAATTTCCATATCCACCAGCAAAAGGATTTTTAAAAATATGTTGTGTGGATTGCATTGAAAGCTAGGAAATATGCAGACTTTAGACCACAGTTTTGTTCTGGGAAATGCACATTTGATAAAAGTCTGGTCAAAAACAACTGAATTTTTCACCTAGCCCTTCCTACTCTGGAGTAAACATGGCTGGGTATAGTGCTGACCTCTGAACAGACATCCATAGTATTGTGTCTCTTCCTACTATAAACAGTGACAATGGAATTGTTTTAGAAATGGGTGTGGCTTTGATGGGGGTGTGGCTTAGAGGTATGGCTCTGACTATCTAAATTTGCCATTCACCACTGCGCTTTCCACCATACCTGCACTTCTTCACTGGACGGGGTTCGGGTTAGTTAGTCAGCCCTGCCATGTGCCCCAGGAATGCTAGGGAGGGGCAGGTTCTCTGCGGTCCCTTGGTCTCTTGAGCAGCGACAGAGGACAGAGTCTGCTTCCTTTCGGCAATTCAGTTCCACCAGCCACTGGGGACAGAGTGACTGTTCTGCAATAGCCAGATGTGTCAGGGTGAAATTCTGTATGGAAGACTATCATGGGGCTTCTTTATGGGAATGCAGTCACAACAATGTGGGTACTCTTTAGGTCTCATCATTAGTACATGAGCTGATGGTTTGAGTTAGCCTGGTGATCTTGCCTATTAGGATTGCTCTTATACATGTATAATAGAATGGTGTTTTTTTACTCAATTCAGGGTTCATGTTCAAAAGAATTTACAGGCTCTGTGCCGATGGGCAGGCAGCTTATAGATTGGGGATGTTATAATATACTGCATTATATTACAAGGGAGCCTATGTATAGCACAGCCCGTCCTAGACTCTGAGAACAGCATAAAATAACAAGCCCAGTGAAAACCTTACTTTAGAATGGAGATCTTAACGGAAGCCAATCCTGAAGAGATACTCACTGAACAATGTTTCCAGTCGAATCAAGCACCTAACAAAATTGTCAAAATCTATGATCAGCTGCTCATCAGCAAAACGGGCCACAATGACTTGGTGCAGCTGACAATCCAGCTTAAAGCCTAGAACACACAAGCAAAGAGAAACTACTTGGCACAGGTAATTCTTGGAGGAGACAACTCAACATGGAAACAGCAAGAGGGGAAGTCACTGATTTGTAAGAACAGGAGAGAAGATAAATTCAGATGCCTCAAAAAAAGTCTTATTGGCCAATGTGTTTTGGAAATATATTTCCTCTTCAATAGAGGCAGGGCTGGGCAAAAAACCAGAACGTATTTCTATATATTTTGATACATTGAATAAAAAAGAAAAAGACTTACAAAACCTGGAACGAGGATAACTTTTCCTTCTGGTGGAGTCCTTCTTTATGTGGGTTCCCCATGGAAATAATCTCAGAGAAGCTGCCACTTACTGTCACACCCTCATCTGTCCTGTTGATTTAGTTTCACACCCTTATTGGCAATGCCCCCTCCCTTCAGCCCAGGCCTAGGAAAAAAAGTGGGGGGAGAAGAGAAAGGGATACCATGGGCTGTCTTCCTTAAAGCTTAGAAACGGAGAGCTTACCAACCCTTTAAGAAAACTTAGAATTCAAGGTGCAGCTGTAAAATCAAGTAAATCTTTCACATGGGGAAGAGTTCAGTGTGCAATTTCTATCAAAACAACATGGCCAAAAGGCCAAATATAACAAGTTTATTTTGGGAAAAAAGGGGGGACAAGGAAGGCAATAATTATATATACACACAGAATTCCAAGGATTGTCTAACTTACCTAGTTGTATTAGCTACATGAACAGAACCTTGGGTACCAAAGCCTATGTTGAATTTACTGCAGAGCAGACGATCTGAGAGGGATGGAGCATCTGGCGACAGTTAGAGGAGGTACAGGAAAGCTCAAGCAGCATCGCGATCCTTTTTCAGGGGGGATCTCTGCCCAGTAAAAAGCTTCCCTGAGCAGAGACTGATGGTTGGTCTGTCCAGTGATGCAGTAGCCTCCATTTCTGTTGTTAGTGGTGTGGCTTGCAAATAAAAAAGTGGCTGGATCTACCGTCCTAATGACTGTAATTTTCAAATTAAAATAGCCCAAGACTGTGGACTAAGTTTTTGATTGCATTTTGAAGGCCATAGAAGGAAGATAAGACAGACAAAACTACTCAAGGTGCCCAACAAGGTGCCAACTGGCCAGATGCTTTAGGAGGCACTGTGGCGCTATATCAGTAGTTAGGGGCCAGAGAGATCAAAGAAATAAAAACTTTGATGTGGTCTTTTTACTGGCTATGTTTTGTTTTTATCATCATTTATCAGATGCAGTGTGTTGTTGTGGTGGTTGCTTTGGTTTTTTGTTTTGTTTTTTGTAAGCTGTCCGGAGGCTTTTAGTATTGGGACGACATGTAAAAACGTTAGATAAAAATACATAAATAAATCTGCTGGGCTCACTTGCATTCTTTGCAGTATGGGGCATTTTCAAAAAGAAGGCTCAGAAGTGCAAAACAATCTGTTCTGCACGCCTTGATCTCTCGCCAGTTCAATCTCTTGTTGTCAGTGGAGGACAGAAGACGGGGCTGGTGCCAAGGGTTGGCATGGCGGGGCACTGCTCAAGGGCTGAAGCTCCAGTGGGGCCGCCCTCTTCTGCCACAGCAGCCTGCTTCCTCACCCGCCTCTCAGTCTTGCCCAGAAATCAGTGGAGGTGAGAAAGAGGAGCCACGGCATTCTGGCTCTCTGCCTGTCAAGAAGGGACAGAGGAAAGGGAGCAGCGGCAATCCTGGCAGTGGGAGGGTAGACTCATGGAGACAGCCGTTCCAGGACTCCCCAAAACCAGGAGCTAGCATTGCACAAATGCATACAACAAACCTAAAGAGGACTCCCCAGAGTTGGAATGCGCTCCCCGGAGAGCTTCACCTGGTGCCGAGCTTATATTCTTTTCAGCGCCAGGTCAAAACCTTTTTATTTAACTGTCATTTTAAAAATTAGTATTTTAATGCAACAGACGTGTTTTATTGGCTATATGTTATTTATTGTTTAGATTGTTTTAATGTATTTGCTTTTACTGATGGTGAACCATCCCAAGATGCCATGCATAAGGGACGGCATAAAAAAGTTTTAAATAAATAAACTTCAGTTTGATTGTTTTTCATCCTTATGATGAACTCCTCCCGTTCCTCTAGCAGTGAGTTATCTGAACCATTTGGATGGAAATGCTTTGAAGATGCTTATGAGCGCATCCTTCCCTTCTCAGTGGCTCTGCCTGTAAAACTGTGCTCGCATTTTAATGGCCTTGATAATCAGAGACATCTTTCACTTAGGAGAAAAGCAAGCAATATACACAAGGAACTAAGCAAATCAATTTAATTGAACGCCGTCTGCATTCTCAAAATAGACTCATTTTTCAACCATCGTGAATAACAGGTATAATTGGGTATCTATTTATACTTAATTTTGGCAGCAACACTAAAAAAGACAACAAGCAGGCTGCGGACAAGGTGAGTGGAATAGATAGTTTTTGAGGATTTCCTAAAACTTGCATTGCTCTGAGCAATCACCTGTGGGAGAATTAACTGAGTCCTCGAAGCTGTGTGCACATAGTAGATGGATCATGGTTTTAGCCTGTACCTATGCACATTTACCTGGGAGCAAGTTACATTAAAAACAGTAAGACTTCTGTGTGTGTATGTATATGATTGCACTGTTGATTTGTAAGCCCCTTGGGACAGGGATTTGTATATGTGATTCTGTAAATTTCCATGCATGGTGATGACGCCAAATAGATAAAAGATTAGGGGTGCAATCCCATGCTTATTTAGAAAGAAAACAGTCCTACAATTCCCAGCATTCTCCAGTTAGTAATGCTGGGATGCAGAGGACTTTGTTCTGGCTAAACTTGTCCCCTAAGTCCTCTAACTTAAGTCCTCTAAAAGTCTCCTTAACTCTGCATTGTGGATTTATTTTTTGCTTGGCCACCTTTCAGGGCAGGAACCATCCCAAGGAGATGAAGAACCATAAAACACATAATTGTATCATATGTGAATATATAATTTTTTCTTCATAACTTTAGGGTACAGTCACAGGGTACAAAGAAGTCACACAGTCTTGCCTTCTGCATAAATTGTCTATATCATGAGTAAAAACAGTTCAGATGACTGGCCTTATTATTAACTTATTAGGACATGGATGGCTCCTACTTTAATGAACCAAAACACCTTAATGGAAACACGTTGGAGCGTTCAAAAATTCACAGAACCCACATGAATAACCTAAGGACATGAATCATGCCCAAACTACTGCCCCTTTCTGATTTTGAGTAAGATGCTCTGGATGGGTTTGCACTTTCTCTGAAGGACCACGTTCATCTCTTGGTTTCAGTTTTGACACGAGAAACCTAGGTGACTAAGAGCATCTTTTACTAGTTTTGGCTGGTACACCAGCTGGGGCCGTTTCTGAATAAGGAGCACTTAGCCGCATTGGTCCATGCATTGTAACCTCAGCAGTGGATTACTATAACATGCTCTGTTATAGTAGAGGCTTTGAGGCTGGTCCGGAAGCTGCAGTTGGTGCTAAATGCAGTGACCCAGTCACGATGTGGACCAAGTCATTACAGCATCGAACAAGAGCCGGACTGTATGCCCATATACTGCTGGGTCAAGTTGAAGGTGCCGGCACTAGTGTACACGGGTGTAAGTAAATTGGGACCAGGCTATGTGAGACGCTGCCTTCTCCCTTGCAGTCCTTCCCTGCTGCCTTCCACACTTAGGGGAAGCTCTGCAGGTGCTCTGGAGTCATCTGGTGGCCATGCAGGCGGAGTATTGTGGGTAGTTTACTGGGTCCTCTGGAACACGCTGGCCCTGGCGATAGGCCATGAGCCACTAATGATGGTGCAGTCCGTGATCATACTAAAAACATTCTTTTCCAACCAAGTGCTCCCCATGTAATGCTTCAATACCGAATGTGCTATTGGTTCTGCTTCCAAATACGAGTGTTTGTTGAAACTAATACTGAGTTATTATGAAACTGTATTTTCTATTTGAAGTTGTGCTGTTGTATTGTACACCACTATGGTAAATTCCTTGTTTTAAGGAAAGCATACATTAATTCATTAAAAAGATAAAGGTGATGGTACAAAATATACCTGCTTGTTCTAAGGCCTTCCGCATCTCATAAGAGTTCATGGTTCCAGAGTTATCAACATCCATGTCCCGGTAAATTTTCTGCACAACACAAAACATGAGTCAAAGTTTGCCAGCAGCTCAGAGCAGAAAAATGATTCTAGCAAAGCCTACACTGTACTTTACTGGGTGTAAGAAAAAGCCATAAAATACAGAGAGCTTGCTTGATTACCCTGTTAGCCTTAGTTTTCCCTGCATGAATTTGAGGAGCAATTTTTTTTTTGAAAAATTATTCTAGGGCCCCATAAGCCTGACCCTGTAATGCTGGTCTAATTGAGCACTGATATTGGTTGCATTGCTCTAATAGGGTTTACCACTGGGCTCCCACTAATTGCTGTGCATGCGCAGAGCAATGATATGGGCAGGGTGCTCTAGTGGTTAGAGTGTTGGAGTGGGACTTAGGACATGGGCTCTAGTCCCCACTCAACCATGAAGTTCACTGGGTCCCTTTGGGACAGTCACTGACTCTCAGCCTGACCTAACTCTCTGGGTTGTCGTGTGGATAAAACAGGGGGGGGGGGGGAGGAGGAGGAGGATTATGTTTGCTGTTGTGGGTTCCTTACAGAAAAAGGAGGAATATAAATATAATATATTAAATAGGTAACCTCTGGCTGGATACTGATTCCATGATAGTTCCAGGGAGCTACATTGTATGCACAGTCTTAGGGACCAAAGAAAATTTTAGAAGCCAACTCTCCCATTTGACTTCTTTTAAAGATGTGTTCTTACCTGGTACTTCTGAATCTTTGTCCAAAGTGTGTGGAACTCCTTCAGCCCCAGTTTACCACTTCCATCCGTCTGTTTCAGTTAAGGATCCTCAGATTTCAAACAGCAAAACTTAAATTTTGGGGGAGTGACTGTTTGCTTTGTGTGCCTCCATAGTGGCCTATGTGTCCGGCTGATATTACTTTGCATATTGGTACAGTGCCCTCAATATATACGATGCATCATGTTCTCCAGACGTTTTCAGCTGCAATTCTCAACATCCAACCCATGCTGGCTGGACTTGAGGGGTGTGGAAATCCAGGACATCTGGAGAGCTGCAGTTGTGGGAGCCTGTTTTATAAAATTTCACAAGCAAAACAATCTTTCTTCCACAAGAGTCTACAGTCTAGCCCAGCCTTACAGCTGAGGATGCTGGAATAGCACAACTGAAGGTCACAGGGGGATGTAATGCCAGACAGGCAGAGTGGAACAAGGCCATAAAAAGCTCTGTGGCCATGCTTGATGCTTCAGGATTGTGTAACTGATGGGGTACAGTGGATGCACAGCATGGTTGCCCAGGTTGGTCTATGCTGATTTATGATAGCTCTCCAAGCTTTCTCTCGCTCTTCCCAGGCCTGCTTTCCCAAATCCTTTTATGTTGAGGCCACATAGACATCCTTGAGACTTCTACATGACAAGCATGTCTCCCTCCACTGAGTGACAGTACCTGCTCATATTGGATACTCCCCAAAGTAAAGGCAGTGCCAAGCAAACCTGATTTCCTGTATGGAGTTCTCCATTCCACTCCCTGAGCCCCAGATGGATGGATGGATGGAAGGCTGCATCCGATGCTTTGACAAGCATCTCGAAGCAGTAAGAAGCGTTTCTGCTGCCAGAATGTCAACAAAGCATGCCACCCTTTTCAAATTCACCTTTTCAGTATTCTGAACCCCTCTCCTTCTAGTTCGCTCTGACTGAGTCAACCGGCAAGCACAACTTGGTTGCCCTTGACCCCTTTTAAAGTGTTGGCCTCACAGCCACCATGGTAACCTCGTAACATGTTGGCTGGGCAGTCGATCCAAATATTCTGAAGGATACATCTAAGAGGTCCACCATGATTTTACATGTTTCGATGCTGAAGCCATCTGATTTAATTTCTTGGCCTGCAAACAAAAATAGCACATTTGTTAACTAGGACATATTGCCCACTTCATTTCCCTGCTTCCATAATTATTGTCCCATCATCATCATCATCATCATCATCATCATCATCTATTTCAACAGAGGAAATCCTGGAAAGCAGCAAATGCAATGGCACTGTGTGGATGTTCAAGGTGATTCCAGATGGGGAGATTCTAGTGCTGGCAATCAAAAGGCTACAACCAGTTAGTCTACACCTTCATTAACAGACTCTTTTTCCTAATAAAAAGAAAAAAAATGGAAGAGGTTGTAGGGAAGGGCGATAAGCTAAAGATTATTATGTCTGTCCCCGCCTCCATAAAACTCTGCCAGTGAGGCAGTGGTCAGTAGTAGTTGGAGAGCCAGTGTGGAGTAGTGGTCAGAGCATTGGACTGGGACTCAGGACAACTTTGGGCCAGCCTAAGCTGCATCACAGGATAGTTGTGAAGAAAAAAATGGAGAAGGGGAGAATCTTGTAAATCAGTTTGGATTTTTTTGCAAGAAAAAAGTATTTAAGTAAGTAGTACTGTCTTAAATACTACTGTCACTCCATCTTAACTGCTTCCGTGCCACTCACTAGCACACCAGAAACTGGTCCTTTTAAAAGGCACCACCAAAATGGGCAGAAATTCTCATTTCCAGGTCTCCTGAGCGACTCTCCCTTCTGCAAGCTCTGCTGACCTGCCCCATTCTGGAAATGACAGTTTCCACTAGCTTTCTTACTGTTTTGGGAATCTGTAGTTTCCCATCATGCCAGCAGTAGGTCCCGGTAGCTTAGGGTTGTGGTAGTGGCAGTGAGAGCAGTATAACACACTGTTCAGTGTGGTTGTGCAAGAGCAAACCTTGTTTGGAAGCACCCTCTGAAAGGCGTAAGCACACCCCAGATGATCGCTCCAGACTAAACCAGTGACTGCATTCCAAAGAAGCCCTCTGCGAAACTCTGTCTACATATTGCTGCAAGGCCAGGAAAACATCAAACATCTCATAGCCTTGGCGATGCTGACTCTGGAATAGATACCAGAGAGCTTCCAGGATGTTTACTTTGCAAAGGCTGAGCTCAATTACAGATACAAAAAGAAATGCCAATCAATAACCCACCAGCAGCCAGACAGGGGGAGTCAATCTTGTCTAGCAAAGTGGTGCCAGCCTTCCTGTACATTTATCTCCTTGGATTAGATGTCTAGTAGCTAATGCTAATGACCCCCAGCAAGAATACGAGAGCTAACTCAAGGCAGTGACACGATGGAAAGGAAAAAAGCCGCAATCATAAAACTCAAACCAGTCCCCAACTCACTATGTCCCATCTATCACACTCATCCAGACTGATTAAAATAGTCCAGTTTTACAGAGCACCAGAGGGGAAAAGCAGGTCCTTTGTGAGTAGATGACGCTGGACCCATAAAGCAATTACACATGGGCTTCCAAGAAAATGTACAAGTCACAGGTGGGCATCTTGAGGGTGTTTAGGGGCCATGTCTGTCCTCCAGACCCCCTTGAAGGTCGCACAGCAGCTGCTGCTACAGTGTAGTACTGGCAGTAAAAATATCAGCTGCAACAAAATGCAACAACAGTATTATTTAGCACGACACAAACAAGCTACCCTGCGTTGATTTGGCGTTCTTTAGAGGCGTCCCACCAACATGTTTTGGCAAATTGCAGTGGGCTTTCTGGCGAGGTTCATGAATTTTCACAGAACAGCAAGGTGCTGTGGGGCTGACCTGTAGGGCAGCAGGGACAGCACCTGACTCACAGGTCACCCACCTGGCAGATCTGTGGGAGTGCTCAGTGTTGGTCCACAAGGGCTACATGAAGAACTATGGGGCTAGAGGAGCGTGGGCTGTGAGCTCAGCATGGATGGCTTTCTGTGCCTTCCCCACACACAATCCAGCACCTACCAGGAGCGTGGGAAGCTGCATTGCTGAGCCCAGCCAGTGTCAAGCCCTCTTGTCAAAGTGTTGCCACGTGTGGGGCTGAAAGTGTGCAAATGGGGCCTGTGATACCTGCAGAGTCTGCTGACTCACTTCTGATTTCATGGGCACCTGTGATAGTCCCCATGAACTGTGGATGTTCATGACCAGCTTAAAACCATCTTAACAGGCTGGTGCAAAAGGAGTCCAAGAAGAAGAGGAGGGAAGAACTCACGTTTAGCCAGGACTTTTCTCAGAATATTGCACAGCTCAAAGGCAGAGATCTCAGCATCCTGTGGAAATGGAAGTCAAAGGCAGCACTATGAACACAGTTTGCTTTAAATACCCTCCCTAATATGATGTGGGCACAGTCTAGGTGGCCATAGGATTTTCAGAGCTCCAGCTGCAGGGCTGGAAGTTGATGACCTTGGAGAAGGGGCTTAGGGGGTCATTGTGTGGGGGAGGGGAGGGAACTGCCTGGTGCAGTCACAGTGCAAAGCATCCTGGGAACTCCTTGCTTCTTTTGCTTGTGTTCCCAGACTGAAGCTGCCCTCTAAGTGTGTAGCACAGCATGAGGAGCGTGGAGGCGATGCTTGAGTTGGGGCTCTTTCCACCCGGCACAAGATCCCCACAATCCTCTGCTTTCAGAGGTTTTCTGGCACCTGGATTATATGGTCTTCTTAACCAACCTGTTTTTTTTTCCATGCCAAGTTTTGTACTTTAGAACAGTGGCCCTTAGCCAGAGCTGATGTATTTCATACAGGGCCATATGCCCCACCCTATAGAAAACAACACCACTCACCTCTCCAGCTAATTGTCCAAATAGTTTCTTGAAACTGGGTTCGATTTCATCTTCTGTGAGTTCTTTCTAGGAAGAGAAATTAAGGGAAATCAAAAGAACCTCCATTTGTAAGCAGATTCCTTTTCTAGAGTTACACTAAATGTGTTTTTCTTTGCTTTTGCTGGGATTTCTGTTGCAAAGATGGATTAATATTTAATTTTCACCTTCAATATGAGCTTGAATTCTGTTCTGACTGAATAATGCATACGCCCTTCAGCAAAGCTGTTACCGCTCTTGTGCTGTGACTTTAAGATTACAAACAGTTCAAGGGAAGAATCATATTTGGATGTTTGCTATGAATTGCAGAAAAGCCTTTTGGTCTAATCCAGAGAGGATTATTAACCTCCGTATCAAGAAACAAAGCACAAGGGTGAAGCTGAAACTGGGTGAAGATATATGATCACAGCTCATAGTGGCAAACTCAGGCATTTCTCCTCCTTGCTAATAAGCATGTTACAAACTTGAGTCCACGTCAGCTGCAGACTTGGGGCTTGTCAAGAGAAACAGCTGCCATCTAGGTATCTCCAGGCCAAGGATGGCAGAAGCCTTCCTCATTGTTTTGCACATGCTCTGCAATTGCGCAGAAGTTCAGTGAACTTGAATGCACATACACACATGCATGCTGCACTTGCAACCCGGCTACAGCAAACCATTTCCTCCTATTCAGTAGCATACCTCTTCAATGTTGGCTTCAATTTCATCATCAACGACCCTAAAATACAGAAAGGAAGTCATAGCGAAGCTGGCACAGAGAGATTTAGATGGGCATTGCCCCTTTAAAAAGTCATCTGAGTGCTATTTGGTATTGGTAAGCAACCATTTCCCTGTCCGCAGCAAGTGAAAACTGCTTGTGCAGTGGGGCTTCACCAAACCTCCAGAGAAGCTTTTGAGGGGCTGGAGAGGAGGAGGAGGAGGAGGAGGAGGAGGAGGAGGAGGAGGAGG